>NC_033794.1:112121252-112123202 GCF_001876935.1 Asparagus officinalis | reverse complement strand
CCCTAGGGGTGTCTCGGATTTTTTGAGACACCCTAGGGTGTCTAGGCACCCTAGGGGCTCCCCCTAGCCTATAAATAGCCCCCCTTACCTCATTTGGAAAGATCTGGATTTTTGGAGAGCCTTGGCGAAGCCCTGCTGCAGCGAAGAGTGGTCGAGCGCTTCAACCGAGGAGGAGAGGTCTACATCAGTCTTCATCACCCATTCCCCGTCTGATCCTTAGTATTAGCCCTTGGCGTTAATACTAAGAAGAGCTAATATCTCGCTTTAGCCGAGATTGACGCTTATAGCTTCTAGATCTCACGCGGATCGACGAAGCTCTGTCCGATTTTTCTGGATCAGAAGTTTCTAGATCTCACGCGGATCGACGAAGCTCTGTCCGACTTATCCGGATCAGATCTGATTGCCCCGGTGGTCCACGGATATTGACGTCCCCGTCACAGGCCAAAGACCCACGCAAGCGAGACCGCACCAAAACGGGATCTCGTGTTTATTTTCGATAAAGTTGTAATCTTTGTTTTGTTGCACGAGGAGGTCTTATAAAAAGACCGACTTTTTATCGATTCTTGTTGTAACGCTTGAAGTTGTAACAGATTCAAAAGCAATGAAAACAGCAACTTTCCCCGAAAACACTATCGCTATCCCAAAAATTTCCGTAGCTTTGTTTTACGGTGGCTTGTCAATTTCACGCACACGCGCGCATATGCACACACACAAAAACAAGGCTGTTTATTAGGTCCTTCCTCCATAATAGAAGGCTAAGCCTAAAGAGAGCTTGTAAACTAATAGATGTTTAGTCGAGTGTTTTTTTATATTTCATAGAACATATCTGATGGCTTTAGCTTCTTGATTTATATTATATCGTTAATTTACTATCCCTATAGATCTCTTGTTGCTGATAGGCTCCTTGAGAGAGTTCTATTATTGCAAATACAACCACTGAGTGAAAACCCAATGTTGTGGGTAGACCCTATAAGAGTTTAAAATAAAAATTGGAAGGGAAAAATAAGTTTCACTCAGGGGATCTATCTGCAGTGATAGAACTATGGGGTTAATAAGTTCTATTTGGCGATGGTAAGGGGGTATATCTGCAATTAACCCCATATTAAGCTCAAATTCGGTATTTTGGTGGATTTGAAATTCACTACTGCCTTCTTCTTTGGCAAATCAGGTCCATGTCGTGTGCATTTAGTAGTTAGATTTGAGCTAGATGATTCATGAGAACCATGTAATTGTAGTACAAGGTAGTTTTGTTTATATGATAAGAATTTAGCACGTCATGCTTTAAATGTTTGTACTCCTGGATTCAATTTTTTAGTCTGCTGCATATTTGTATAAGGTTGAACGTAACTCACATTCTCTCTTTTCATTCTTCAGGGAAAGAATCATATAAATTTAAGAAGAAGCATCAAAACCTCTAAGGAAAGGATAAATTTAGCTGCTGCAAGCAAGTCCCTGATGACTACTAACATTTGCTTGTTTAGGATCCTAGTTAGCGTGTATGTTTTCTACTTCGGTAGTGAACATGTTTTTGGCAATATATATGTCATGTACTTCTGTGGATACTTCTATTTCAGTGCGAAACTCATAGACGCATTTTTACTATTTTGAGCTGTTCATTTGGATTTTTTGTGGTATTAAGATAGTTCACGTTTCTGTGCTTTGCATGGACAAATGTGTGAAATATCTTGTAATTAATATGTTTGATTTTAGTGGTGAGCCCTAGGGGGAAAAAACTTATGTAGAAAATATTCTATAGAAAATCACACAAGAAAGAAAGTGGGGCTCATGTATCACATTGTAAATTTTACTTTAAAAGATGTATCACGTTGCAAATTTTAAAGAAATGCACACAATCCATAAAATCAACACAAAGAATAAAATTAATGCAAACTGAACATGAATCTATCTATTAGTATATATTAAAAAAAACTGTTAATACACGCATGGTTG
>NC_033794.1:112120720-112121242 GCF_001876935.1 Asparagus officinalis | reverse complement strand
GTGGCGGTTCATTTTACAAAATAAACTACCAAGAGATATCCATTTAATGAGGCTCATCTTACTAGTCACATTAAAGGATGTGAACCTCACCATTCTATTTCTTGGTAGCTCATTTAGCAAAATGAGTCATCACCTCATACACATCATTTCCTGTGTGTATATATATATATATATATGAAAAATTGCTTCTAACTGCTAAAATAAAAAATTTCATTTGTCTCACCCCTAAGACTTTTTCAACATCCCAAAAA
Organism: Asparagus officinalis; assembly: GCF_001876935.1. NCBI lineage: Eukaryota > Viridiplantae > Streptophyta > Magnoliopsida > Asparagales > Asparagaceae > Asparagus > Asparagus officinalis. The sequence goes on along the minus strand of NC_033794.1, from coordinate 112,120,991 downwards.
CCCCAAAAATTAAATTTTGTAAGCAATCAAACCCCTCAAGCTCATGACATGTGTCCCCATCAGTATACTTTATTTTCAAAAACCCCAAAATGCCCCTCCTCCCTCCTCCCTCCTCCCTCAAATAAAAAAGCCTTATAAACGATTCAATTTATTTCCTCCACTCCAACCCTCATCTCTGATTGGCAACGCCGGACCTCTTCCCTCTCTTGAACCTCCGACAGCCTTCTGCACCACCACCCTCCTCTCCTCCAATGGCAGATATCATAACGGC
>NC_033794.1:112038229-112120710 GCF_001876935.1 Asparagus officinalis | reverse complement strand
TAAATTAGGCCCATCGATTTTAGAGGTGGGTTCGATGAGGGAGTCGAGAGCCCACTTGAATTCCCGCCATTACTCATGGAGTTTTGAGATTTTCTTCGGAGCTGCAAAATTCAAGAAAGTCAAGAAATGAGTTTTTATTAATTCGAGTTGATTTTGTGTAAAATTGAGGAATTACATGATCTGGTAAAGGAGTAGTTGAGGATGAAGAAGCAAGAAAGGGAGCTAATGACATTGGGGAAGAAGATCTTGATGGAGGTGGAGATGAGAAGAGTTTGGTTCTTCTTCTTCTTTATTGGTCATGGTGGATTCTTAAGATTTGGATTCATGTCTATGTTTTTTTATTAAGATTTTCCCCCAAAAATGGTGAGATTTGGGCTATTTATGTGAATTGGGGTGATTCAAAAAAGATATTTGGTTAGCTAACGGAGGTTGAGTCTGATTTCAATGAAGTTCTCTGGAAATTAATGGTAAATTAAATAAAAATAAGTTGAAATATACTATTATAATGTTAGGCTACAATCATCTTAACTTTGTAATCCAGTATAAGCTTCCATTGAACAATAAGTGGTTGTGAAATATGTTAGTGGAATGTTATGTAATGCATTTTTTTATTTTTGAGCAAAATGAATATTTTCAGCTATTTCCTCTATTCCTCCTCCTCTTTCTATTAATATCTTTTTTTTTTTAGTTCGCGAGTTTCAATATTTTAAAATATTTTGGTTGATCATTCAAAGTTAAGGAATCAGCTATTAATTTTATGAGTTAATTGTTAAACTTATTACTTCGTTGTTAATCTTATAGGTTAATTGTTAATCTTATAAGTTAGTTGTTAAGGTTTTGCGCTTGTTATCAAGCCTTTTCATTAGTTATTAAGCTTATTCGTTGGTTGTTAAGCTTATTTATTTGTTGTTAAGTTTTTTCGTTAGTTATTAAGTTTATGCATTGGTTGTTAAGCTTATGTATTTATTATTAAGTTATTTTACTAGTTGCTAAGCTTATGCATTGGTCGTTAAGCTAGTATATATTTGTTTTAACTTTTTTATCAGTTGTTAAGCATAGTCATTGAATGTTAAGCTTAGGCGTTTATTGTTAAGCTTTTTTCGTCAGTCGTTAAGCTTATACGTTGGTTAAACTTTTTTGTAGTTGTTAAGCTTATGTGTTGGTTGATAATCTTTTTTGATAGTTCTTAAGCTTATTCAATAGTTGTTAAGTTTTTCATTAGTTGTTAAGCTTATACGTTGGCTATTAAGCTATGCCTTTATTGTTAAACTTTTTTATCAATTGTTAAGCTTATGCATTGGATGTTAAGTTTATGCATTGAAGCTTTTTTATTAGTTGTTAAGCTTATGTATTGGTTGTTAATCTTTTTTATCAGTTGTTAAGCTTATGTGTTGGTTGTTAAGCTTTTCGTCGGTTGTTAAGCTTACACGTTGGCTGTTAAGCTTATACGTTTATTGTTAAGCTTTTTCATTGGTTATTAAGTTTATGTATTGGTTGTTAAGCTTTTTCATTGATTGTTAAATTTACGCGTTGGTTGTTAAACTTTTAGTCGGTATTTAAGCTTATGTATTGGTTATTAAGATTTTCCGTCGGTTGTTGAGCTTTTTCATTAGTTGTTAAGCTTATGCGTTGGTTGTTAAGTTTATGTATTTGTTGTTAAGCTTTTTCGTCTAGTAATGTTTATGCCTTGGTTGTTAAGCTTATGTGTTTGAGAAGGAGGAATAGAAGAAATAGCTAAATAATTATTTGAAATAGCTAAAAAAAATTATTTGCTTAAAAATCATAAAATGCATTTTATAACATTTGACTGACATTCCTTTACTTAAAAACCATGAGATGCATTCCAGACTGCTCGAAGATCGAGCTCGATGGTTGAAGTCTAAGGAGGAGCGTGAAACAATGGTTGACCGCTTTGAGAAGGAAGAAAGCCTTGATTTTGAGACCAATTGTAGGCGGGAGTCATGATCAATATTAACCGCACACTGTCATGCTCTTGTTCTTTCTCCTTCAATTCCCTGCAGATAAGCATGCAAACTCTGCCCACATCGCTGCAGATTTACTCTCTCAGGTATCAACTTTCCACCAATTCATCAATGTCAGTAATTTTGTTTGTTGTCTCCCAAGAAGGAAGAGATGAATATAACTTTCATTCTTCTTCTTCTTTTTTTTGGTGATTCATGGCATATCTAGACTTCTAATGCTGTCCTTTTGATATCTATTAATGAATCAGGCTTCGGCTGAGAACTGCTCAAAGACCTGGCCCTTTCTGAGTTCAAGAACATAGACGTCATCGATATGGACCCCAGGTCTCCAACCTCAACCGACAGTTTCTCTTCAAGTATTCCTCCATACCCCTAGGCTGCGTTTGGGAACTTGGATTTGGGTCTTAGATTTCAAATCTAGAGTATTTCAAATCCAAATCTTTAGTTTGGGCTTTCAATTGGGCTGAGATTTCAAATCAAATTATTTGAAAGAGGAGAAACTAAAATCCCAAATTCAGATATTTCAAATCCCAGACTGCCCCTTAGTATTTATCAAATCCCAATCTCATAGATCTCCCCCTTTCTTCTCTCTCCCCCCGTCCTCAAATCCCTCCCTCCTCTCCTCCTCCCACCCAAATTCATCTCATCCCGCCCCAAATTCCCTAGATTAGGGTTTCGATTCGTCGCTTCAATTGCGACGGCGCCGCCGGCTTCGAGAGAAGTTGACTTATGGCGGGTCCGGTGACGGTGAAGGAGAAGATCGATCTCACTGAGAAAGAGGAGAAAATCTCCAAGCGCTTGCTCAATGTTTTGAGTTGTATTCGCTTTCGTTGAAGCCCAAGCTACGGTTTACGTGGTTTTGGGAATAAAAATCATACATTTTTCTTTTCGGTTTCGCGATTCGAAGAGGGGACTAATAAGAGATATCACCGCTCTCAAAGGTAAAATTTTTCAACTTTTGATGCGCATTTTAACATCTCATTATTGCAAATATGTGTCATTTATTCTCGATTCGTCCTATTTAAGCGATAATTTAACATTGAAATCCTATGTTCGTTCTATTAATTTCAGTACAAAGTCATCCCCTGATACTTACTGCATGTCTTTAGATCAAACGTAAGATGATGCCTTAATTAGATCAAACTTAATCCAATGAGCTCTAACTGTGTTAAATGAGAGGGGCATAAAACTTCCATAAATGAGAATATAGAGGTAATTATTAAATATGCATACTTGAGAGATTAATTTGTAAATACATTAATCCCTCCGCCAAGTCCTTGGCATCGCTTTGTCTATTTTTCATAGAATAATGATAACTAATACTACTACTCCTACACTACTTCCACAGATCAAACTTAATCCAATGGCAACCAATGGGTACTTCCGCCCCTCCAAAACAAATGGCCTGATCCATGTGATCCTCAGGAGAACCTACTTCTCAAAACATACTAAGCAAAGAAAATTAATTAAGTGAGCAGCACAGAAAGGTTGAAGGATATTGTGCCATAACTTTTAGCTTCATATAATTACAGGGTTACTAGTTACCTGTCTTTAATTACGTTATCCTGCAAAGGATGGAAAGAGAGCATTAATACTCGAGCAGTAATCAGCTACGTGTTTATCTAATTCATAGTAGAAGACTACTATTAAAAGTGTTTATACGGAGTGATTTGTGAGAATAATTATGAAATGGAGACGTCAATTGAGGTCCACTATACATTTGAACATCCAGTTACATGTTTATATACAATGGTAACAGATGTGTTGAAGCTTTATGGGCAAACTTTAGTAAGAAATTAGAAAGAATATCAAAAACTCATTTTGCATGCGTTATTAGTGTACAATCCAAAATCTTTAATCTTTTGCTTGAGGTGGTTATTGACATAATGTCGAAGGCACGAGACAGGACTATTATATGTTAAACATACAAATACCAAAGATCAGGACAAATACCTATTATTGGCCATAAATAGCTGGAAATGTGATCATAATCAAGCCCTTTATCTATGCTTCATAGGAGACCACACAGAGCAGTGAATGGTTGTTTGTGACATTTGTACAAGATCATGTAAAGGTGGCTCACTTGTTTCTTGTTGGTCTCCCGTCACATATTAGTTCTGGTAGGATTTATGAGTCATTTTTGAGTTGAATTGTCAAGAAAATGGTCGTACCTAATCCTGGTTATTTCTACTCTCCTGTTGCTGACGCATAACAAAGCAGATTATACTAAGCCCAACTGAACTTTGTCCCTCTTAGATCTCCTGTGGTATTAATTGGGACGAAATTTTATGAGTCATTTTTGAGTTGAATTGCGAACAAAGTTGTTGTCGTTGTTCTAGTTTTACTGCTTATATCTTTTCTCTTGTAATTGATGCATAATAAGGAGGCAGATTATGCTAGTGCGGGTGATCTTGGTTCTTTGGTCTCATCTATAGAATATGCTTAACCAATATGTGTAAAATCTCCTCATGCTTATCATTGTGTATATTAGACATCTTTGTTACCTTTTCTTAGCTTTTGTATGTCTTGTACGCCCAGTTTGGGTTATATGTACTTTCTTCTTTATCGTGTGAATTTATTCATTTACGCCCATATATCTGATTCTGAACCAACTTGATGTTATTCAACACATTTTTGATAGAAATTAGAAATTCAGCCATTGATACCCATATATCTGATTCTGAACCAAATTGGACTGGAGCTAGGCATTGTGGTTCACTCAGTGATCATTGGCATCTCCTTGGGCACCTCACAGAGCTCCTCAGCAGTAGAACCCTTGTTAGGTGCATTGAGCTTCCACCAATTCTTTGAATAGAGGAAGGAAGGATTATCTCGTCGGATTTTGCCCTGCAGGTAGATAAATCTGCATCATCCAAAGTTACTGTATCATCCTATCATGTGAAAATTCTATGTACCTCGCATTTCTGAGTTTTCAAATTTTTCATCTAGAATAGTATTTTAAAAAATCTTTGCTTCTTTATCTAATAAATGAAAGGTATATGTCTACATCCTTTTCCCATGGATTATCCTTTTTTTAAACATGCATTGTTGTTGGTAGGGAAAACTGTAATGCATAAATTTGTTTTTGCTTCTTTATCTAATATATATCAATCGATGTTTTCTGCTTCTTCAGGATCTACAATTACTGGACCAATTGGAAATGACTGTACTGATTTGTGGCCTAGGATTGCTAGTGTAGCCAATGCCATTGTGTAATATCCAGATTTTTCTTCAGGTTTCAGTGAGGAGTAGTAGTTTCATGTTATTTTTTGTTATTGAAAAGAAAATGGAGTTTTTTAAATATGGATCCATATTTGTATTGGATGTTTTTGTTTTCCCGTGACGTACATATATTGGAATTGATATTCTGGGATCCAACTGATAATAACATTGTTTTCCTTTTGTTATGAAATTGAATGGTGATGGTTTGAAGATAATAATGATGATGGTTTGAAGATAATAATGATTCATATATTGGATATCATTTTTGAAAATTTATTAATAAATAAGCTACTGGAATTTATCATCTATTGGATATTTTGTCAAACTTCTCAGGGGGCTTTGTGAAATTTATCCTAACTTTTACCTCAACATAAACCTTAATATCCGCATAAAGATTGAGGAGTTAAGAGAAAACATAAATTTTCTCAAAACAAAAATTCTGAAATCCAAATTCATGTATAATAAAATGTATCCAAACACTATATTTCAAATTTTTGATTTCAAATCCTTGCATTTTGTAAAGACACCCAAACAAAAGATTCTATCAAATCATTGATTTCAAATCCTAGATTTAAAATCCTTTGATTTTAAATCAACATTCCAAATTCAAATCAAAGTTAGTCATGTTCGTGTAATGCAATTTGTTGTGACTATAACGTAACACAACAATGTCTTAACGAATGCTGCGGATGAATTGTATGAAATTATATATTTGCATATCCTGTGTAGGATCTGTAATCAATAGTCCACCACTAGTTTATTTATAAAATATAAAAGGCTAAGTTCTGTAGTTTTTATTTTTTTATGACATGTATCACCCTTGGGAAGCATTCAATGGCATATATACACAGATTACCTTCACTATTCGTTTGGATATCATGGTATTTTTCTTGTTGTGTTTTTATAACAAAACACTATAGTGTTGTGTTTTTCTCTCAAAGTGCTTTCAAAACACCTGTTGAGTGTTTTTGGACAATGCTAGTTTGACCCGTTATAATATTAGCATTAAACATATTATTAATATATTATATATTAATTATAATAAAATATATTATACATAAAATGTTATAAAATTTAGGTTACATTATTATAGTATTATAGATATTAAATATAATACAATATAATATTGTATAATGTATTATAATATTATCTTGTACGTACTTTAATGTGTTACGTTATATTATAATTATTACATATTATTTTAAATAATAACATATTTAATTATTTTGGTATATCAATTTGTTATTATGATATATTATAATTTTTTTTAAAATAATATTATGCTATTATTAATATAATATAATATTATTATCAATATAATAAAATATTATATTTATAATATTAATAATAAATTAATATATTATAAATATGTTAATATCATCTAATATGTTATAATTTCTAATATGTTAAAGTTTATTAATAATACTTCAATAATTTATGACATAAATAAATATTATTATATTATGAATATATTTTTTAGTAGTTTATTTATATTTTATAATTATTTATTATTATATAATACATTATCAATATATTAAATACTAGTATTTATTATGTTATTATATTATTATATAAGATATTTTAATTATTATATTTATATATTATTTAATAAATATTACTAATATATTAGATTAACTATACTATAGTATGGTATAATATAATATAATATAATAAGCATGTGGATAATAACTACATATTAATTATATTTACTATATTATATTAAATATTATATTAACACCTCCTCAAACTCAAAACCAAAACACCAAATTTAAAACACCTTAAGATGTTTTGAAATAAGTGTTGTGTTTTGTGTTTGAGGATGATTTAGCTCGAAAAATATCATGGTTTTCAAACGCGTGATGTTTTGTTTTTGGCAAAAACAACATGGGAACAAGTAAAATATCATTGTATCCAAACGGAGCAAGTAAAATAAACAAGTATAGTGGATGTCTAAACTTTAAACTTTTCATATTTCTTATAATTTACATTATGATGGTACCCGACACATTTATCATTTCTATTTTTTCTTGATGTTAATATTGACCCTTTTCTTTAAGTCGGTCTTACTCTTTTGTGGAGATGGTTTGAATCTCTAACAATATTACTGAAGGTGTCAAATAGTCAGATGACTTTTTTTCCCCTTTTTTTTGGAAACATCTACCTTGTTTTTTGACATCTTTTGAGTTCATTAGTTGTTTATTTGTTTTGCATATTTATGGATGTGGTAATGTAGGATTCACGACGTTGGGAAGTCGAAGGCTGAAGTAGCTGCAAAGCGAGTAATGGAAAGAGTTAGTGGGGTGAATATAACACCTCATTTTCGCAGGATCGAAGACGAAGACAGAGAGTTTTTACGGTGATTTTTGTAGGATATGTCTGTTTTGTCTATCTTTATGTAGCAGAAATTTCAAAATTGAGGCAATTATCAAGTTTAAACCTGTATGAGCATTATATTCAAGGTTAATTGCGGTTATATGTATTGTGGTTTTGAAACTTATTCAAATACATGTTATGACCACATAATTATGTTTCCAGGAAATTCACGGGGCTACAAGTCCCATGGATTTTGTTTCTGCGACCGGACTAGTAGTCCTGTTTACTGTGTGTGCACGTTTTTGTGCATGCCCAGCAAATGAACGGGACTATTAGTCCCGTGGATGTTGTTTCTGCAAAATTTGTGAATTCTCAAGTTTGGCATTAGTAGCTTATTTTGTAGTGATAATTTTTATAAAAGTCCCTCAACCTCACGATTATTGATATTTGCAGTTAATTAATAATTACTTGCAATTATTTCCTCAATCCTTTAAAATTTTGAATATTACTTCATCAAACATAATATTAGTTTATCAAACCTTTAGAGGTTTGGAATTCTCCCCTTAAGTGTCCATAATTAGTTGAAATTAGTCCCTAAAATCTCTAAACATTTTGCAAATTACCCCCCGTAAATTTAAAACTACTCCCCCAAATATTTAATCACTTACAATTTCTTACCTCAAATGTTCATATTTTGAATATGACTCTCAAATAGGTTCATAAAAATTTAAAATTAGTCTCTCGAATAGTTAAAGATTTGGAATTGCTCTATTAAATGTTCATAATTAGTCCATCAAATCTTTATAAATTTTACAAATTACTACCTTATATTTAAAATTATACCCTTAATTCATTAAATATTTTAAAATTCTTCCCTTGAGTGGTCATATTTTAAGATTAATTTTGTCCTATTTGGGTAGTAAGCACACCATGGTGACGACAACCATGTTTTGTTCAAAAGTTGCTTTCATTGTCATCGAATCTATTACAACTTTGGTCGTTATAATAAACTCGAATAAAATAAAAAGTTGATCTTTTTATAAGATCTCCTTACACAATGAAACTAAAAAGTTTACAACTTTATTAAACAAACGCAGAGAGATCGTTTATCGGTCTTCTGCTTATGCGGAATCTTTGTCTGTGCCGGGGTTTATCCGTGGACCGCCTATGGATCGGATCCGGTTGATGGAAAATTCGGCAGAGCTTCGCCTTCACCGAGGAAGTATTTGATTTGAAGCGCTGAAATCGACCAAGCGAATTCAAGGGCTCTTCTCGAGATTAAGACCTAGCCTAATCTCGAGGAACGGACGGACGAGGTTCAGATCCTTCGAATAGCTCCTTCTTTATGCCGAAGTTCGCCGAGATCTGATTTTCCTTCGCTGAAATTCGTGCTCCTTGACTCCTCAATCCAGTAGCACCTCTACGTCTTGATAATAATTCCGCCCTAGACTTTGTATTTTATATGGGGCTCCGGATGCGGGTATGTGGATGAGAATGGTGGGTGAATTTGGCCTTATCTTCAGTCAATAACGACCTTAACGCCAATTTGTAGATGATATCAAGTCAGTTGGAACGCCGGCTGGAACAGGGGCGCGGGTCAACGCGGTTCGACTCGCGCGGGTGCGGGTAGTTCGGCTCTTTTGCTGAACTGTTTGGTGTTTTTCGACTTTTCCGGGACTTGTATTTTCCACCGTTTGGCGTATTTGACTGTCTCGTTGACTTGTACGATTTGCTAACTTGTTTCATGCGCTCGTTAGCTTCTTTACGGCACTTGGAACTAACCGACTAGCGCAAGTTGACTGACAAGTGCATTCGGTCGCTTAGAGTTGATCGACGCGCGCGTGTTGATTGACGCGTGCGAGACGATTGACGTGCATGAGCTGATTGACGTGTGCGCGTTGACCAACGTGCGCGAACTGATTGACGCGTGCGTATTGACTGATGCGCATGAACTAATTGGCGTGTGCGTGTTGACCGACGCGCGCGAGCTGATTGATGCACGCGTGTTGACCGATGCGCGTGAGCTAATTGACGTGCGCGTGTTGACCGACGTGCATGAACCGATTGACGCGTGCATGTTGACCGATGCGTGCGAGTTGATCGACGTATGCGTGTTGACCGACGCGCTTGAGCTGATTGACACGCGCGTATTGACCGACGCGCAAGAGCTGATTGACGCGCGCGTGTTGAGCGACGTGCACGAGCTGATAGACGCGCGTATGTTGACTGACGCGCGCGAGCTGGTTGACATGAACCTTCTCGATTCGTCCACTCTTCATTTTGAGCTGCGTGCGGAACCTTGTAGGCAATTTTAGACGCCTACAAACCATGGTTTTTTTTCTATTTTTAAGTTTGTACCAAACTTAAAAAAAATGAGGGAATCAATTCACACATCAATTACTTTCTTATCTTTTCAAATTGAACCAAACTAAATAAAGTGATGGAAAGTAATTATTCATCATTTTTTTTTGACGAGATAAAAATAAGAAACACTCTTCTAATAATGTGAGGAAACACAAAAAAAAAAGTAAAGGAAAGTGGGTATTAAAAAAAGGGAAAAATGCTTCCAGCCCCCAAAAGTCAAGAAAACGTGCTTCCCACCCCCCAAAACTTTGTCAACGGGTGTTTTGCCCCCAATAATAAAGATTTTGTTTTCTGAGCCCCAAAACACAAAACCCAAGAGATTAAAATATGTGAAGACCATAATACCCTTCTCTCTCTCTTTTTATCATGATGTACTGAGATGATAGTTGAAATGATTGATGATGATTATTTTATTATTTTTGTTTTTTATTATTTTCATTGTTTGTATTGGGAGATTGTTAAGTTATGGGTTAATTGTTAAGGTTACGAGTTAATTGTTAATGTTATGGGTCAATTATTAATGTTATGTATCCTCTCTCTCTCTCTCTCTCATGATGTTACTATGATGATGTTGAAATGATTGAAGGGGATTGTTATTTTATTATTTTCGTTTTTTATTATTTTTGTATTTTTAGAATATTCATTGTTAAGGATAATGGTTGGTTGTAAAGGTTATGCATTGATTGTTAAGGTTACGGGTTGGTTGTTAAGGTTACTGGTTTTTTGTTAAGGTTATGGGTTTGTTGTGCAGGTTATAGGTTTAATTGTTAATGTTACGGGTCAATTGTTAAGGTTACGGGTTTAATTGTTAAGGTTACGGGTTAATTATTAAGGTTACGAGTTTAATTGTTAAGATTACGGGTCAATTATTAAGGTTACGGATTTAATTGTTAAGGTTACATGTTTAATTGTTAAGGTTACGGTTTAATTATTAATATTACGGGTTTAATTGTTAAGGTTACGGGTTTAATTGTTAAGGTTACGGGTCAATTGTTAAGGTTATGAGTTTAATTGTTAAGGTTACGGGTCAATTGTTAAGGTTACGGGTCAATTGTTAAGGTTACGGGTCAATTGTTAAGGTTACGGGTTTAATTGTTAAGGTTACGGGTTTAATTGTTAAGGTTACGGGTTAATTGTTAAGGTTACGGGTTTAATTGTTAAGGTTACGAGTTTAATTGTTAAGGTTATGAGTTTAATTGTTAAGGTTACGGGTCAATTGTTAAGGTTATGTATCCCTTCTCTCTCTCTCTCTCTCTCTCTCTCTCTCTCTCTCTCTCTCTCTCGTAACATTAACAATTAAACCCATAACCTTAACAATTAAACACGTAACATTAACAATTAAACCGTAACCTACATAACAAACTCATAACCTTAACAACCAACCCGTAACCTTAACAACCAACCCGTAACCTTCACAACCAATCATTATTCTTAACAATTAACAATTAAACCCGTAACCCTTAACAATTAAACCTGTAACCTTAACAACAAACTCGTAACCTACACAATAAACCCATAACCTTAACAACAAACCCGTAACCTTAACAACCAACTCGTAACCTTAACAATCAATGCATAAAACAACAAACCCGTAACCTTAACAACCAACTCGTAACCTTAACAATCAATGCATAACCTTTACAACCAATCATTATCCTTAACAACGAATATTCTAAAAATACGAAAATAATAAAAAACAAAAATAATAAAATAATAATCCTCTTCAATCATTTTAATATCATCACAGTAACATCATGATAAAGAGAGGGTGAGAGGGGGAGAGGATCCATAACCTTAACAATTGACCCGTAACATTAACAATTAACTCGTAACATTAACAATTAACCCGTAACTTTAAACATTAACAATTAACTCGTAACATTAACAATTAACCCGTAACTTTAACAATCTCCCAATACAAACAACGAAAATAATAAAAAACCCCGTAACTTTAACAATCTCCCAATACAAACAACGAAAATAATAAAAAACAAAAATAATAAAATAATTCTCATCAATCATTTTAACTATCATCTCAATACATCATGATAAAGAGAGAGAGAGAAGGATATTATGGTCTTCACATATTTTAATCTCTTGGGTTTTGTGTTTTGAGGCTCAGAGAATAAAATCTTTATTTTTGGAGGCAAAACACCCGGTGACAAAATCTTAAGGGTTAGAAGCACATTTTCTTGTCTTTTAGGGGCTAGAAGCATTTTTCCCTAAAAAAAATGAAGGAAACCCCCCAAACAACCCTTCAAACAAAACCTCTTCTATTCGCCTCTTTCTTCCTCCCCCCTTCTCTTTTAATGGCCAAAGCCCCTCTAACATTCGATTGGAATGATCTCCTCTCCTCTAAAAACACCGATTCCCCATCCCCTGAAATAGAGATTGTTCGCAATAACATCGATCCGGGCTTCATATCCGCACTGAGCGATCATCAAATCAGTGAAAAAATCCAGAGGATTTCCAATACCTTGGGCTCTAATTTGCGCAAGGGCTTGCCCGATAAGGGCGCAAAGTTGCGGTACAATCTTCGCCAGTTGCAGGACGAGCTTGACCGTCGGAAGCTCGCCAAGGCTCGAAAGGTTGGGTTTTTTGTTTGATTATGGTTGATTGGTTTTTGAGGTATATTGTCTCAGCTGAGCTGAACCTTTGTTGCAGATGGACCCCCATGAGTGAATTTTTTTTTGACCCCTTTCAGGGGTTCTATCTGCAACAAGCTCGGGGGCCTATCTGCAGCAATTGAAACTGTTTTAAGGGGTCTATCTGCAACAGTAGAACTGTGAGGGTAGTAAGTTCAGTCTGGAAGTAGTAAAATTTTAAATAATGGGTTGTTTGAATAATTAGTCATATGTTGTTTCAGATCCCCGTGCATTGCACGGAATATTTTCTTGTTGAGCTTTTATTTTAAAAATAGACAAAAGAAGATGAATTTTAAAATTTCATTAACCAAAAAGTTTAGCTGATCATCATTAAGTTACAAATTTGATTATCAGTTAGCGAGAGATTCATCATCATAACAATACCAATTGAACAAAACAAAAGCCAATAAAATTTATAATATTTAAATAATGTTACATTAGGATTATCATATGCTAACTAAATTTTTAATCATGAGTAGTTTTGTCTAATTGAGAGTTCTTGTCAAGAAGAGGAAGATAAAGAGGAATAGTACTAATTGAAGGGAATTCAAAGTATTTCCTATTAAATCAAAACCTGCAAAAAAGAGAAGAAAAAAAGATTCTTAGGGCTAATATGAATAGATGAATCAGAATATGTCGAATCAAAACAAACCATAAGTAAATAAAAGAAATAAGATACACGTTTAGAAACCTTTTCTAAAGAAACAAAGACAGTTAGAACAAAGCAACTTTCCCATTATTATAAGTAAAATACAAAAATAAAGGGAAATATAGAAATAATCGTACTGAAAGAAAGAATATACTTCAAAGTTATAAAACTACTAAATAGAAAATAGTATAACTAACCTTTACAGGATAATTCTAACTAAACTATACTCTTCAAACTACTCCTACACTACTACTTGGAAAAGTGTGAGGTCTTTCTTATTTGAATTGCTTTCAAATTTGACGAGTCATCAAGGACCCCACAACTTCAGGTGTGTAGCGTGAGAGTAGTTTAAAAAAGTATAGTTTAGTTATCACTGCTCCCTTGTATACACTTGTTTAATTTTTTTTATGTTATAATGAAATTCTTCAGGTCTTCTACTTGGTTTTGATTTGGATAAAAACTAAATACATACACCTGAAAATTTACATGAAAATTACATTTTATAGACCTTTTTGGGTTGATGCACAAGTGTCTCACGTTCGGTTCGTTAGCCAAATGGAGGTAACTATAGATGATCTTAGTTCGTAAACCCACATTCCATCCCTCAAGCATTTAAAAAATAATTTGTGAAATCGATTAGCTCAACGAAGTGAATAATTATAAAGAATCTGAATCACATAATCACTTTGGACTTAATGTGTATTAGTGAAGCTAACTGCTATTGACATCAATGAAAAGATTTTGTCATTCTTAGCCTGTTGAAAAGGCTGCTAACTAATTCTCTAAGATAGTGATATATATCTCTGGAGAAAGTCAAAGAAACGCGAGTTAGGATTTAGACATAGAAACCAATGCACTCTCACTACGGGATTGTATATTTGTAACTACTTCTAACCCAAGAAATTTTGGTGCAGTTTCACATTAACATATTTGCAATAAATTTGGAACATAATATGATGATGTCAAAGGCTTTTTTCTGAAGTTTGAACCAGTTTGTTGAGAACACAACATGAGTTAGATTATGTCCACAATTAAAGTTGCAAATAATAATTTAGTGAAGTTCACCTTTAGAGTCCGACTGCATAATTTTATGTGTACGGGATGTTAATAAATTAAAACAACATAATACTAATTAAAATTAGTGATAGGGATTGTTAAGATTTCATCTGTCATTGGGATATTACCTTGCTACCATTTTGCTGTAGCAACTACAGAGTATGTGCAGTCGTGTAGTCAGAACAATCCTTTATACCCATCTTCTTCTAAACATATTCAAAGAAACAAAGCCCCACAAAATTCATATTATCTAATAATCAAGCATTTAAATACTTATAAAAGTTTACTATATTAGCTTGATGATACGGGTGCATCTTCTCTTCGGAACTTAACGATCCTCATGGGAGCTTGAGGATAGATGATTCTCATAATAGCATGAGCATATGGGTGTAAAACAGTACAGTGGAACGCAGGTGGAAGCGTGGAACGAGACGACGAGTAACAGATTCGAAGAATCTAGTTTTCAGCTCATGAGTCGACTCATACATGTGCATGAGTCGACTCATCAGGTTGAGTCGACTCATGTCTGTCATGAGTCGACTCATGCCTCTCATGAGTCGACTCACGAAACCCAGCTCTGTTAGCAAAAGTTTCTAACCAGTCGACTCATCAGTTATGAGTCGACTCATATGAGGTCATGAGTCGACTCATAACTGTTTATGAGTCGACTCATCGAAGGTTTCCGGTTCGTTTGGGTTTCTGTTCACGTGTATTCCTGTTGGTTTTGGGCTTGGTTATTTACCAGATTACCATCCACGTTTGTACACCTATATAAAGGGTTATTTTGATCTTAGATCAGAGAGAAATTCTAATCTTTGTATTAGGGTTTAGAGAGGATTGAGAGGTTGTTCTCGATTCTAGTAAGAATGTGAGAGAGAGATTTGTAATAATTGATTCTTCATAATCTAGAGAAGGTATTTTTCTTCGCCAAACTGAATTGTTCTTGTGTTTTGGTTGTCTTCTTCTCAAACCACATTTTGGTAATTTCACGACCAAATGGTGCTCGCACGACAACTCGTATCAAGTTGATATCAGAACGATCAGATCCTGCGAAGGGGGTATTCTGTGTATGGTCCTGACTCGATCGTAATACAAAAAAAGCTTGGCGAGGTCCTTATTTCATTGGAATGAGTCTAGGTTTTAAGGAGGAAGAAGATGGTTGAAGGAGATAATTCCACGAGGATTGATGCATTGGAGAAGCATATCGAGAGGATAGGTTCGACTCTCACACAACTTGTCAATCTTATCCATGGAGGTGACAAACAAGGTGAATCTTCTTCGAAGAAAATTATTGAGTCCGATGTGAAAAGAGTAGATTCAGATTCCGACGAAGAGGAGGAGACCATTAAGACTGCATTGCATCAAGGGGGTAAGAATTCTTATCAGAACCTGAAGATTGACTTCAAGGTGGAGATTCTTGTTTATGATGGGAGTGTTGACGTCGAGAGGCTTGATGACTGGATCGAGCGGATGGAGACGTATTTTACTCTTTATGGCTATTCGTCAAAAAAAAAATTGTGTTCGCGACATTGAAGCTTTCAGGGCACGCGTTGACGTGGTAGAAATCCTACTGTAAGCAGGAGAAGAAGACGGTATCGTGGAACAAGTTCAAGGAGTTACTGAGGAAGCAGTTCTACCCGGTGGGATTCCTTAAAGAGCATTGGTACAAGTGGTACGGCTTGCGCTAAAGGGTTAATCAAACTGTTCAAGAACACACCACGGAGTTCCAGCAGTAGGCAATGGTCCTTAATATTGCGACAGAGAAATATTCCGTGTTTATGAAGTATATGGCGGGATTGAGCAATTACATCCGAAAGGAGATGAAGCTATTCACGGTAGAATCAATTGCAGAGGCGAACGTGAAGGCTATTGCCCTCGAGGGCAAGCAAAAGAAGGGCAACAAGGCTAAGTGAGACTCCAAACAGATGGGAGACGAGTCTAGTGGTTCTCAATCTAAGGAGGAGAAGAAGAAGGGTGATTCAGGGAAGGCAGGGCTGATTTGTAGTCACTACGAGAAGACATGACACAGCTGATCGGTGCTGGGAAAAGTATCCTCATCTCAAGCCAAGAGGGTTGAAGAAGAAGGAGAAAAAGACATACATGATAGCTCAATGTCCGAAAGAAGTCCCGGGGATGACAGAACCCAACAATAGTCTCAACCTTATGGCGGGGAAGCAGATCACGAAAGAGGACGACGACCCGAAAGAGAAACTCTTTGTTCTTAAGTTGCAAGTAAAGACCAGTTCGGTTGATGCCATTGTTGATTCGAGCAACGAGAAGAATTTGATATCCGAGGTATTGGTTCAGAAGCTGGGTCTGAAGACAGTCAAGCATCCGAAGCCCTATCCATTGGGGTAGATTCAGAAGGAGGAGAAACTGAATGTAGTTGATCAATGCACTGTCAGATTTACGCTCCACGAGTCGTATATTGACGAGGTCACGTGCGACGTCGTTCCATTAGATGTTTGTCAGATTATACTGGGCAATTCGTACTTATGGGATAGATATGCGATCTACGAGAGGCCGGCTCAGAAGTACACATTTACTAAGGATGGTGAAAAGTTCATATTTCGTTCGGCATCTCTTCCGAGGGAGACAAGCTTGGGGACGGTGACGCGAGCGAAGAGGCTAGTGAATGCAAGCAAGAAGTTTGTCTCGCTGTGCATTAGACTTTCAGAAAAACCATCGATAAAGGATTACAACTTGGGGCGAAAGGTGATTACGATGAGACGCGGGATGGATGAGATGTTTCCGATCGGACGTCGAGACCAAGTTCCTAGCAGGGCCAAATGGTACAGAAAAGATGGAGGAGCTCGAGAGTTTCCTCAGCAAAAGTTTTAACTTGAACAGGACTTCAAGTTCTTAAATAGGGGACCTATGATACGGGTGTATCTTCTCTTCGGAACTTAGCGATCCTCATGGGAGCTTGAAGATAGATGATTCTCATGATAGCATGAGAATAAGGGTGTAAAACAATACAGTGGAACGTAGGTGGAAGCGTGGAACGAGACGACGAGCAGCAGATTCAAAGAATTCAGTTTTCAGCTCGTGAGTCGACTCATACATGTGCATGAGTCGACCCATCAGGTTGAGTCGACTCATGCCTGTCATAAGTCGACTCACGAAACCCAGTCCTGTTAGCAAAAGTTTCTGACCAATCGACTCATCAGTTATGAGTCGACTCATATGAGGTCATGAGTCGACTCATAACTGTTCATGAGTCGACTCATCGAAGGTTTTCTGGTTCGTTTGGGTTTCTGTTCACGTGTATTCCGGTTTTGGGCTTGGTTATTTACCAGATTGTCATCCACGCTTGTACACCTATATAAAGGGTTGTTTAGGGTTTCTAAACATGATCTTAGATCAGAGAGAAATTCTAATATTTGTATTAGGGTTTAGAGAGGATTGAGAGGTTGTTCTCGATTCTAGTGAGATTGTGAGGGAGAGATTTGTAATAATTGATTCTTCATAATCTAAAGAAGGTATTTTTCTTCGTCAAACTGAATTGTTCTTGTGTTTTGGTTGTCTTTTTTTCAACCCATATTTTGGTAATTCCGCGACCAAATGATGCTCGCACGGCAACTCGTATCACTTGACCAGCTAGCACTTACTACATAGTAGGAAAGGGGAGGGCATTTGTTCTCTCTGTCGAGGCACCGATCACAAAAACTTCTAACACAAAACAAAGTGAACAATGTCAGATCAAGATTAACTAAAATGAATAAAAGTAGAAAATGTATGAAACCCTAACTCTTATTATGAGATCTCTTGGGCTATATAGGCCCTTACACAACTTACAAATAAATCCCTATATATTACTAATATGTCAACACTCCTCCTCAAGATGGGCGAAAGATATCCACTAAGCCCATCTTGTCACATCCTCTAATCATATCTAATGAGCTAAGTTCTTTAGTCAGACAATCTGCTGCCTGGTCCTTAGTTGAAACATGATTTAGCTCCAGTAGTCCACTATCCAACTTTTCTTTGATGAAGAACCTATCGATCTCGATGTGTTTGGTTCTATCATGCTGCACTGAGTTATTGGCGATACTGATAGCTGACTTGTTATCACACCATAACTTCATCTTAGCTCATTGATCCAGCTCCAGCTCAACCAGCATACTCTTCAACCATAGCAACTCAGCAACTCCTAAGGCCATAGCTCTATACTCTGCCTTAGCTGTTGATCTCGCCATCACTGACTGCTTCTTACTCTTCCACGAGACTAAGTTGCCTCCTATAAAGATGTAGTATCCCGAGGTGGACCTCCTGTCATCAGCACAGCTAGCCCAATCAGAGTCGCAATAACCCTCGATGCTGTGGACCTCCTGTCATCAGCACAGCTAGCCCAATCAGAGTCGCAATAACCCTCGATGCTCACATGTCCACTCTTTCTGAATATCAGCCCCTAGCCCAATCAGAGTCGCAATAACCCTCGATGCTCACATGTCCACTCTTTCTGAATATCAGCCCCTTTCCGGGGGTACTCTTCAAATATCTCAGAATCTGGTACACAGCGTCCATATGACCCTTCTTCGGATCATGCATGTAGCGGCTCACCACGCTCACTGCAAAAGAGATATCGGGACGTGTGTGACTCAGATAGATCAACCTGCCCACCAGCCTTTGGTATCTGTCACAATCAACTGGTTCTCCAGCTTCAGCACCCAGCTTGCACTTCTGGTCGATCGGTGTAGTTACAGGTTTACACCCTAACATCCCTGTCTCTTTGAGAAGATCCAGTGCATACTTTCTCTGGGATAGGACAATCCCCTCCGTTCCTCGAGCTATTTCTATTCCAAGAAAGTATCGAAGCAAGCCAAGATCTTTCACCTCGAATTCCTTACCCAGTCTCACTTTAAGTTGGGCAATCTCCTTCTCATCATCCCCGGTAATAATCATATCATCCACATATACCGTAAGCATGGTGATGTGACCTTCATTTCGTCGAAAGAACACGGTATGATCGGCGTTAATCTGTCGGTATCTCATACCTATCATAGCCCGTCTAAATCTGTCGAACCAAGTACGAGGAGATTACTTCAGGCCATATAGAGACTTTTTCAATCTGCAGACCTTGCTCACTGTCTGTTCTGTGTCGAATCCTGGCGGAATATCCATGTATACCTCTTCCACCAGATCTCCATGAAGAAATGCATTCTTCACATCTAATTGGTGTAGCTTCCATCCACCATTTACTGCCAGAGAGATCAAGGTCCGAACAGTGCTCATCTTCGCCACTGGTACAAAAATCTCATCATAGTCGATGCCATATGTCTGACTATATCCTTTTGTCACCAGACGAGCTTTGTAGCGCTCAACCTGTCCATCTGGATTCTGCTTCACAGTGAAGACCCACTTGCATCCAACTGCTCTCTTCCTTTTTGGTAGTTTTACTAACTCCCAAGTATGGTTTTTCTCAAGGGCCCCTAGCTCTTCGTGCATAGTAACTTTCCATTTTTGGTCCTTCTTTGCAACCTGCCAATTGTTAGGTATAGTAACAGAGTCCAGTGATGCAATGAATGCTCTATGTGCAGGGTGGCTATTAGAATATGATACAAACTGGACAAGATCCCAACCATATCTATCGGGAGGATTTTCCGTATTACTACGAGTACTCCTCCGTACAGATATTGGTGTGGGAGGAGTAGGAAGAGGAATGATATCACCTTGAGAGGAATCTGGTGGTGGTGTAGGTGTCTCAAGAGTCGGAGCAGGCGTTGGCAAGGGACTTGGCACCGGTGGCACTGTAGATACTGTTCCCGTAATTTGTTTCCCCTTCCTACTATAGGTAAGTAGCTCCCCCTGAGCCGTGGGCCTAACACCTCTTGTCTCATTCTCCTCTTCTTCATTCTCCTGCTCCTCCTCAACCAATTCTCCTTCCCAAGGAATCGTTACAAAAATTGATTTTTCTGATCTCTCACCATTCTCAGACATTGATTTCTTCACATTTACCAATCTCTCACCATTCTCCTCCTCTCGCCTCATACTTCCAGTATTAGGCGAGTTACCAACGGATGAAGTTACCTTTCGGGTGTAATATGACTCGAGTTCTCGAAAGTGCACATCCATGCTCACAAACAACCTTTTCTCCACCGGGTTCCAGCAAACATATTCCTTCTGAGTAGCAGAATATCCCACAAAGATGCATTTCACCATTCTAGGGGCAAGCTTCCCGACGGATGGCCTGTTGTCCTTCACAAAGCACACACAGCCAAACACCTTGAGTGGAAGAAGCCCACCATTATCTCCCTTCAACGACTCACACGAAGACTTCCAATCCAGTACTCTTGAGGGCATTCTGTTGATTAGTGCTGCTGCGATCAACACTGCTTGCCCCCATAATATTTCCGGGACATTCATGGAGATCATCATACTTCTAGTTCTAGCAACCTCTAAAAGATGTCTATTTTTTCTTTCCGCTACTTCATTTTGAGCTGGTGTGTATGGACACGTAGTCTGGTGTTGTATTCCCTGAGCTGACAAGTATTCACCAAACGCTTTGTTAGTATACTCCGTCCCATTATCAGATCTCAATACCTTCACCACAGCGACGTATTGAGTCTGAGCATACCTATGAAAGTTTTGAAAGCAACCAAACACTTCACTCTTATTTTTTATCAGGTACAACCAAGTAATGCGGGAGAAACAATCAATAAAGGTAACAAAATACTTGTATCCATTCATAGAACTTGTAGAACAAGGCCCCCAAATATCTGAATGTATCAGGTCGAATGCACGAGAACTCCTATGACCAGAACTTACATAAGAACTTCTAGTAAGCTTTTCAAACTCACATGCATCACACACAAGGTTCTGCTTATTTGCTTTCTCAAATAGAGATGGATACAACCTACTTAAAACACTAAAGGATGAGTGTCCCAAACGCTGGTGATGAAGCATCAACACACTCTCAGCACTCATCTCAGATCCTACTTCTGCTCTCTCTATCATTGACACCAATGCTGAATCTAGCCCTTCACGATCCAGATACCACAGTCCACTACGTCATGTGTCAGTCCCAAGTCTCCGCCCTGTCTCCTTCTCCTGGAAGATCACATTGGGAATATCAAAAGAAACAATACATTTTAGTTGGAGGATGATAACACTAATGGACAAAAGATTGACTGGAAAGGAAGGAACATGTAAAACATTAGACAAAGTTACAGAACCTGTACAATCGACTGTACCCTTACCAACCACTGGCTGAAATGTACCATCAGCTGTTTGAATACTATCTGGCGATGCTAGGTGAGTATATGATGAGAACTCACTAGCATTACCTGTCACATGTCGAGACGCACCGGAGTCGACTATCCATTCTGATGATTTGTCGGGAGACATAGAAGCAAGAGCATGTATGTCATCAGTACCTTTGGTCGGATGAGCATAGGTAGCAGTGTTGCCTCTGGCGAAGAATGATGTGGATGCCTCCTCTGTCCCACTCCTCCTGTCTTCATCCCCTGCTACTTTCTGCTTCCTCCTGAGTATCGCCAGGAGCGCCTGATCCTCCTCAGTAAAGATTACCTCGGCTTCTTCTCCTCCTTCTGCTACCATCAGATTCGTCTGGTTGCCTGCTCCTCTTCCACCTCGTCGACCCCCACGATCACGACCACGCTCTCCGAACTGTCCACGTCCACCCGAATCTCCTTCCTTAGGTGGCTTGGTGCAAGCATGCCTTAGATAACCCACTTCACCGTAGTTGTAGCACTGCCGAGTCTCTCCCCTGGATCCAGTATTGCTAGATGCTGCCAATGCTGACTTTACCACAGGAAGTTCACATGTCCCCGCCTGCAGCCTAATGCGAGTGTCCTCCTGGATCATAGTCGAGACAGCCTCCTCAAACGTGGGAATTTTCGGCTGAGCTAGCAGTAATGTAATTCGCTGAGCGAACTCTGATGTCAATCCATTGAGAAACACCATAGTCCTCTCTTGTAGAAAAGCCTCCCGCTCTTTACATCCCGGGTCCTTGCAGCTCGCCCGGGGGGAAAAGTGATCATAATCTAGCCACAGGCACTCCAGCTCTGTGGCATATTCCTGTACAGTCCTCTCTCTCTGGACTGTGGCGTCGATCTCTCCTTTAATCTGGAACACCCTCAGGTTATTCCCCACTCCATCATATGTCCTCCTCAACTTCTCCCAGACGTCCTTCACCTTCTCAATGCCATCCACCGTGGCGGCGATCGTCGGGACCAACGAGTTGAGAAGCCAGATGTACACCAACATATGAGTGGACTTCCACTCATCTCGTCCTCTCGAGTCCTCATCCGGTTCTGTCTTCTCTCCGGTCAAGTAACCCTCCAGGTTCCTCCCTGCAAGGGTGTATCTCACACGTCATGACCAACTCAGGTAAGTACTCGGTCCATCAAGCTTCAGATCGATGGTCGGAAGCTTCAACTTCTTCGATGGTCTTGTCGCGCTTTCATCAGCCGACAACTTCATCAACTTCATCAAAGTTGACACCTCCGCAGGGTTCAACTTCTTGATGATCTCCTCCATCGATCAGGCTTCAGAACCAACACCTGTTCACCTTTTTCTTCAAACCCTTGTTGTGCGCGGTGAAAAATTTTGGCAGCACTTCTGCTGCACAACAAGAGTAAGATCTCAACAATATTCTTGTTTCTCAGAGGAAACAAGAATTGAAAGTGATATATCTCATCGCCGTGAGATATACACTCTTCCTCTCATCAGTTCGAGGACTGAAATGTCGAGGGAATCCATGCCAAACTCGAGGTTCGGCAGGGTGAACGTCAGAGAGTCAGGCCGCGCCGAATGGGGGAGGCTTCGGTAATGGCGTCAGCGCTGCTCGAAGGGGGGGGCGTGGCTAGATGCCCGAGAAGGGGAGTGCGCGCGCGCCTGCCATCCGAGAGGAAAGGAGGGAGCGGCTTCACTGATCCGCTAGCGGACCTCCACGCAGCTGCATCGCACCGAGGGCGGGGGAGGGCAGCGGGCGGGGCGCCGCGCGCGGCGGGGGGCGGCGCCGGGCTCGGGGGCCGGGAGGAGGAGGGAGGCAGCGAGGGGGTGCAGCCGGGGGGGGGAGGCAGCGAAGAGGGGCAGCCGGGCAGCGAGGGGCGGGGCAGTCTGGTGGGGGGATGGGGGGCAGCGGCTAGGGTTTGGGTGGAGTCTCTGATACCAATAGAAAATGTATGAACCCCTAACTCTTATTATGAGATCTATTGGGCTTATATAGGCCCCTACACAACTTACAAATAAGTCCCTATATATTACTATTACTAATATGTCAACAATAAATAATTGCACAAGAAATCCCAACTTACACCCATCAATAACTATAACTAAAACAAGTTAGTGGTAAAGCTAAGGAGGGAGCAGAAGTGGGACAAGAAGAGGAGTAAGAGAGAGGAGTGAGATAGGGGAGGAGATGAGGGAGGTGAATTGGTGGAGGGCAGTGGAGGAGAGGTTAGTTTTGAGGAGGGAGAAAGGTTGAGAACTGAGGGGGCAATAGATGTCTCTGATTAGACTAAGATGAGAGAAAAAGTGAATATGTTTGAAAGGAGTGAGAGAGAAATGAGAGAAGATTGAAAGATGTTTGTGTAGATCAAAGTTTCGCAGAGACCAAACTGTTCCGTTGTTGCCAACCTATAGCATGGAATATGCAGGGTTTCTTGGGAGAGAAACAAAAACATTTAACATCTACATTTAGGATTTTTGGGGAAATTTTGCCACATGTCAATTGCAGAGAATAGCGTTTTAATAGTAAGTATATAGATATAGATAGATTGATTTTTTTTTATATTAGAAAATGATTTTAAAAAAGGGAAAATTGCCTAGTGGCAAATCAAGAAAACGATTTTAGAAAATTTAAAGTTTTTAAAGTGTTTTTATTTAAAATTTTGTTTTAATAATAGGAAAATGTCAAGTGGTAAGAGTTTTAATATAGAATATAGATAGATTGGTATTTTCTTAAATATTAATGACATTTTGTCTCTTGATTCATTATTTGTTAAGGAGGCTAATCAAGAGGGTGATGTAGAATATACTGGGTCTTCAAATAGTGAAGAAAAAGATTCCAAAGTAATTTCTACTTCCACGCCTTCTTGTGAGATGGAATATAAAATGAAGCATGGAGCTACTTGCAACATGAGCGAGGAGTTTCAAATACTAAAAAGTGGGATAGATTCAATTGCATCCGGAATTTGTAAGCATGAACCTCGTGTTTACTCAGAAGAGAAGTTATTTCAGGAGGTCTCGAAAGTCGAAGGACTCAGCGAGGACTCACAACTTTTAGCTTACGACTATCTTTGTGGGGAAGCCGTTCGAGGAAGGACCTTCATGGGATTACCAATTCGGCGAAGGAGAAGATGGTTGGAGCTAAAGCTTGGATGGGCGTCACATAAGCTTGATATTGGTGTGAAGAGGTAGCTTACTTTGCATCTCCAAATTTAATTGCTGAATTTTGTCTATTTACACTTTCCTAGCCACACAACTTCCCTAGGAAATGTATTAGGACTGTAACATTATTGACCTACTACTATCCATTAATTTTCCATAGTCGTGTCTTGTGGCGGCTTCTCAAATTCCACGAGGTTGTTTATGTTCTTCCTTTATTAAAGAAGGCTCCCGATTGATCCAAAGTGGTCATGTAAATTCTAGATACTTACAATCTATCTATTATCTATTACTGTTAGTTAAGAAAAACTATTTTTTGGTGCTTCACTCCTATGTTAGTCACCAATTAAAAATTATATCCCAAAAAATTGTACACGCAACTTCCAATTATTTACAACTTAGTGGAGGGACAAGTTTGGAGAAAAACAACAACATTCAAATTCATAATTACCCCTATTTAATAACTAACAAACCATCCACTATTTTATAAGTACCCCCCAAATTTTCAAAATCGCAGACCCTTTCCAAATTTCTCCTCTCTCTTGCCATTGATCTCTCTTTTCTAGCTATTGTTTATATACATATTGACGTATTCATGTTGATTATTAAGGTGTTAGCAATTATTTTATGCAAAAGTGTGGATCATATCATGCACGCATCGCATGAATACTAGCCATACATAGTATAAAAAGATAATTTAGGTGAATTTTTTGTCATGTTGAAAATCGAGTGATTTGTATCTTTCATTGCGTATATCTGATGGCTTTGGCTTCTTGATTTATAATTGACTAGTTCTATCTATAAGCTCCAATTAGGCAATTCTTGGTGGATTTCTGTCTGCTTGTTTGGTAAATCTGGTCCATGCCATGTGAACTTATTAGTTGGATCACAGTTGGATGATTCTTTGAGAACCATGGAAGTATAGTATTATGGTTTAAGAAATAATGACTTTGTTTTATGCAATTGCAAAAGGTTGGAGGTATTTTAGTGAAAAGTGGCTTTGTTCACCTCTCTGGGATGTTTCCGTTAGGACAAATTTTGAAAACCATCATATTTACAAAAAAATCACAAATTCCGACCTATTCTAAAAAATTTTGGCAAAACCGACCTAGTTTTAGCCGTCTGGCTGAAACTGAGTCGGCTTTGACAAAATATGTTCCGAAACTTCACGGGACTTCAAGTCCCGTGAAGTTTTGTAATGTACAAAATCTTCACGGGACTTTAGTTTCGAAAGAATTTTCTTCAAAACCGACCCAGTTTCAGCCCGACTCTATATTTTCAGCCTGACCCAGTTTCAGCCCGACGGCTGAAACTGGGTCGGTTTTCACAAATATTTTGTGGTCGATTTTTGCAGTTATTTTCTCAAATGGATGGTTTTCATAATTTGTCTTTTCCGTTACTTTTCATTATGGATAGTTTTGATACATTCATACATAGATACCGCAGAGCAGGTTTACTTGTGTTTAAAGTTGGTCGAGCTAGTATTGGCTATTACAAATGTGGCTCTTTGAGAATGGGGAACTGATTATAATTTTATTCGAGGATCTAGAAGTAACTGATATTGATGTAATGATGCTCTTGATCAAAAGTTTTATGACAGCCATGATGAAAGGAAGATTTGGTTATATATGTCATGAGTGATAATTGCATATTGATGTTTGTACTTCAGGATCCAATTTTTGCGTCTATGACATATTTGTTTGAAGTTATGTAACTCATATTTTCTCTTTTCATTCCTCAGCGAAAGATGCTCATAAGGAGGGTTAAGAAGAAGCATAAAACGTCCAAGAAAGGGATAAGGTTGGCTGCTGCAAGCAAGTTTCTCGTATAGAGATTACTAACATTTGCTTCTTTAGGATTCTATTTTAGTATACATGGTTTGTACTTCGCCAGTTAAACATTATTTTGGCAATGGATATGCTAGATTTTTGTCAATGGTTTTATTTCAGTATTAAACTCAGACACGTTTCACTAATTTGAGCTAAGTTTTTTGTCATTTGATTGGTAGCTATCTTGCTTTTTTGTATTCATGGGAACATGATACATTTGCTATATATTATCCTAGGTGCTGTTAGTGTGCATAGAATTGAAACTTGGCTATAATGACTCCTATTAACTTTGTTGTGATGGTGCCTCGTTTAATTTCATTGTGAATTGTTTAAAACATTCTTCAGTTATAGATGATAGTCTTACAATGCAATAATATCGTGTACGAATTCCCTGTTTATAGACTTTTTATAAGTTAATTTTTGAAAGTTCATTAATACAATATTGCTTTTAGAAGTAATTTTGCTTTATTTATGTGAATATAAAACTAACAAATTAAGAAATTATATGTTAAATTATTTAAATTTTGTATACGTACGTGGAATATATGACTTTAGTTTTAGTTCTCATTGAGCCATCATAAAGGGAAAATAAATTCTTTTTTTATATTCCTTCCAATTTTCTTTCAGTTATCATTGTTAATTAAAGGTACTAAAGAAATTTCATTTTTCTTTTCTTTTTTTTTTCCTTGTTCTAAAAAACAAACACAACTGTACTATTCCTACCTTTACAACCCTACAACATTTATTAAATATTTTTCAATATTGTTTTGACCAAACTTTCTCCTTACAAAAAGAATTTTGTTTTTTTCCTACAACATTCTTTGGCCAACTTTCCAAAAATAACTTCAACAAATTTGTTTTTTTTTCTCCCTTGAGGAAAGGTGACACGTACCTGTTACTTCTTCTTCTTCTTTTATAAATTTTTATGGAGAGTACGTTATTCAAAACTTACTCAAGAACAGAAAATTAAATAAAATATTTAAGAAGATATTATGTTATGAATTCTTTAAGCAATCTTATTCAAGCTGGAGGTAACATAACTAAGAACCTCATTTTAAAATAGCGTGGCAAGATTATACTTGAAAACTGTTAAAGTAAGAGAGAGAGAGAGAATCTTGGGTAAATTTCCCTTGAATTGAATATTGAGTGTGCACATATATTTATACAAGTAGAGGAGTGTGAGGTTTGTTCTCCCAAGCAATGTGGGACTAAAACCCACTACAATACACTATTATCAACAGCCCCCTTCAAACTCATGTTGGATCAAACAAAGTGAGTTTGCGTACAAGAAACTGGAACCGATGAACAGGTAATGCCTTTGTGAAGAAATCTGCAAGCTCGTCAGCGGATGAAACATGAGGAAGTAGAATTGTCTTGTCCTTGATAACTTGGTGACGGACAAAATGAGCGTCGATCTCAATATGTTTGGTCCTTTCATGAAATACTGGATTATTAGCAATCTGGATGGCACTCTTATTATCACAGTAGAGAGGAGTAGGAGTCGTAACAGAAATACCGAAATCACTGAGAAGGCGACGAAGATGAATAATCTCTTTAGCTGTTGTGGACATTGCACGATACTCTGCCTCAGTACTGGAAAGAGCAATAACATCTTGTTTCTTACTTCGCCAGGAAATAAGGGAATCACCAAGAAATATACAATAACCTGTGGTAGACTTTCTGGTAGTTGGATCACCAGCCCAATCAGCATCAGAATATGCACAAAGCTCTAACTTAGATGTAGCAGGAAACAAAAGTGAGCGAGTGCTAGTACCCCGGAGGTACCGAAGAATCCGTAATAAGACAGCATAGTGTACAGAACGTGGGGCACTAACAAATTGACTGACAATACCAACAGCATGAGAGATATCTGGTCGAGAGATGCACAAATAGACCAACTGACCAACAAGATGTCGATATCGGGTAGGATCAGATAGAGGCTCACCGTCAGTAGAGCAAAGTTTGACATTCTGCTGGAGTGGAGTATCGACAGTTGTATTATCAGTTAACTCAGCTTGATTTAGAATATCTGAGAGATACTTCTGTTGAGACAGTAATACACCCCGCGGGCCTTGAGAAATTTCTAGACCAAGGAAATACCGAAGAGATCCAAGATCCTTCATGTGGAACTGTTGTTGCAACTGAGATTTTGCGTATTGTATACCTGTCATATCATCACCTGTAATGATCATATCATCTACATAGATGAGTAATAAAACCCTGCCACGCGATGTAGTGCGAACAAACAGAGAAGCATCTTGATGACTTTCTATAAAGCCCGCTTTGAGCACAACATCGCGAAAACACTCAAACCAAGCGCGGGGTGCCTGTTTGAGACCATAAACAGCACGACGAAGGAGACATACATGTCCCGGAGGAATATTTGACCCTGGAGGCGGTTGCATATATACGGTCTCTGATAAAGAGCCATGAAGAAAAGCATTTTTGACATCCATCTGGTATAAGGGCCAACGATGAGCAGCAGCGACCGCAAGGAGAGTACGCACAGTGGGCATCTGAGCAACAGGAGCAAAGGTCTCCTCATAATCAATACCTTGTTGCTGAGTAAAACCTCTAGCCACTAAACGAGCTTTTCGACGTTCAATGGTGCCATCAGGACGAAACTTGACCTTATAAACCCATTTACTGCCAACAAGAGAGATCCCAGGAGGACAGGGAACAATATCCCAGGTATGAGTTTGCTGAAATGCTTGAAATTCCTCAGCCATAGCTTGTCGCCACTCTGGAATTTGAACTGCCTCTTGGAAGGACTTTGGCTCAACAATAGTATGAATGGCAGCAAGAAAGTTATGAAAGATAGGTGAATAAGAAGTAACAGAAGCATACCGGGCAGGCATGACATGTGGGCGTTTGCCTCGACGAAGAGCAAGAGGAACCTCAGGCGGGGGAGATGCTGGCGCAGGTGCATGAAGATCAACAGTATTTTCTGGAGTGAGAGTTGTGTCCACAGGATATGGATTAGATGGTGTAAGAGAAGACTCAGGTGAGGAAGAGTCAACAGAAGGAGAGGGAGAGATGTCAGGGAGATCTCGAAAGGAAAATTGAGGTGAAGAAGTGGGTGATGCAGTGGACGGGGAAGCATGATCGGTAGAGTGGAGGAAATTAAAGTCATCAGAAGTAGAATAATATGGAGAATCCTCTTCGAACTGAACATGACGAGATATATGAACTCGACGAGTTGCGGGATCATAACAACGATAACCTCGATGTTCTGAACTAATTCCTAAATAAACACAAGAAACTGCTCTGGGAGACAATTTATCACGTTCGTGAGATGGCAGAAAAACAAAACATCGACAACCAAAAACGCGAACTAGATCATAACGGGGAGGATGAGTATAAACACGACTATAAGGAGTAGCACCGGAAAGAGAGCTAGATGGAGTGATATTAATGGCATGAGTCGCGGTGAGAATAGCCTCAGCCCAGAAACGACGAGGAACAGAGTAAGAAATGAGCATTGATCGGGCAGTATCGAGGATATGACGATGTTTGCGTTCAGCAACACCATTTTGCTCATGAGTGTAGGGACATGACTGTTGAAAGATAGTCCCATGAGAGGACATGATAGAGCGCATGGCAGAGGATAGGTACTCTTTGGCACAATCAGAACGAAAAACTTTAATACGAGATTGCCATTGAGTGAAAATCATAGCAGTGAAGGCTTGATAAGCAGTAAGTACGTCAGAGCGATTCTTAAGTAGGTAAACCCATGTAAAACGAGAGAAATCGTCGATAAAACTAACATAATATAAGTAGCCAGATGAAGAAGGCAAAGGAGCTGGCCCCCAAATATCAGAATGTACTAAATCAAATAAGGAAGTGGATACAGATGTACTCATTTTAAATGGTAAAGCAGTGAATTTAGCCAATTTGCAACCAGCACATGACTCAATACTAGAACTAGATGATACAGGACCAAGTACTCCAGACTGAATAAGACTCTCCAGCCTTTTATTACACACATGACCAAGTCGTCTATGCCATAAATTGGCAGGAAGCGAGGTAGAGGGTTTTGACGAACAAAGAGAAGCAACAAGAGAACGTGGACGTATGGACTCTGGAAGGTGAAGATATTCCAGAAAATACAGTTTGTGCCTCCTACGACCCGCCCCAACCGTCTTGCCCGTCTGTGGATCCTGCACAATACAAGTATCAGAAGAAAATGAGACAAACAGGCCCGCCATGCATAAAGAGCTAATAGAAATTAAATTCAAGCACAATTGTGGAGCCACATAGACGGGACCAAGTGTTAGACGACCAGATGGATCATTTTGTGGGGTAATAGAGCCATACTGAGTAATGGACAATGGTTGTCCAGCAGCTGTGTAGATAGGAGGAAGAGAGGATGAAGTAAAGACAGAGGATAAAAGTGAGGCATTACAAGTCATATGAAAGGAACAACCAGAGTCAAAAATCCAGAGATCATTCATACCAGAGACTGAAGGATTAGCTGAAGAACCAGCAAAATGCATACCAGAGAGTTGTGCGGCGGATGTAGAGGTGATATGTTGAAAAGCATCAAGTTGACGGCGAAGACTTTCAATAGCTTGAATAGTAGAGTCTGAAGTAGTAGAAGGTATAGCATTGGCCAACAATCCTGGTGTACGAGAGGGTTGAGACTGAGGGGGTCGCCGACCACGTCCAGTACCTGAGGAACGTAACTCAGGATGAAGCTTGAAGCATGTCTCAATGCGGTGTCCTTCCTTCTTACAATATTTGCAAGAGAGCTTAGATCGAGCCTGTGGAGAGGGAGCCTGTGGAGAAGTATAATTCATAACAGGAGCAGTGACAGGTACAGACAAAACAGTCTCGAGTGAAGAGGTAGGAGTGTCTGTTGACAAATTGAGTCGTGCTGTCTGCTGCCGGGTCTCATAAGCAGTGAGAGCTCCCATAACTGAGGCCAAAGTCGGAAATTGAGGCTGGTGAAGTAGTTGATCAGCCATAGTTGAATATTCAGGAAGGGACTGAAACAATTGATGCACCTCATGCCGTTCGTACCAGGCTAGCCAGTCTTCATATGTGGAATTACGTCCAGGAAGCATGGAGCGTAACTCTGTCCAAAAAGCTTGCATTTGTCCAAAATGGGACTGCAGAGATGAACTACCTTTGCGTTGTAGAGAAATGCGTTGCAGAAGATATGCCTCCCGTGCACCCGAGCACTCAGTGAAACGCTCAGTGAGACGAGTCCACATGGCCTGAGCAGAGGGAAGCGAGCCAATCTCGACAGTGAGACCAGAGCCAACACAGCGAGTGAGATAATCCATAACACGAAATTCCTGCAATTGCCACTCTGAACTCTCCTTGACATAGAGAGCACGAGCAGTCTGAAGATCGACATCACCACTGCCAGAGGCAATAGTACTGGATGAAGCAACAGTGCTGATGGACGGTGGAACTGGTCCCGTACTGGTGAGATGATCAAGCAAACCAGCGCCACGCAAGGCATTGGTGACAATGGTGGACCACCCTGCCCAGTCACTTTGATCATTGAGGGGCAAAGGTGGTTTGGGAATCTTCTCTGAAGGAGCCATAACAGCAATCTTGAGACGTTAAGATGTCGAGATGCTGTTACTAATGTCGTTCGTTTGAGGCCGAGAGACGGCTTGAAACGACGATGCCGTTAATTTGAGACCGAGAGACGGTCTTGAAACGACAATGCCGTTAAAATAGAACCCGAAGGTTAGAATGAAACCCGAAGGTTTAAAATAGAACCCGAAGGTTAGAATGAAACCCGAAGGTTTAAAATAGAACCCGAAGGTTAGAATGAAACCCGAAGGTTTAAAATAGAACCCGAAGGTTAAACGAGAACGCGAAACGCGTTAAGAGGCCGCAAAACGACAAGGCCAAAATATCTGGCAGATGAACGCCAAATAATTAAAAATAAAAATAAAAAAAATAAAACATTAAACGGCTGCAAAGCAATAAGGCCAAGATTTGGCAAAAGAACGCAAAAGCGTTAAAAATTTTATTGAAAGGGAAATAGCCCTAGCTCTGATACCATGTTAAAGTAAGAGAGAGAGAGAGAATCTTGGGTAAATTTCCCTTGAATTGAATATTGAGTGTGCACATATATTTATACAAGTAGAGGAGTGTGAGGTTTGTTCTCCCAAGCAATGTGGGACTAAAACCCACTACAATACACTATTATCAACAAAAACGTTAGAGAGAGCTAAAGGAAGCAAGAAGGACCAATGATAGACTAATATAACTTGTTTAAAATGATCATGAAAGATATGATAATGTTTGGCTTAATGGATGAAATAAAATTTTAACAGAAGCGGATGAAAGAAAAAACTCCACGGAAACTACCTCAAAATTTTAGGATAAAATACTTTCTTACTCTTATTGTTGAGTTTGTATTTGTCCTCATGGCTTGATGCTTCACTGCTAAAAAACTAGGCATCCTAGACGGAAAAATCCGTCTAGGATACACAGAATTCCGTCTAGGATGTGTATCCTAGACGGAATTCCGTCTAGAATACCCGTCTAGTTTATTTCCGTCTAGGATATAGTATTCTAGATGGAAATTCCGTCTAGAATACATCCTAGACGGAATATTCTAGACGGAATTCACAACCGTCTAGAATACATCCTAGACGGATTATTCTAGACGGAATTTCCGTCTAGAATAATGCATTCTAGACGGAAAAAATTTCCGTCTAGAATGAGTATTCTAGATGGAAATTTCCGTTTAGAATACTCATTCTAGACGGAAATTGATTTTTTTTTTAATTTTTTATTTTTAAAAAGGTATTCTAGACGGAATTTGAGCATCCTAGACGGAATTTCCGTCTAGGATACAATGCTACAGTATTTTTTTTTTTTTTACAGAATCTTTTGATGACCACAGTAAATGAGCCCCAGTTAAGTTTTTTTACTGCAGATCTGCAACTTACGACAAAGGGCAAAGGCAAGAGATAAGTAGGGGAAAAAATCAAGAATCGAAACAAATAGGTATCATGAAGATAAGCCAGTTTGCTTCCAAATTTCATACATTTTCTCCCAACACAGGTTAACAAACTATCTTCCCTTTGTTTCTCCCTTTTCTTTTACATGAAGGAAAAAAACAAAAAGAAAAATAAGAAGAGAAGAGGAAAAACTTCAGTAAACTGTTCTAGATGGAGCTGATGTTAAAAAACACTACAAAAGAATTTGCTTTCCAGCAATTACAATTTCTTCAGGCTTTCATGTCAAAAAGAACCTGAAACCGGTCTCCACAACAGCGTTGTTCCCTCAAATGTAGTGAGCCTGACTCCCTTTAAATGGTTGTTGAGCTGTAAATATGTGATGATGTCCATCACCGTAGTAAAGGGAGTGTATCTGCAATTAACCTTATATTTACTGAGAAAAAGGAACATCGTAAATTACCATCTTTAAACTAGAAACAACTACAAATAGCAAAGAGAAATTGTCCACAACTTTTAAGGATAACAAATTGTGAACAATTGAAGTATAGTTTGTAAATACTTACTAATTGATTTACATGCTACCCACCCAAGAACAAAGCAGCAGAAACCGGATTCCTGCAAAAAGTAAACTAAAGCCAGCAAACAACGCAATATTTACCAGACAAGAATGATGTATGAAGCCAAAACAGCAATTAGCGTAGAACATAAAACAACAATTTTATCAGAAAACATGCATGTTTTCTGATAGAATTGTTGTTTATGTATGCATGTCACCTGATAATGCAACAGGAAACAATGACAAGCGAGCTTACAAAAAAGATTGACCTGAATCAGATGAATGAAATAAATTGAACGCCGAACAAAAAACATCATCAATAATTAACCAGTAATAATAGAACAAAACATGCAGCCTCCCTGAAAAATGGCGTAGAATTCCAGTTTTTGGTCATTATTGTTGTATGCTAATACAAGTCCATGCTCTTTTTTGTCTCAATTTGCTAGAAGATCCCCAGTTCTTTGATCCTGAAAAGAAATAGCAGAAGAAGAGCACAGTTATGGTAGGAGGCAATAACCAATTAACCTGGCACATCGGTAGCACTTTGCATTTACAAATCTCCTTAGAAGTTATTGATATTTCCTGTTGTATTTTGTCATTTATATAAGCAGAAGTTTCATATAAGATGTAAAATTAGCAAAGGGGAAATAAACCTAAGCAAAGGATAAGGTCATTACTTTGATAAGTAAACAAGAGAATATTTACTAATTCACTTGGGAAATCCTCAATTAATCACCCCTAGTAAACAGAATCAAGAGGGAAGCACAATAAAATTAACAGATAACTAAACCAAATTAGTAATATCTAAGAAACTACCACCAACAACTCCATATTCACCAAAACACGGTTATTATCACCAATCAGGTGAATCTCAGCGATTTATTACCAAATCTCACCCTAAACAAATCAATCTCGAAGTGAAAATAAATAAATAAATAAAACAATTAGATTGAGAAATCGAACCAAGTTCCTCTTCTCAGGGAAGTACTCGGGCTTCTTGGGAGCTTCTTGAGGTTTCTTGCGCCTCCCTGATGTGCACAAGATGAAAGCCTCCGAGATGTCGGCTCTGGACTCGGGGGAAGCCGGGGGTCGTCGGAGGGCTGATTGGGCGACGGAGGGCTGTCAGGGAGGCGGATGGTGGCTGCGGTGATGAAAGGGGGCTGTCGGAGAGAAGCAGCCAAAAGTCTTAAGGGCTTGTTTGGATTCGTAGGGGGTGAAGGGAAGTTAAGGGAAACTGAGTGAAGGGAAGGGAAGGGAAGGGAAGGGAAGGGAATTCCCTTCCCCTTGGTTACACCCCAATTTGGAGGGTAAC
The DNA here is from genome assembly GCF_001876935.1 of Asparagus officinalis. Lineage (NCBI taxonomy): Eukaryota > Viridiplantae > Streptophyta > Magnoliopsida > Asparagales > Asparagaceae > Asparagus > Asparagus officinalis. The sequence goes on along the minus strand of NC_033794.1, from coordinate 112,085,497 downwards.
AATTTTTATACTATTAGGGGGTGAACCAAGGTGAATGGAGGTGAATTAACTTCACCTCCTAAGTGTTCCCAAACAAGGTGAATGGAGGTGAATGGTTCCCCTAACTTCCCTTCACCCTCATTCCCCTCAATCCAAACAAGCCCTAAGGAAAATATGTGAAAACTAGAAGAGATTCAGTTCTCCAAGCTGGAATAAATCTGTGATCTGGAGGCATGATATTGTTGGTCAATAACTACACTAATGCCAATGTAGAGGCTAGAGCTACTCTTAGTAAATACATAACTATTTAAGAACATGAGCATCCAAGGATAAATAGGAACAATGACCAATTAAGTGGCAACTTCATTAAATTCTTTAACTTACAACAACTTCGTCAAATGCATAACATACTGGAGAAACCAAATTTTAATGAAAAGTTATTTCCCCCATTGCAAGCAGCTAGTCCAAATCTACACTAGGCGAGATGGCGATCATGATCGTTCTTGTATTTCTCTTCGTGGCTCCCAATGGCAATTTCCCCTTCGTCTACTTTCAAATCAGCCCAATAACACACTGCAATCCTCTAATCGATCAAATCTAGAATACTATAAAACTGAACCCTAATTCCTAATTCCTAAACCCCATGTCTACGCCCAAATCATCTGTTAATGTTCGTTGCAGTCCAGATTTTAACCCCAATTTCAATAATAATTAGGAAATCACTCAAATTACGAATTCCCTAAAGCCAGACCAGGATCAAAATCGAGACATCAAACCCAAATAAAAAAAATCCCATTTATTTGCAGGGATAAATGGGCGGCAATCTAACATAATCCTAGACAAAATAAAGATTTTATTTGGTATTAGAATCTTATTTTAATTAATATTTTTTGGAACAAATAAAGTGATTTTTTTTTGATATCTGAATTTTCTTGTAATAGTATGATTTTACTGTGAGCCACAAGAGAACCCCATGCGAAAAAAACACTCTGTAGAAAGTTACATAACGATGAAAGAAGGATTACATGTATCACATTGTGAATTAAAAATCCATGCAAACAATATATAAAACCATTGCAAACAATAAAGACAACATAAATCAAATGAGAATCTATTACTATATACTCAAATAGCGCCAATAGTCGCATGATGAACAAGGGACAACTGTTTTTTGTCTTTCTTGCTGTATTACCAACACCGTTGGCACGTGCATATGTGTACGTGCAAGAGACAAAAATTACTTTATATAATATATACTATATATATATATATATATATATATATATATATATATATATATATATATATATATATTATATATATATATATTCTCTATAATAATGGGACTGTTGATGTCCGTGAAGCACACGGTCAGTGAAAGTCGCAGAGTTGCTGGATCGTTCGAGCAGGTTGAACTGTCGAGGACGAGGGTGCCGCTTTCCTTCTTCGACTTTATGCCTGGTTCTCAGAGCTCGGGGTGGGCGGATCACCTGCACATACAAGAATCGCGGGAGTATGGGGCTTGTTCCCCTGTGGTACCTCCGACGGTCAAGTCAGTTGGTGGACTTGGGTGAGGTGAAGAAAGAACGATGTGTTCTAATATGTGTCTAAGGAGTTTTTAGGTAGTAAGAAAAATCCAACCTCCTTTCAGGATGAATACCGTATGTATTTATAGAGGACGCCAAGGGTCGAATCGACATTTTAGTGAGAATGATGTTTATGATGATGACGAGTGATGAGTTGGAGGCTGAGTCACCCTCTGCCCGATACGTGTCGACTGGTGAGTGATGGGAGGTCACTTCGGTGACATGGGGAATCAGCAGCCGTCGAGGCTTGTCGGCGGGGGGGGTGGAGTCACTTCTGCGGTATGGGGACCCTGCAGGAGGTGATGGGAGGTCACTTAAGTGACATGAAGAATCCGCAGCCGTCGAGGCTTGTCGACGGGTGACATGGAGTCGTAATGATGATCATAAATAGTAAAATAAGGCTGAGAAATAATGTTCTGAGTCGCCCTCAGGGGAAGAGTTGGCTGATTGCCGAGTAGCAATCTTTGGCTCGACTGAGTCCGTTTTTCGAGTCGTCTTTAGGGAATGAAGCCGGCTCGACTGAGTCTATTCTCAGGATAGCATATTTATAAGAAACATGGGACACCCTATAACAGAGAGTATCCAATATTCACTATTTATGCTATAGTAAATTGCTGTAGTATTATTACTGTAGAACAGATAGGAGGATCCAAAATTTACTATTCATGCTATAATAAATTACTGTAGTACAGACGGAAACTATAGCATTTAGAAACATCAATGTAGCATTTATTACTGTACCTCAGGTGGGATATTGTAGCGTTTAAAAATGTTACTGTAGCACTTACAAAAACTGTATTTAAATACCGAATTACTGTAGCATTTATATATACTAGTTGAGATGCACGTGTAATGCACGTGGTTGAATATCATGATTATTTAAATTGATAAAAATAGAGTAAAAATAAAAAAAGAAAATAAAGATTTTTTTTATATTGATCATCAACTCAATAAGCTCTCTCAAATAAAATATTATCATTGTTTCCTTTCCACCCAGACTATGGCCACGTGATCTACTATTTGTGAGTTATAAACGTATTAATATAGTACAACATCTATATTTATTAGTATATTGAAGTCTTTAAAAGATGGGTGATCATTCAATTCACAAATGAATTTTGCATATGAATTTACTTGTAATATGTCCATTAAACTTTTAGTCGTTGTTTGGCTCATATTCACGTTAACTTTTAGTTGATGTTTCACTCATATTTATATTATCGAAAATAATATTCTCATTCAATTTTACAGCTCATTCTCTGTATCATAAAAGTAAAACTAAAAGTATGAAGAATTATTTTCTTACGAAATTAGAACAGGGAGATTATGATATATTTCGCCTTATGCTCTAAATATTAAAAAAAATCTTTGATGCAAGGTCCTTATAAAATCTTACCCCAAATGATGTGAATAAAAAATGCTATTATAACTCACTTGCCTAGGGCAATTGTATTGTATATAGGATATATAACTCATCTAGAATATCCATATATCCTAAGTAGATTTTGTTGTTTGTGAGAGAAACATGTTAGAGGCTCGTATTCAAACTTTTTGGATCTATAAAAGACACAAGAATTTGGAGTGCATAGCTTATATATCGTAAAGAACATATCGATTCATGAAGAATTTTTCATAATAATGATATTATTACAACTATATTACTATTCAATAGTAAATCAATTTTATCATATAAGATCATATGACTCTTTTTAATAAATTATAAAGTATATATATGGAAACCTCGATGCTTATAGCCAGTAGTTGGGCTTCACAAAATAGGTTAACTTTACATTGTAGTTTGCTATTTGTAATACTATTTGCAATGTCATTACCTTTCATCTTTATCTTATTATTCACACTTTTCTGATGTAATTTTGCTAATCATTCAATTTGCTATGTTTAGTTTTTGTAATATCAGAGGTTAGAATATTTTTTTCTATTTAAAAAGTGTTGACACGATTTTCTTAAAATATATACACATAGTAGCAATAGTATATACTTCAGTGCAACTCACACATTGGCTTGAAGCCTATTTAGAGTAAGGTCCTTTCTATGCTAGAATGGTGATATAGTGATTACACAGTCTAAAAGTCAAGAAAGAAATTTTTACAAAGGAAAAATAATTTAATATGTCAAATTAAGAACTAATTTATAAAATATACATGGGCAGTGCAGATAGCTATAAAAAATAAGGTATATATCTTCATAAAAATTTCATAGTGAGTGACCAACTACAATCATCCTAATTTAAGCATAAATAATTATTATTTTAGTTGCTAATTTGATACGCGTAACTATAGAATAAATCTCTAGTAAAAAATAGGAATTGCGATTGTATGATGTTGTAGGTAAAGAAATAAATATTATTAGAGCTCCTCTTTATATTAAATTTAAAAATAATAATTTAAATTATTTAGCACCAAATATTAGCTCATATGAAAAAATAAAGTAATATATGGTCTATATATGTATATAGTCAATCAATCAAACGTATTAAAATTATGATGACCACAGTAAAAATTATATGGTGTGTTCACATTAAATACAATTTGTAAAAAATAGTATATTAAAGTCAAAATATTTTTAACCACTATATAGATCGTCTGAAAATTTTTGCATATATAAACTATACTGTTGAGGAATAGTGATGTGCACACTTAACTATGGTTTAATAATTTTAAGAACGACTTATTCTTCAATATTATCATTAATTAATGTATATGTGCATTACACTGAAAACATAATGAAAATTTAGAAAACTACAAAATAAACACCAACAAATGTTTTAAAAAGTATAAAAAATACCCTAAAATTTATAATTTACAAATACACAAAACTATTAAACATTACATTGAAATTAAGGAATTACAAAAAAATTATTGAAAATTTTTAATCTTTGGAGGGATAATTTAAAATGTACTATACTTTAAGGGTGTTTTTTTATAAATTTTAAATTTAATAGATTTTTAATTATTTATGTTCTTTTCAAAAAAGTTAAGGGTAACATTTACCATGAAATTTTTTTCCTAAACCTATACTTTTAAAAGGTGTATGATATTTTTTGCAAAATTTTAATTTTCTAGGGGTTGTTAGTAATTTTGTATATTCATTTTAGTGTCTATATGTTAGAAATTCTCATGGTATTTTTTTTGTAAATTATGAATTTTAAGAACTTTTTATAATTTTTTAAACTTATAGGCATTTTCTATAGATTGTAAATTATTTATAGACTATTTATAATTCCTATGCTTTCAATTTACTAATAAATTTAAAAATTTTAGGATGTTTTTTGTAAATTTTGAATTTTAAACATTTGTTTATTTTTCCGAACTCGTACTTTTAAAGGGAGCATGATATATGCGATTACAATGTGAGATCTTAAAACCCAAGGAAGCTATCCCTTTATTCTATACAGAAAATAAGGTTTTGTTCACCTATTATATTCGTTTGTTCAAGTTTTATTTCTTTTATTGCATAATAAATGCACATGCCTGATGCACACAACTTATAGTTTTCTAAAAAAATTCTATTTGTTACTTTGTTATTCTTTTTTATTATTATTTTTGCTACACATGTTATTATTCACAATGAAAGAAACTTATAATTTTTATTTGTATACCTTTAAGCACATTAGATATAATGGATAGATAATTATATGGCCAATCCTCTGTTCATTGCATTGTTTGGTTATGGAATGTTTCAGAAAATAAAAAAAATAAAGAGAAAGAAAAAGGAAGAGAGAAATGTTTGTATGATATGGAATATTCTAGAAAACAAAAAAAGAAAGAGAAATAAAAAAGAGGAAAATGACTATTGTTAAATTTATTATTTAACCTCCAAAATATAGTAGAAGGAAAATAATAATTGTACTAGATTTCCCCAAATAAAAAGAAAGAGAAAAATGACTATTATTAAATTTCTTTTTTGCCCTTCAAAAGATAGTAGAAGGAAAATAATAATTGTACTACCATTTCCCCACTACTCTTGTACTATCGCTAACAAACTTGTAATATCACTAAGGAAATTATGTTGTCTTTTCTTAGAAATTGTCATGGACCCTACTTTTTTTTTTTGCGTGAGTATAAAAGTAGTATAAATCTTATAGTGTAGTTATCACTACTCATAGTAGAAATGAGAACATGCCATCTAATCATTCATTTTTTACTACCCTCACAAAGTTCTTTATATAATAGCACATATTATATACATTCTATTATTATTGTTTAGAATTAATATTTATTAAATGTATCATTAAACACTTCCTTTTATCTTCTCTATCTATGTCATGCATCATCATCCTTATCAAAATTCACTAATTGTTTCATTAATATACCACTTAAACTTTTCTCCTTTTCTTTTTTTGGATATTTCCCTCTCATCTTTTTTTCTTTCCTGAATGCATAATCTCTGAATGATCTCTCTTGAATTCCTAGCATTATAAGTAATACATAAACTAGTGCTAGCAATAATTAATGTTGTAACACATATGGTACCATATATATAAAAAGTTGTTTCTATACGATTTTTTGGGGGGTTTTAGCTCATCTAGATTTATTAAAATACTTTCAGATCTTTATATTATTAAAATACTTTCAAAATTCCAACATTGAAATAATGTGCCTAGAAAGGAGTATTCTCAAAATATTTCTTATTATTCGCTAAATTATTGATCACATATAAACTCAATATTGAAGTTTAGAGTGACATCTTAATAAATATTAAGATGAAGGTAGGGGTAATCTAATTAATATGAATAATTAATAGCCAAAAAAAATCCCCCACTGTGCGCGACGATCTGAACCTTTGTAGTTCAAGTCTACGGTTCAGATCATCTCTCGCAGGTTAGTGTTTTGATAGAATTATTACTAAAAAAACCCATAATATTCTTCCTGCTCAGAGCATCTTTAAAGTTTATTTTAATTTACCAATTAGTATCAAAATTGTTGTAATGACGGATTTGGCATAGGACACATAAAAAATACTTATTTTAGAAAATAATTTGGGAAAATTGTGTTAAGGCCTCAAAAGTAAAATCCTTATGTGCTGCAGCCTCTTCACTTTTTGATCATGTGATTCAGCCCCAAGAAATATCACATCATGTGCTGCATCTCTTTTTACATGTAATTATCATGTCAACTAAGCACAAAGAGAGAAACAAACATAAAAGCCCAAAATACCCTCATTTTCTCCTCCCTCTTCGTTCTCTCCAGATCTATCATGTTAGGTCCAATTTGATTCATGTTAAGTCTAATTTAATTCCTTTGTAAGTCTAATTTAAATCATGTTAAGTCTAATTCAATATTTTTTTAGATCTAAAAATAAGTTGAATTAGAGTTAACATAAATCATGTTAAGTCTAATTTAACATGTTTTAAGTCTAATTTTATGTTAAGTCCAATTTGATTCATATTAAGTCCAGTTTGATTCATGTTAAGTCTAATTTAATTCCTTTAAAGTCTAATTTCAATCATGTTATGTCTAATTCAACTTATTTTAAGTCTAAAAATAAGTTGAATTAGATTTAACATGAATCATGTTAAGTCTATTTCAACTTATTTTAAGTCTAATTTCATGTTAAGTCCAATTCTACTTCATGTTAAGGCCAATTTGATTCATGTTAAATCTAATTTAATTCATTTTAAGTCTAATTTTAATCTAGTTTAGTGTTAAGTCCAGTTTAGTTTATGTTAAGTCCAGTTTGGTTCATGTTAAGTCCAGTTTGGTTCGTGTTAAATCCAGTTTGGTTTGTGTTAAGTCCGGTTAAGTACGTGTTAAGTCTAGTTTAAATCATTTTAAGTCTAATTTTTAAATCGTTTTAAGTCTAATTTAAATCTTGTTAAGTCTAATTTAAATTGGACTTAACATGAAATTAGACTTAAAATAAAATAAAATAGACTTAATATGGATTATATATTAAGTCCAATTCGGTTCATGTTAAGTCTAATTTAAATCATGTTAAGTCCAATTCGGTTTATATTAAGTCTAATTTAAATTATGACAAGTCTAATTCAACTTATTTTAAGTCTAATTTCATATTGAATCTAATTTAGTTCATGTTAAGTCTAATTTAATTTCTTTTAAGTCTAATTAAAATAACGTTATGTCTAATTCAACTTGTTTCAAGTCTAAAAACAAGTTGAATTAGACTTAACATGAATCACGTTAAGTCTAATTCAACTTGTTTTAAGTATAAGTTCATATTAAGTCCAATTTGATTCATATTAAGTCAAATTCAGTTCATGTTAAGTCTAATTCGGTTCATGTTAAGTCTAATTTAATTTATTTTAAGTCTAATTTATATCATGTTATATCTAATTCAACTTATTTTAAGTCTAAAAATAAGTTGAATTAGACTTAACATAAATCATGTTAAGTCTATTTCAACTTATTTTAAGTCTAATTTTAATTATGTTAAACTTTTTTTAAGTTTAATTTAAATCATAATAAGTCCAATTTTGTTCATGTTAAGTCCAATTTAAATCATGTTAAGTCCAAATCGGTTCATGTTATGTCTAATTCGGTCTATATTAAGTCTAATTTAAATTTTGTTAAGTCTAATTCAACTTGTTTTAAGTATAATTTCATGTTAAATCCAATTTAGTTTATGTTAAATCTAATTTAATTTTTTTAAGTCCAATTTAAATAGTGTTATGTCTAATTCAACTTGTTTCAAGTCTAAAAACAAGTTGAATTAGACTTAACACGAATCACGTTAAGTCTAATTCAACTTGTTTTAAGTCTAATTTCATATTAAGTCCAATTTAATTCATGTTAAGTCCAATTCGATTCATGTTAAGTCTAATTCGGTTCATGTTAACTCTAATTTAATTCACTTTTAAGTCTAATTTATATCATGTTATGTCTAATTCAACTTATTTTAAGTCTAAAAATAAGTTGAATTAGACTTAACATGAATCATGTTAAGTCTATTTTAACTTATTTTAAGTATAATTTCAATTATGTTAATTTTTTTTAAGTCTGATTTAAATCATGTTAAGTCTAATTCAACTTTTTAAGTCTAATTTTATGTTAAATCCAATTAAATTAGACTTAAAACAAGTTGAATTAGACAAAACATGATTTAAATTAGACTTATAAGGAATTAAATTAGACTTATAAGGAATTAAATTAGACTTAACATGAATTAAATTAGATTCAACATGAAATTAGACTTAAAACAAGTTAAATTAAATTTAACACGAATTAAATTAGACTCGAAACAAGTTGAATTAGACATAACATGATTTAATTTGAATTAAAAGGAATTAAATTAGAGTTAACATGAATTAAATTAAACTTAACATGGAATTAGACTTTTATGTTAAGTCTAATTCAACTTGCTTTTAGACTTAACATGAAAGAATATAACCTAACATGAAAGAATAGAGGTGATAAGGACATTTGGTTTTTTTTATTTTTTATTTTTTATTTTCTCTCTATGCTTTAGGGGCTGTTTGGTTGATGTATTTGACATTGAGGGTTGTGGCAGGCTTTCTGCCCAAAACGCCTCTTTTTAGAGGCGTTTTGGGCAGAAAGCCTGCTAAAAGTGCTCTTTTGGCAGGCTTTCTGCCCTACCCCAATGCCAAATACATCAACCAAACAGCCCCTTAGTTGGCAGATAATAATTGCTAAAGAAAGACGCAGAACATAGATCTCCAATTTAAAGACTAAAACATATGAGGAAAAGTCAAATGGGCTGCAGCACATGACGTTTTTGTTTTTGGGGGTTTGACACAATTTTACCAAATAATTTCACAAAACACTCATTATGCGTGAAAATTACACATTTACCCTCCACAAACTCAAAAACCTCTTCCTTCTCCTCTCTTTTCCCTTTCTACATCAAAATCTCTCTTTTTTCCTCTGAAAAAGGAGAGACTTTTTCTCTTTTAATGGCCAAAGCCCCTCTAACACTCGATTGGAATGATCTCCTCTCCTCTAAAAACACCGATTCCCCATCCCCTGAAATCGAGATTGTTCGCAATAACATCGATCCGGGCTTCATATCCGCACTGAGCGATCATCAAATCAGTGAAAAAATCCAGAGGATTTCCAATACCTTGGGCTCTAATTTGCGCGAGGGCTTGCCCGATAAGGGCGCAAAGTTGCGGTACAATCTTCGCCAGTTGCAGGACGAGCTTGACCATCGGAAGCTTGCCAAGGCTCGAAAGGTTTGATTTTGTTTGATGGGGTTTTCACAAAATTGTTGTAAATAGATTAAATTTTGGGTTTTCTTGGATTTGGGACGTGGGTTTTTGAGATAATGGGATTTTGTTTGTATTACGGTTGAAAATAAACGTTGGTTTGTGATTGGACATAGTCACATAGAGTGTTAGGGATGATACCCCATTTGACAATTGACATAGGAGTTGCAAGCATTGAGTTTGTGGTATGTTATTGGTTTTTTGCATGAGAAGGAAATTTGTGTTATTTTATTGTATTCTATAGGATTTGTGGCAATTGGAATAGGACTTGCAAGTTTTGAGTTATCGTAGGATTTCCTGAAATCTATGGTCTTATGAGGTTTTGTTTGATTTCTGGTGTTGGGTTTTCAGAAAATTGCTTTGAATAGGTTGAATTTGTTTTTTTTAGTTTTTGGTTTTGAGATGTTAGTTTTTGAGGGAATAGATAAAAAGTTTCGAGTTAGGTTGTTGTGAGATTTTACTAGATATGGGCATTGGGTTTTCGAGGAAATTCTTGAGAAAGATATATACCGTGCAATCTGTTGCAATTGAAATGGACCTTTTTTTACTTGTGATTGGAGATAGAGAGTTATGGATGACCCATTTGGCAACAGCCCTGGCAATTGAAACCAATAAATTTATGGTATTTTATAGGATTTGTGTTTTTTATTAGATTTATGAGTGCTTGAGGGTTTTTTTTTTGTATTTCATAGGATTTGTGGCAAGTGATATAGGAGTTGCAAGTATTTTATTGTATGTCATTATGGTTAAATTTGGCTTTTATAGAATATGTCAAGAAATATGGTTTCCAACTTTCTATAAGGTTTTGTTTGGTTATTAGCCATGAGTCTTCAAGAAAATTGCTTTAAATAGGGTAAAATTGAGTCTTTTGGATTATGATGCAGGTTCTTCTTTTCTAAGGAGAGGGTTAAAAATGGTACAATTTTGTTTGCGAAATTTTAGTGAATATGGGTGTTAGATTTTAGAGAAATGCTTGACAAAGATATATAATTTGAAATGTATTGTAACGGAAATGGCTCTTTGTTGTGATTGGAGGTCGAGAGTTATAGATATACGGTATACCCCATTTTGCGGAGCTCGAAAATGTATGGTTGTCTCTATGAGTTTTTTGTTTGATTTTGGATATTTAGTCTTGGAGAAAATTGCTCTAAATAGGTTGAATTTGATTTCGTAGGATTTTGGATGTGGGTTTCTTCTGGAATGCATTAAACTTAATGGACATGATTGTTGGGGTTTAGAGAAAATGCTTGAAAGACATGTACAACACATATACAATACCCTTCATTGTGATTGAAATGTACCTTTGTTTGTGATCAGAGATACAGGTTTATAGATGATACACATTCAGCAATTATCCTCAGAGTTGCAACTTGCAAGTATTAAATTTGTGGTACCTTATAGGATGTGATTTCGTGGGATTTCTGTGTTTGAAGGAGATTTGTGGCATTTTATAGTATAAAAATTGGCGGTATTCTATAGTGCTTTGTAGGATTTGTGAAAACTGGCAATTAACATAGGAGTTGCAAGTGTTTCATTCTATGTTATAATCGTTAAAATTTGGTGGTCTTTGACATGCAATGGATTTCAATCGAAATGAATCTTTTTCTTTGTTTTGCTGGAAATGAATCAAACCGAATATGAAGGTGTTCGTATTTGTACTTGTCTAAGTTTTTCAAAATTCTTCAAGAATCCTTTTTAGGATTTTTTCCAGATTCGAATTCGAATGTTCATTATTTGTCAAATATTCACTATTATTTACCAAATGTTAAAGTATATTTTGACTAATACTTAATATTTTTTGCTAATTAAACTATTTGACTAAGAAGATACTTTTACGTGGTTAAAGAAATACTTTCACTTTTTTAAAGAAATTTGATTTTTAAATAATATTTAAATCCATAATTGAATTCAAAAATTGATTTATGGACTATTTAAGTCTATCAAAATTAGTACTGAACTTAAATAGAATATGTAAGTGAGTTAAGGCATAATATCATGTGCATAATAATATAATTATAAGTGGTTAAATATTAAACAAATTTTTGGTAAGCGAACGGATCGATTAGACATCTTGTCTAGTTCTATTTTATGAATCCAAATACTAAACGTTATTTGTTAATTATTTGATTACTGTTAAATGAACTTCCAAATCAAATATAAGCAAATAGTTACTCAAACAATTAACAAACTATTTGTTAATTATTTGGTTTGGTTCCCCATAGTGATTGGGGATAGGAAGTTATAACCCCAGTAGGCATTTGCCATCAGAGTTGCAAGTATTAAGTTTGTGGTATTTTATAGACTTGAAGGAAATGCTCAAAAAGTAAATTATCGGATGGTCCTTTGTATGTGTATATGGAAATAGGTACTATTATTACTCTGTTCTATCATTTGAGGTTGTGTAATGTACTTTTAATGGTCTATCTGGATTTTCTGGGATTTTATTTGATAGCGACAGCAGGTTTAAGAAGTGATTGAAAGAGATATATAATGTATTTTTAAATGCAATGTTTGAAGAAATGGATAATCCATTTTGTGTAATTAGAGGAAGAGAATAGGGAATTATTTGGCATTTAAGGGAGGAATAGAGTATGAGAGGGGTATCCAATGAAGGAATGCATATAGAAAAAGCCGGAAAGACAGGGTTTAGGATATTATGGCAGTGAATAACGGCTATTCGCAGATAAAATTGTCCAAAAATGGTCATGTGATCATTTTGACCGACTTTCTGATGGTTAGCTTACTGAACATGCCAAAATGTAAAGTTCCGCTTTTTGGCAAATTTAACTTGTGGACCATTCATCTCAAAACTGGTTAATACTTTTGGGTATTTATTTGCAAATAATCCATAAAAGAATGATGACGAAAATATAGAACGCATAACAATACGAGAATTATGATGCATCCTTATATTACCTAGAATTATGGTTGGGAAGAAGAAAAGTGCTAATTGTTTTAGTTGTAATTTTGTTAAGAAGACCATCAATTTGCAATGTTACAGAAAGCGCCTAGTCTCTAGGCGCTGGACTGGTGCCTAGCGCCTAGGCGGACGCAAGACGCCTAGGCGTGGCCTAGGCTGATTTCTTCTTTTGTTTAATTGGTGATGGAGGAGGGTTTGCTGAAGGTAGGGGGAGGTGGAGCAGGTGTTTGTAGTCTGTAGAAGACGTTAGAGGACGTAGAGGTGGCGGCGGCACCAGAGGAAATCATGACCAAAACCTAAGCGGTATAGTTCGCGTATGCAACCCACGTTCCTTAAGTGCACCCAATACTTAGATGGGCGGCCTAGGTACTGCCTAGGCCTAGACGGGCTCCTAAGCAATTTTTTAAAACATTGTCAATTTGACTTACAAACAAGGCAAGAAACCATACCTTAGAAGCAACACAAATGATGGCTTGAAGTAATGTTTTGTAGGTTGAGAATTAATCATTAATCTCTATTATATGTTTCTCACATCGTCAATTTGACTTACAAACAAGGCAAGAAACCATACCTTAGAAGCAACACAAATGATGGCTTGAAGTAATGTTTTGTAGGTTGAGAATTAATCATTAATCTCTATTATATGTTTCTCACTGTAATACATTTATCTTAACTTCGCTTTTTACTGCAGGATGCTGAAAATTTTGAGAGGCTTAGAGAGTCTGAAGCTAGGGCGGCACCCGGTGAGCTATGATTAATTCTTCATAGTTAAACTTTTGTGTTCTTTTAGTTTGTATTTACATGAATTGTTGGTTATTGTTGACTTTTGCTGCATGGACTTAACAGTTGTTTTGTAGTTTTTTTTTTCAATGTACCTTTAACTGTTTGTACTTTAAGAATGATATTTTTTTATTGCATTCAGCATTAGTGCCTTGCAAGCTTGCAGACTTAAGAAATGATTCAAGCCCTTCTACAGCTACAAAGTCTCCACTTTCATTTACATCGCTATTCTCCAAGAATTTACGAGAGAGGGTAAATTGATACTTATCATTCATGTGCATGTGTTCTTTATATTTTTTTGGCGAGCGTTTTCTCACTTCCATTATCAGGCAGATACTGCATCTAACAGGTCTAACAGGGAATGGAGATCTATCACTCGAGATAAGTGCAAAAATTCAAGAAAAAGTAGACAACGGGTGCTAGATAATAGAAAGCTAGCTAAGCTTTCTTCTCAAACAGCAAGAATGTCTAGTATATCTTCACCTTTCCAATGTGCAAGCAGTGTTGCTGATAAAGATAGTGATTGCAGGATCACTGGACCTTCATCTGCAGGAAAAAACTCTTTCAATAGCCATTCTAAGATGTAAAATTTTCTCTGTTTTTTTTGTATTTCTTGAGCACTATTATTACGTTCTTATTCAAATAACAATATTTCTTAAGATGGAAATTTTGTGATATCATCTTAGATTTCATAGTTTTATCACAAGACTTCTCACATAAATGGGGAAAAAAATCATATACTTTGTGGCCTGAGGGAGATGAGCTTTAGAAACTCTTGCATAACTTCATCTTCAAGAATTTAGGCTGTAGTGGACATTTTAATTAAGGGGAAAAAATTGGGCATTTCTTTTATGGGTTTGTTCATACGGGAGCAAACTTCTCTTAGCTAGTAGGTTGGTGCTAGGAGAGGAAAACAAAGAGTTATTCCTATGGACTATGTTAATGAATACAAAGCCTCTTTTCTCTGAAGTTGGATCCTAAGAACATTTTATTTATATTATTGTCACTATTCAGATGGCATACTGTTAGAATAGGACAACTGAACTGGCTGCTCTGCTTAAGACCATCCTACTAAAAGTTTCATGTTAAACTCTTATTTGACTTAAGAAATCAAATCAGTCCTCCTTTATCTCAAACTTCCTGTTTCTTTGACTTCTTTGTGATCTTTAAGACTTTAAATTTGAAATAAACTCAATCTGCATGTTGAGGGTTCCTCTTACATGTTCTAGTATTTGCTGATAACTACACCAGCGATACTCCCTATAGTAGTGATTCGCTGTTCTTTGTTTTGATGTATTAATTCTTTATGATTATTTTTTGATTTTTTTTTTGTGATAAGAAAAATGCTGAAGGAAGCTGATTAAAAGTCAACTCATAGCTCCATAACTTGGATCTGTCTCATTATAGTCGACTATTCAAGCACTATAAAATTTTGAGCGACCATGGGTCATAACATGTTACTTGGTTCGAGATAACCAAGCAATTACCAAGATGTGATATTTTATCATATAATGTTATAGAATGAGGCTGCACTTTGTCTTAAATGTATATATTTTTACTTTAATTAATAAGTTCTGTTTTACGTATCTTCTGCCATATAGTGGTTTCAAACGAATCTTTGGAGTGCTTTAAAAGTTAAATTCAATTTACTTCTCAATATTTGTTATGCATTTCAAATAAGAAATCTTTTTGTGTTAAGATGTCTGTTATCACCAATGCCTTGCTGTGCTAAGATGATTCTTGTAACTGTGGCTTGCTAAGAATAATATTCTTGTCCTAGTGATTGTTTGTCTTCACACTTACAGGGTGTTTGGATGAACTTATTTTTTGGTTAAAGTAGCTTTTAAGTTAGTTTTTTCATATCTATAAGTTTGGTAAAATAGGTTTTTCATATCTATAAGTTTTGTAAAATACCAAATAAGTTAGCTTATAAGCCCCAGTTCAAAAAGCTGGTATATCCTACCACTTAAAAAACTAACTTATAAGCTCACCTAAATAAGCTAGATTTTTTTACCAAACAAATAACTATTCTACCCAAACAATTTTTATCATAAAAGCCAAAAGCCACCAAAATCTAACATAGCTTAAAAGCCTCTAAAAATAAGCCCCTTCAAAAATCCTCTTAGACTTATAATGAGGACAGGTCTTCATCCTGGCAGTCATGTCATGTCTAAATTGCACATGAGGTTTTGTAGTAAGTGCATCTAAAAATACCCTGTGCTTTGGCGAGTGAGATGCAAATCTAGTGAGTTTAAGTGTACCCTTAATGTACTAGGACATTCATTTCTTTGAATGAGTTTTTTATTTGGTCCGCTTAAATAGTTTACCTTTATAAAGGAGTTCTTGTTTGGTTGATATACCTTTGACTTCTATGAACTGTGATGTCTTAAAGTTGGTGCATATGTTGTAAATCCCTATTAGTTCAATTTCTCATTGGTACCATAGGCACTAATGATATTTTCAAGTATGATTCTTTTTTGACATGTCTGATATCCTATGATAGCAGGAAAGCTTTTGAGAATACCTATGCATTGGATCGAAGGTCAACAAAGGTGCTTTTTTTTCTTCCCGGTCCATTCTTTTAACTTGTTGTTAAACGGATTCTCCTCTATTATTAATTATGCTGATTTTTATCTATTAGTTATTATTTCCTATTTGATTATCATAAACAAAGTTCTTTCATAGAACACATTTGTTGCATCGTCCTCATTGTTGCACCATTAGCATCAATTGCATCGTAATCTGTTACAATCATAGTAGTGCTAGTTTATTTCGGCTCTCATTTGTGGATTACATCCTCTTTTTTCCTGCCATGCTAAAAGAAGGGTCTTTTCCAGTTGGTCAGCATGATGGGTTCTTTTTTCTTTTTAAGACCTTGTATGCATGAGAAGCTTCTTCATTTCTTTTGTTAGTGGGACTTTGTCTTGTCTTCTTCATACTATATGATGCCCCAGGCTCCAGCTTAAGTATCAGTTAGTCATCAAGAATATTTTCCAACAAGTTTGGGTTTTTTTGGCTTATGATTCGACACAGTGTCCTTAAGTTTAAAATTCCTGTAGTTGGTCCGAGATTCACCACTGATTTTTGACTGTTAGCTGAATGATGAAGGGGTAGACTTTTCCTTTACAGAATTTTCAATGCATTCTGTGTGAAGTTTTTTCATTTGACTTCTCAGTGTGGTGACTTAAAATAAGTCGATGCTTTTCTTAGAATGCAGAATGAAACTCTCATTGTGAGTATGGCAAAAATAGTCAAGGGAGCCAATATATTAACAAGTTTAGATAATTTCAGTTTTCCAAAATTCCTAACACTAAAATCAGAAGATAAAATTGGAAACTATGGGAGCATGTACTGTTTTCATTTAAAGGTGATCCCCAGCATTAGACTATTGCTCCTTTTGTTTGAACATTTTATGTCTTTTTTTTGGTTGGTAGCAGTATTTTTGTCCTTCATTATCGATGTGACATATGAAATTTGGAACATTATTCCCCCACTTGAAAGACATGATTTGTAATTTGGACAGGTTCAAGGTGTGGTTATTTTGGATGAAGAAGAATTGGAACATGAACAGTCAAGACTAGAAGATTCTCCTGATGACGGGTGATTCAATTTTTCAAAGAAAAATTACTGCCTATTATTGTGTTGCACTTTTCCTTTCACTCTTTTTTTGGAAACTACTTTTACCTTATTGAAATTGTATTTCTCATATTATTAAGTCTTTTTTTTTTCAGGAAAGAGGCTAAGATCTATTACCCTTCAAGGTGCAGCTTCCTTTGAAGTGATGAGGAAAATGTAGAAATAGGACAACTAGCTGAAATTGCTGCTTTAAATTGAACTTTCTTTTCTATTATCTTTGGCAGGGATGATGCAGAAGCCATTGAACTTTCATACGCGGACATTAAATGCTTAGGACCTGAACAATATTTGATATCACCTATAATGAACTTTTATATTCGGTTAGAACTCATTTCTTTCCAGCACTGAAAGATCTTTACATAATATTGGATTTACGTAAAGTATGCATTCAAGGATTGAATGAATAATATATGTATATCTGGATTTGCCTTCTTTCTTTAGCAGGACATATTTTGTTGCTCTTCATAGAGCTGGGAGAACACTTATCAAAGTGGGCATGATGATATGCCTATGTGAGGGTTTATCACATTCAAAATTGACATGAGTGTATGCATATGTGTGGTGTGTGCTCAAATTGTTGGCCTAGGCTTAGTTCTTATAGTTTGTAGCGGTAAACTGATCATAAACACGCGCATGTGCATGGACTCCCTCTCTTTGTGCGACTTAGTTATTTATGTGCACTCATGGTCAAAATACATTTGGAGTGTAGTTCTCATGCGCGTCTATTCTTTTAGTTACTTGTTGATTGTTTAAGCACTCACAATCACTGTTGAAGATGCTTACTCTGAAGCGAAGTGATGACCTTTTTCGTTAAGAAAAGTGTTGTAGTATCTATTCACTCTGCATGCGTGCAAGGGATAATTGATGCATGTATAGCCAAAATTCATTGGAATATATTTCATGCATATGTCTATTCTTTACTTATCTGTTGATTGCTTTAGTACTCATGATCAACGATGAAAGTTGAAACCCTCACTCTTTGTACAAACGTGACGACATTTTCCGTGTAGTGACACGGAAAAGCGAATATTACATAATAGTATGTACACCAAAAACATATCATACAAAGTGCAAATCATGCACTTCATTCTAAGTCTCTTATATTATATTTTTGAAGGGTTTGGTCTTATGCATTGTTTTGCATTTATCTTTCTTCTCCATGGGCTCTACATCCATTTTGAGGTAACCCACTGAACATAAAATCTCATTGTTTTCTCCGACGTTTCCATTTCTTTTCAACTTATGAACGCTTATGATTTTGCTTTATCTGTTAGGCATCTTGTTTTAGGTTTTGGTTAGTGAGCATCGGTAGATCCTTTTGTTGTTACATACTAGAGCAAATTTGATATTTTTTGTTGTAATATTATTATTTATGAAGCGTGAAGGTCAACTCATGAATTGGGCTATGATAAATATTTGCTGTATAGCCTGTGTTAGTTTTAATTACTTCTTACCAATTCAAGGTCCTTTGTCATTTTAAATATAGCTTGTGTTAGTTTTAATTACTTCTTACCAATTCAAGGTCCTTAGTCATGTATTCTAGACTATAGTTTTGAAAATTTTAACAATTTAAAAGTCGATGCATCTTATGTTAATGATTTTTTGCTGACGCTGTTTTTATTTTCAGTTGCCAAATATCAAGTGATGCACTTTATCTTTCACCACAGTATTTGTTGAAGGCTTGAAGCAAATATTCATGTTAAAATTACACTGACACTATACCTGTTACAATGGATGTTTTTATATCCAACATAATATAAGTTATAAAAAATATCATTACTGTCTGTGTTTGAAAAATTTTCTTCTTATGTCTGCATTCTTGTGAATGACTGGAGGGTGAAAATTTATCTGGTCCATATCTGCTTCATTGGAGTGCTGATAATTCTAATAACAAATTGATGTCAAAAATTTAACTGATTTTATACCATGAATTTATCTTTTATTCTTACTTTTCTCCTTTTTCTACCAACTATTGTGCAGTTGTTGAAAATTTGTGCATGATAATTGATGGCTGAACCATTTGTTACTCAAGACTTTTAAGGATGTTTCTTTCACTGTGCAGCTATCTTCAAAAACCACTATCTCCAGCAGGCCAACCGAGAGGCGAGTATCATTTTTTTAACACATATTTCTTCAGAAAACTTCGTGACGCTATTTCATGCAAGGTATGCTTCTCTACAAATTGAAACAGCAGAGTTGATTTGCCCAAAGTAACCTGTGTCGAAAAAGTAACATAATATAGATGAATTCTGATACATTACTATTTAGGCGAGTTAGTGATTTCCAGTGCCTGCTTCAATAGAATATAGAGGGCAGCTATTTGTGCTTCTTTGCATGATTATTCATCAAAGGGTGGATGGTACTCAGTTAATTTGTTTTCGGTACAACATGTTTATGAGTTGCCTGCCTTAGATATGTTCGAGAATGATGATATGTTCGTTCATGACTATTAATAATGTTTATAAGTCCTGTCCTTTCAGTGATTCTAGGTTATTGGAATTTTCATTTTGTAATGTTATCCACTCCCTGGAAAATATCTGCCTTTCCCCCCTCCGAAACCAGATTCCTACTCTTTTTCCATTCAATTTTATTCACTACTGTTGTACAATATGCAGGGTGATAAGGATGCATGTTTCTTGAAATTGAGGCGATGGTGGAAAGGCGTAAATATTTTTCAGAAGGCATACATCTTTTTGCCAATCCATGGAGAGTAAGTTGTTTTTTTGATGATTTACGTTGTTCCTCAATTTCATTGAAGTTTCTCATCTTCAATAATCCTTCTGTCTTGGATTAATGAAATCTTGAAAACTCCCCTGTTTTCTTTTCAGATGGTAGGTGGACATAGGACGAATTTGACACTGATGAAAATGAAATATTTCCACCAAAAATTTCAAGTTTTTTAATCTCTTTGATGTCAGTGACATGTAAAATTCTGCATGAAGGATGCATGATGTTGAGATATAAATAATCAACCTAATCAAGTTAGCTTAAACAAATGGCATTTATCGATTTTCATCTGAACCCCTTCCAATCCGTTACAGATATTTTAACTTTGTTAAAGTTCTCTTTACTCCCAAACATTTAACATTCCCCTGAAGGTTCAGTGCCTTTTCATGGGCCAAAACCTCTACCAAATCAAGCCTAAAGTTAAATGACATTCTGGAAAGAGAGTGATAATTACTTTTTTTTAATTGGTCATGCTATCCTTGACATTTAATGGAGGACAAGAGATTCTCCACTACTTCAAAAAATTTACCGCCTTCACTTTTCCTTTATAGATTGGAATAGGTGAAGTTTTCTAACTATTCCTAAAGTGTCATTGAAATTTGATAACTCACTTTGACTGTTGGACATGTTACAAATCATAAAATCCAGAAAATCCAAGGCTCTTACTAACTTCATGGGATTCCTCCTCCTTGAATAAATAAGTTTGGTATTCTTTTTCAGTTGTGGGATATATTATTCATGCAATATTATTTGATGATGACCTTTATGCTTGTGCATGATCAGCATGCACTGGAGCTTGGTAATTATTTGCATCCCTGCAAAGGAAGATGAATCGGGCCCAATTCTGCTTCATTTGGATTCATTGGGAATGCATCCTACTGATTCAATTCTGGATGTTGTGCATAGGTAAGTTGCTTGATACAATTATTCTTATTGATCTGATCATGCGCTCGTTATTTTCCCTTATATTCTTTTACTACTTGTCGTTTGCAATCACTTGAATCTATCATTCTCACAATGGAAGATTTTTCTATGTTTTCTTCTGTCAATTTGAGAAAAGGCTGTGCAAGATGTTGAATAAGAATGATACCTACATGAATAGCTTAAAAAACATTGATGACAATGGCATGTGCCTGAACAAAGGCTGCTTATCATTAAGGCTGATTTTACTAATCCCAGAACTTATTTTATCCTTTGTAGAAGCCAATGCAAATAAGCTTTGAGTAGCTTTTCTCTGTGTTCCCTTTAAAATTAAAAAAAGAATGGCTTATATTAGTCTTTAAAATATTTATATGCTATATATAAGATAATATAATTTTGCACAGTGGTAAACAAATACCTAAAATTTGCTTCACTATGGAATTCCTTGGGTCAAACAATCTAACGGTCTCTCCTAGTTTTCTTTTACATTTCCTTGCATATTAATTGTTGCATGTACAGAAATATTATGTCAGTGAAGACTACTGGTCTTGCTCTAGTCATCCCAACATTGTTACTACCATAATGTGGTTTTAATCGATCCTTGTAATGTATACTCAACTATCCTTCTCATGGTTACTATGCCTGAATGTGAAGCTATTTAGTTTCTGTCAAAGAAGCCATGAGACAATAGGCATTCGGAAATCCTTTGAGTAAATATTTAGATATATTATAGTTTATTAGGATGGGTTGAATTTTCAGACCCCTTAGTTTTTGGTGATATATGAACAAAAACACATCAACAGCAACACTACAGCAGCCTTTATTCAAAGCCCTTGGGTTGGCTACATGAATCCATTTTCTCTGTATAGTTCTACTAAGAGTCATCTCCTATTTATAGCCATCATATTGATTTTAATTGCTTCAATTCGCTAGTGCTATTGTTAACATCTTAATTCTTTCGCTGCTTTTCCCAAATCTAAGATAAAAGAAGATTTATGATACCAGGCAACCAGCGAAAATGATTTTATCTGGACACATAAGGAAATTTCTTCATAGTAAGTTAAGTCAAAGCAGAAGTATTCCTTTAGTTGATTCCTCTAAATCTAAAATTTGCTAATGAGATTGTTTAAATGCTTACAATACATGCTTCAAGTTACTGGTGCAGAACTTTGTTGAAAGAATTTTACGCAGATAAGCATCTTTTAGAATAGCTTAGTTCAAATCATAGTTTACATTCCTTTTTTTTTAATTTATTTTATTCTTTGACGAATTTGACTATTTTTGTTGAACTCTTAAGCAAGTTGGTAATCTGCATTGTAGTTATCTGAAAGAAGAATGGAAATACATCAACAAAAATGGTCCTCCTCAAGATCTTCCTATTGCAGAAAGGATATGGAGTAATCTCCCTCATAACATCGAAAAGAAAAAATTAAGGGTAAATTTCTCCATCCTGATGTTTTTATGAATTGCCTCTTAAACTCGCTTGCTAGCAGAATGCAATTTAGTATTTACATGGCCAAAAAAAAAAGTTCTTGTTGGTCAATCTCATTTATGTTGTCTATTTGCTGTTGCTTGCAAATTCAATCTTAAAGTGGTGTCTATGAAAGGGACTTGACATGTAGTTAATATGGTTTTTGATGAATAAATGATGGCACTAACTCACCCTTGCAGAAAATACCTCTTTAATGTTGAAAAAGACGAGTTTATAAGCGTATGATAATACATTAACTATTGAAATTTCTTTATACTGAATCAATACTTAAGACTGTTAGTGTGAATCTTCTAAGCACTCTTCATGAGAAAGAAACACCTCAGTTTTGTTCTTATAGGGTTAATATCTTACAAATGGGAGGTTATAAGCTCATGCTCAGGCAGTGAAAAAAAAAGAGTTGTTCTGTAAAAGGTAATGAATATTTCAATGGTTTTTTCACGTAAACCACCTAAAGGTGGTTCTGCAGAAACTACCTTCAAAGTTTAATTTCTACAGAAACCGCCTTTAAAAGGAGTTCCGGTTGCAATCAACCATGTTGAGTCGTTGACCTATTTCTGATGAAATTTTGACTGATTCCCAAAATACCCTAAGAAGACATGTGTCAGGCACGTGACATGCCTTCTTAATCAAACCTTGTGCTTGACATTGTGTGTTTTAAGGGTATGTTGGAGATTTTAGTTAAAATTCATCAGAAAATAGGTCATGGTGGTCTATTGCAACTGGAACCCCCTGGAATGGTGGTTTTCATACAATCACCCTATTTAAAGGTGGTTTCTATGAAAGAAAAAAGAACTTATTTGAATACATTAAATTCTGAAATATTGTTTTATTAATTCAATTTTAGACTCTGAGTACGAAACTTCTCAAGACTCTTGATAATAATAAAATGCCTCAAATTTTTATCCATAGGATAATGTTAGCATCCAACTTTGATCAGATAATATTTTTTTCCCTTAATTGAACTTTAATCATATTCTTGTTTCTTAAAGTTCAATTGGACACAATTAATCATTTTTTAACCAGGTACCACAGCAGAAGAATGAGTATGACTGTGGCCTATTTGTTCTTTACTTCATGGAACGATTTATTGATGAGGCCCCAGAGAGGCTCAAAATGAAAGATCTTGCCATGGTTAGTAGAAAGAATACAAAATTCCTCACTTATCCATATACATTTCTCGGTTTTATTTCAATATCATTAACACCAGATATTAAATGCATTAATCTTAATCTT
This sequence comes from Asparagus officinalis, assembly GCF_001876935.1. NCBI lineage: Eukaryota > Viridiplantae > Streptophyta > Magnoliopsida > Asparagales > Asparagaceae > Asparagus > Asparagus officinalis. The sequence goes on along the minus strand of NC_033794.1, from coordinate 112,062,020 downwards.
TTATGTGTTTCTGCGATAGTTTGGTAGCAAGTGGTTTCAGCCTGAAGAGGCTTCTGGATTGAGAAAGAGAATTAGAGATCTTCTGCTCGAAGAATTTGAGAATGCCAGGTTGGATAATGGCCAAAGCCTAGATTTGCTTACATCCTCTTCTAGCTCTCATGATGAGAATGACAACGACGACGATGATGTACAGCAACTGATCGAAGTTTGAAGTCACAGTTGACTGAGGGATTTTGTGCCATATTTTGTGCTTTTGGAAAGCAAATGTACAGGAACATCAAACAGTGAGTCTCAAAGAGGTTTGACAAAAAATATAAAATGCAGTTTCCAAATCCAGATTTTAATTTGAGTTAATTATCATAACATTTTTCTCTTGAGTTTTTGGGTTTCAGTTTCAGGTTGTACAAGAGTTAACCTTCATCTTTTTACAGCAATCTATGGGCCTTTTACTCTCTCTTTTCCATTTAAAAGCTCAGTTCAATGCTCAGTTGTTTTATTTGACTACGACCAGAAGTAAAAGAATTTGTATATTTATCTCAGAGATAATCTCATTGCTATCCTATTTCTTTATCTGTTGCCCATTTGTGTTGAATGTTTTCATCTAAAGTGAATGATAACCAGGATAATTTGCTGTGTATAAACACTATCCAAAAAATAAGACAGCACATAGGACATCAGTATGTCGCGGTAATTCATATTACATGGTTTAAGAGGCCAAGAAAATCTTGTGTATATATCTAGACTGTTGACCATAATATGAATCTAAGCTTTCTAATATCCTCCTATAAATTGGTGATATACCAGGTTTATATTATTCATGTACCAAACAAAGGAGAGATGATTCAACATTTTCCATAAAAAGCAGTTAAATAACTAATTACGTCAGAACAAGGAAATCTATACAACATAGCTAAGATTGTTCATCATCAAGGCCCTCTAAGATTTTCAAAAGCAATTGTTGGTGATCAATAGGGATCATACTCCCTATCACCGCCCTTTGATGTGGCGATAAGGTTCATACCGCCGCCCTTTGATGTGCTGATGATTGGTAGGGTCTTGGAATGTGGTTCCTCAATGACCAAAATATCCCTCAACCAACTTTTTTCAAACAAGAGGAGTTTTCGGGAGGAACACAAATTTAGAGGATCTTCGCCATTGAGAGACCAAATTCAAAAGCCCTAAGGATTCAAAGGACTTGTGCGCAATTTCTAAGATTTGAGAGACTAATATGAAATTATCAAAGATTTGAGGGACTAATACTAAATAACCCCAAAAAAGTAATATTGACATCAGTCTGCAGCAGTAATTCATATTACTTGGTCAAGAGGCCATGTTTATGCATATCCCTAAACTGTATGTAGATCATATTAGAATCAAAGCTTTCTAACATCCGCCACAATTTGATGAAACAAAAAGTTCAAATTATTCATGTACAAGATAAAATTAAATTTTAAAAAAAAGATGATTTAACATCTTCTTAACAAAAGCAACTAAACACTAATTACACTACAAGAAGGAAATCTATACAACATTGTAATAACATGCTCCTCATCAAGGCCCTCTATATCTTATAAAGCAAGGAAGGCACCCTTGTTGATGATCAATGGGGATCATACCGCCGCCCTTTGAAGTGTCGATGGCCTCCAACATTGCCACCACCTCATCCATCTCCGGTCTTCTGTCGGGGTTGGCATCCCAACATCTTCTCATCACATTTGCAAGGGAGCTTGGACAACATCGCGGTATTTCAGGCCTCAAGTTCTGCAAATTTTTAGATACTTTGTGGATTATTAGGAAACAAAAAAGGGCTTTTCTGAATGTTAGACCCCAAAACCTTTCATGTTTTGAAATTAGTCCCTTAAAGCTTTCATATTTTGAAATTAATCATTCAAATTGCTATTAGGTTCCTTAGAATCATAACCCGTTAATCACTACTTCTACTCTTGATTGAATGGGCTAATTTCAGAGTAACTTTGGAATTAGGGGAACTAGTAGCAACTTCAACGACTTAAGGGACTAATTTCAGAATAGCTTAGGATTTTTTTTTGCGTGCGGGCGACGGGGGGGGCCGCGGTAGGGTCTGGGGGGGGGCGGCAGCTACTAAAAATTTCAATAACTTGAGGGATTCATTCCGAATAACTTAAGAATTGGAAGGCCTAATAGCAATTTCGGTGATTTGAGGGACTACTTTCAAAATATGAAAGATTCAACATTTAAGGGACTAATATTGAAAAACGAACCAACTAGATAAATTCTAGCCAATTAATTTGGATCAGAGTCTGCATGTGCACACAAATTTGTATTATACCACTTTCAAAGAAAGAAAGAGTTCAGTGAAGAAGAGGGTTGTAGATGTTTTAACAATTATTTGGAATTTTAAGCATGCCCAATGTGAACGATGATGAGTTTGACTTCAAGCTATGAATGTACTTGTCTTCGAAAATGTATCTTAAAGTAACCTTTGCATAAACATTTCTTACATTCTTTTTTCAGCTTCCCTTCTTGGTGGAGTATAGAATTATAACTTTTAAACTGGACTTCTAAAAGAAAAAAAAGTATCAGCGAGGAAGTTATAACCATAGGGACAAGTATAAAAATTATAAAACTCAATTGTCACTAAATCAGAATTTTAATGTAATAAAGGAGGCTTTGAGAATTTTGTTAACAGTCCTTTTGATTGCTTCTTGTTGCATGCCAAATAATGTCATTTTGTTGCAATTTCAAATTTCTCCTACCCTATCATGTTCTGCTAAATATGCTGAAAAAATAAATAAAGTATCAATGTGAAATAACAGTATATACCTGCCGAACAACTGCAGAAGTTATCTCTGAGAAGCTAAGGTCAGGATATGGCATATCACAGCAGTATATCTCCCACAAGCAGATACCAAAACTGTAAACATCACATTTTCTGTTGTAAGGGTTTCCATTGAGGACCTGTAATTAGTTTTTGGAAGGGTAAATATCTAACTACATGAATAATAAATGCAAATACTGTGAAAATTATTGCATGCTTTCAGTTAAATTGGATATTTAGATAATACTGTTCTTTATTGATCTGCTAACCATAGAATACTCTTGCTTTACTACTTCACTATTAAACAAGCACAGAAAAAAAGGGTTGAGAATCTTGGGATGTGATATCAGAATGAACTTGTAGCAAGTTAGCAGCTGAAAGTTCACAAAGAAAGAACATTAGTCCTGCAAGGAGAGGTTTAAGCTCTTAGTTTAATAAATGAAGCCTTGATAGATAATATAATACTTATATCATTGATACCACAAGAATCTAATAAGGAAATATTTCAGAGGAGTTACATCTTTTGTCAGCAAAGAAAATTTGTTAAGATTTCCAATAGCATATGCTTCTCCTATTGACATATGAGGAAAGGGGACGCATGATCAACTTGTTAAAGAAACATGTAGAAATTTTTGTAACAGGGGAAAACCAAGAAGGCTAAACTGATTTTATTTTGAGAACGCCATACTCCCATCAAAGAGGATAAATTTGTGAAGCGGAAATAACCCCAAGTTATTTGTGGATAATGAGCTATGGATAATAGTAAGCAAATGAATTACACATTCTGGGGAACTTTTCAATAAGAGGATTATACCTCAGGAGCCATGTAGCCAAGAGTTCCAGTCTCACCCGTCATATCATTTGGGTTTTGAGCCTCAATACGAGCAACACCAAAGTCAGCAATTTTAATGGTTCTTGCCTTATCCAAAAGCATATTCTCAGTTTTCACATCTCTATGCACAATTTTTTTTGAGTGAAGATAGCTCAACCTACAACACAAAACAAAAGTATTTGCAAATGTTCAGTAGTAATATGGATCTGCAATGAATTTCTAAACTGCAAAGGGACAGAAGGCCGTTGCTCACCCTCTAGCAAGATCAAGTGCTAATTGGATAACAACTTTGAAGGCTAGTTTTCTTCTCCGGTTTTTTATAAGATATGACTTCAATGTGCCCCCTGGAAGATATTCAACAACCACACAACATAAATTACTTGGCATGCTAAGTTGACCATTTTCTGTTTGTATACTTAAATCTCTTGAGCCCATCGTAGCTCCTACAAACTGAAAAACAAATTTGAATGGATGTTAGTATAGAAGTGGAAAAGGAAACATCTAATGCACTTTAACAAGGGTAAATACTTTCTTGTCCAAATTCTGTACCTTGAGATTCTAACATGATGATTATAAATTATGTATGTATGTATGCATGTATGTGCATTTGTGTGTATAAAAGTGTATATGATAAGGGGATACTCTCATATATAGTGATAAACACACAAACACATGAACAAACATGTTAGCATTTCATGGCATGTGAAATATCCTGGTTAGTAAACAAAAGGGTTGATCCCATGCTTTTGCCTCAATTACATGCACATTAAACACAAGAATTGCTTTACGCAATTGCATGATTGTATCCACACAATCTGTCGCTGGAAGAAACTGTTATGAATATGCTGTTTCTCCAATTGTTAAATCTAAACCACTAAAAACAAGTGGTTGCTGGTAATTAGATAGGGAATTAATGACTGGATATATGACAAGAATGTCTTATCCTAAGTGCTGCCATAATGTACTGTATTATTAGCCTTGTTAATCAACTCATTTCAAAAAGTTTCAATATCAATTGCTTCTGTTATCAAATGTTATTACTGATCCTTCCAATAAACCAAATTTCTGAATGATATTGCCACTTCCCTTCAGCCCATAATTGAAAATGAGCTTAACCTATCACTTTGACGTGGTGAAATTTTAAATGATACGTATCAAAGACATAATGTATGAGACATCCAGTTATTAGAATGTGGTATCCACTACTACTGCCAGTAGACATCAGAACATAAACGCTACAAGCACAGGAAATAAGTGCATCATGGCTTAATAAAGAAATTTCACGACATTAGCTTTAATGTGTTGTATTTCAACAATGTTGTTATAAAAATTGTAAAAGAGAAAAGTAGTAAAAGTCATACCTTAGTTACATTGGGATGGTCAAGCTTATACCAAACTGAAACCTCCTGAGAAAAGGCCATCCGAAGATAAGCAATTTCAGCTTCTGTTCTGCTGCCTTCTTCCCCCCAGTCAAGCAATTTCACTGGAAACGGAAACAGAAAGTAATTAAAAAAAGCTATTTCAAAATTATTTAATTAAATTACAGAAAAAACCCATTCTTAGCCAGTTAGGAACAGCACTATTGTTCATTGTTGTGTATTTTGCACTTGTCCATATGAAAATAATATGGTATTTAAATTAAGGAAACAAGCTCCCGATAATGGAAATATTAATTTATATTGCAAAATTATAGATTTATATTTTATTTTATACATCAGTATCTTCCCGCTGTACTTTCTAGGCCAAAGGATCAAAATTGTTCTTTTCTCATCTTCGTCAAAAGCACGTCCTTGTTTGCCCAATTAAACTAGCTTGTGCATTCTACTTGTTATATGGCTGCTTTTTACCTATCACCCTCGATATATCACAGGATTAACATAAAAATCCTACATGGTCAGTTTGTATCACATGAAAGTGCAGAAAGAAAACACATCAGTCCCAACTTGTGAAAGTGACGAGCATCCATAGCCAATATGAACCAAGGAGCATGATTCCAAGTTTCATAGGCATGATGAATATAAACTTAAAAGGTAATTTCCAGGTCATGTTCCCAAAACTTTATGCAATTAATGAAGTAAAACTCTTATGCTCTCTCTAAACCCTGCTTTTTCTCTCTACTTTCTTGATGATCTGGACAGGACAATGAGAAATTAGATATGGAGACAGGAAGAAAAAAAGGGAAGGGAAATTACATAAAGAATTGTTTGAGGATGTGTATAAATTGGTTTGAAGAGCCAAAAAAATGTTACGAAAGAGATAAAACAAGGAAACAACAATCTGATGATTTACCACCTAACAAGGAGAATGTAGCTGCATTTATATGTTGCAATTTTATACATCTAATATATTGGTTTCATACATCAATAACTGGTTACTTTATTTTCTAAGCCACAGGGTCAACATTGCTCATTTTGCAATTTATTAGTTATAGCTTTTTACCTATCACACTCATATCACAAGATTAGCATTAGAATCACACTTGGTAAGTTGATATCACATGAAAGTGTAAAAAGAAAACATATCAGTCCCAAACTTGTGAAAAGGTCATGAGCATCCTTATGGCTAAAACAGTATGAACAAAGGAGCAGGGTTCAAAGTTTCATAGGCATGGACAAGTTTAAAGCTTAAAAGATAATATGTATCATGTTTCCAAAACTTTATGGATTAAATGAAGCCTTACTTTCTTGATGAATTAGATAAGACAAGAAGAAACTGGAATTGGAGACAATAAGCAGATTAGCAAAAGACTACCAACTGTTTTTAGATTTCTACTACTAACTTTGCATTTCTTCTGTGGTTAACAGTTGAATGTATTTCTAGTTCTTAATTCTATAAGCTAGATTGAGAAAAAGGGAAGTTAATATATGGGTGCTAAAATTATAACCGAGCAAATAGCTGTCAAAATCTGAAAATTTTAATAAGAAAAAGGTAATTCCCTTCCTCTTATTATGTTATAATTTTCTATATTTCTAGATTCAAAGTCAAAGACAACCCAAGTAAGTACCGAAAAAACAAACATATAGATACGATAACTGTCATAAAATTTGAGATGTTAATCCCTCAACTGTCATCTAATTTGGAGGGGGAAAAAGTCTCCCTAGAACTTTAATATTACTAGTTTTTACACACGTGCAATGCACGTGATTTAATACCATGATTAAGTATTTTTGGCAGTTTGTGCTTATTTTTTTCTTTAAACTCTTACATCCCAATTATTTTTTTATGTTTGTTTAAATGGGATACACCCAATTTAAATTTTCATGTTGATATTTGAATTGAAAAAAAACAAATATAATTTAAAAATAATTTAAATTTTCATATTATTTTTGACCGATAGGAAACTAAGCTTTATTTGAGAAAGTATAGCATTGCAAAGTGAAAAATATTAAAATAGTGTTATACAAAGAAGGTGAATATTTAAAACCAATATGGCAAAATGATTGATTTAAAGTATGTTAAAACGATGCAAAAGAGAATATGAAGTTTATTTCTAATCATTGATAGACTTCATAAAAAAATATAAATTAAAGATTAATGCTAACTCTAGTATATTTTTATATGATAAAAACATCCAAATAAGAATATAAAAGTACTAAATTTTTTTTATGAAACTCCCTTCTAAAGATTCCTAATTTCACTCAAAATAATTAAACTATTCTATAAAATATTCAGAAAATATTGTTTTTTATTTCTTCTATTTTATTTTTTATTGAGTTAAGATCAATCCTTCTTTAGGTTTATCATTTATCATTTCTCGGGTAATTCTAGAGTATTGTCTTCATCATCTACATCAATTGTGACATCAGGCTAATTTTGTATTTTTTATGCTATTATCTTTCCTGGGCTCGTTAATTTTTTATCATCTCATTTAACTTTACAAAGAAGTCAAATGTACTTATGATGTTCAACACAAACTGCTCAAAATATAGACTTTGATTTTTTTTCTATTTCAATGAGAATAAATATTAATTTCATATATATAAAATTCTTTGTGTTCCTAATTTATTACTTAAATAAATTAGAAGCTATCTCTTTATTTTCCTCTAAAATGAATTCTTCTGATGTGCATCCAATAAGAATTTCTGTTATTTCAATAATATTACCTTTGCTCTATCCCTGTCATTTTCCATAAAGATCTAAACTAAATACCTGCATTATTCATTACCAATTTCTCTTAGATTATAATATTAATATTTAATTTGAAGAACACAGTATGGAATTTATGAATACTTACTAATTTTTCTTATGTCTTCCATGGAGATTTTTTCTTTGATTAGGATAAAGTTATTAAATTATTTTTTAATGTAACTCATTCAGTGCTTCATTAATAGATATGTCTTATGTTAATGCCAATTCAAGTGATTCATTGACGTTTTCTGAATTTTAGATTTATTTCCATCACTTTCCCATTTGCAATGGAAATAACTCAATTCTTTTAAAGTTATCTCTAAATATTCTAATAGTTTCTCCATATGTAATTCCTTGTATTCTTTTACCCTATAAATATTATTAACGTCAAAGATTAAAGTTTCTAAATTAAAATCAATTAATGCTAAGGTATAATATTATAGTGTTTTATCATTTCTATGGATTTAAACATCTATCAATTAATGTTACGAATGTATTTTGGCTACCCCAACTTATTACTAAAATTATATGAAATTACTTTAATTTATATAGTGCCGATAATTTTTAATCTATAATATTTTTAAAAATTTTATCCATTAACCGGATGTTTTTAATCAATTCTTATTGTTTTTGTTTACCAGTATCAACTTAGACTATTCTTAGATGCTGAAAATGGATAGTAAATCCCTAAATTAGAAATTTTAATATATATATATATATATATATATATTGAGGGTGTCTTTTGTAATTATTAAAACTATAGATTAATTTTGAAAAATATTAAATTTCAGCGGTCTACCAATCGACGAATTTGATGTGTGCTAGTTAAAAATTTTGAAAATTTAGAGTTTTTTTTACGATTTTTAAATTTTGAAGGAGTTTTTTAAATATTTTGAGGTTAATTTTAGCAAATTTTAATTTTTTAGGTGTCTAAGGGTAATATCTTGAATTCATCTTATTTTATTTACAAATTTTAGAATTTTAGGGTGGCTTTTTATAATTTGAACTTTTGAAGGTGTTTCTATAATTTTTGAGATATTGAGGGTGTTAATTAAAAAATTTAAATTTAAATGTCAAAAATTTTAGGTGTATCATGGTAATCTCTTGAATTCATCTGTGTTGTTTGTAAGTTTTAAAATTTTAGAATTTTAATGTGCTTGTCTGTAATTTAAACTTTTGTGGGTGTTTTTATAATTTTTGAGACATTGAGGTGTTAACTGTAAATTTTAAATTCTTTGCAAACTGATATTAATTTTTTAATTTCATGTTTTTTATTTTAAGTTTTGAGACATTGGGATGATTTTTATAATTTTGAACTTTTCAGGGTCTTTTTTGCAATTTTAAAACTTTTTATGGTTATTTTGCAATACTTCATGTATTATAATATGTTATCTACTTGTAATTTCTTTATCTTAACAAACTAATATCATTTTTATGTTTTATATATTTTATTAATATTAGTTTTTTTAAATTGTTAAGCTAAACATGGTTTACATAGGATTAGGATAAGATATGATTATGATTAGGATAGATTAAGATATAAATAAAATATTCAAAATAGTGAAGGGTAATATTGACCATTAAAAATTAGAATTTGATTATAGATAAGGTAGTTCAAACTATAAAGGGGTATATTTGTCTAAAAAAGATTTTCCAAACTCGTGCTTTTAAAGGGAGTATGATAAAATAAATCCTTCAAAACTTATTAGTCCTACCAAATTACTTCCTCCAGTTTAAATCTAACAGTTTGGAGCCAAACTAAAGTAACAGCAGTAAAAATTTAAGTTTTCCATGATTTTAGAAGTAGCTGTTCACTTCATGACTGTGATCTAAACTAGAGAGGAATTAATTTGCGATAACGAACAGATAATTGACACTATAAACATCAGAAAATTCAAAAAATAAAAATAAAAAATCAAAGCACGTGCAAGCATTGGAGTAGAACTAAATGGGTATAACGAGATAAATTTGACAGACTAATCCCCAAAATGCAATGAAATTTCTTGCTCTAACCAAAAATCCCAAAATATGATAAAAAAGAAACAAAACATGGGTATTACAAAACCATTAATGGGCATTCCAAAACCCCAATCAAAATCCAACATTTTTTTACTTTTCACTTTTTATTATTTTATTTTATTTTTGTCGCGCACCTGCAACATCTTGGCCATCATAAACCCCACGATGAACGGTCCCAAAAGTCCCTCTGGCGATCACAGATTTGATCACCAGCTTCGTTGGATCAATCTCCCACTCCTCTCGCTGCCTGCTCCCAATAAAGCTCGCTCCTCCCTCTTCTTCGAGCTCGCTCTCCTTCTTCTTCTCGAGAGTTGGGGCTCGAGCTAAGTGCCTCTCGAGCTGGTCGTCGAGGTTCTTGAGGTCGATTTGGTCTGCTCTCAAGAACCCATCTCCTGCTCCTTCTTCCTTCATCCTCTCTCTCTCTCTCTGAGCTGGGTTATTGCTTGAGTAGAGATTCTACTTGGGAGTTATATTGAGCTTTTTCTGGCTTTTGTTTTTGTTTTGTTTTTTGAATCGAGGATGTGTTATATTTTGGGGAGTGAGGTGGTGGTGGGATTTGAGAGAAAGGTCATGATATGAAGTTTTCCTTTCTTATAACTTTTTTCCTTTCTTTTTAGAGCCAATTTTCATTTTCCACCATTTTTAAAAATTAATTATCAAATATGACATACTTTGCACTTTTATCATTTTTGACATAGTTTCAAGCACCGGGTAGAAACTAGATCGAAATTGATAAATAAGCGCAAAAAGATTCATGGGATTGAGAATCTGGTGGTTTAGTAGAAAGTTAAACTACACGGGATTCTCGATCCCATGTAATTTAGAACTAGGCTAAACTTCACGGGATTGTGACTCCTGTGAATGTTTAGGGAATCAATACAAGTTCAAATTTAGCGTGATTACAATAGTTGGCCAAGTGGTTAGCCCCAAGAAAGATAAATTTCAAATATTCAAGTGGTCTTGAGTTCCAATCTCATGATTCTCAAGCTATGAAGTTTTTTGTGCTTATTTATTAATTTCGACCCGTTTTCTGAAAGATGGCTGAAACTAAGTCAAAATATAAATAAGTGTAAAGTATGTCGAAAATACTAAATAAATTTCAGAAATGGTCGAAAATGAAAATTTGTTCTTCTTTTTAATCTATCAATTGCCTTTCTAAATAGGGATTTTATTCAATAATATTATATATTTATTTAAAAATGTTATTTTTATTCTATATAAAAATATTGCATGTCATAAAAAATAATCTTAATGGAGTTACTCATATTTATTTAAAAAATCTACATTAATTCATTATAATTAAGAAACAAAAGAGGATGAGAAAATAATTTTAGTAAAGTAAATAAGAGAATATTATAGTACACTTATTTTCCGACTTACACAGGTAGGAACGCTGTAAGAATGCCCCCGCACCATATGAAGCGTTATGATTTGTAAGATGCAAGTAGGGGAATAGCCTCAGTATTTCATTGTCCCTACATTGCTCAGCTCAATGTTGTGATAGAAATTCTACTCAACTTACACTAACATCTTTTTTTGATAAAAATAGTTTATGATAAAAATATAGTTTCTGATATTTATGTGAAATTTATACTTCGTTTCTTAGAAGGAGAAGGTTTTCTATATTTGTTCCTCAAAATGAATTTGAATGGCTTCAACTTTTTCTTATTACACATATTTATAAATTGTAATTATCTATTTAAATTTATAAAGATTATGATTAAGTTGATATTTAAATAGAAGACATGAATATTAGAGGGCTAAAGTTGAAATGTAGCTCATTTGAAGAGTTATAATAATACAAAAACAAAATTATATAAAAAACAAAAACAAAAACAAAACCACTTTTGGAACACAAAGTAGGCAATGATACAAGTTAGTATCCAAGTTTAAAACATGCAAAAGAATGGGGAAACTGCAAAGAAAGACACAACGCACAAGGCATTGCCAATTAAGCTAGAGATGAATACAAACTTTGAAACTCATAGATTGTTCTCCATTCATATGGCAACAAAAAGAACTTCATTAAAAGGGGCGAAAACTGTAAATACAATCGTCTTTGAGAATCAATAAAGAATGGTTCTGATCATATGTGTTTCGTGCCTATGAATATGCCCTTTTAAAATTCTATTTTCCTTCTCAGATCTTTGTTTTTCCTCAATATTATTATTATTCCTTTTGCATCAAGATCGTTTTAATTTCGGAAGTGATACTTGAGATCAGGGATGACGACAGATAAATGAGGATAGAAAAAGGAGCAATTTAAAAGTTTCGACACTTGTTTCAAAATGATGCTTGTGTTGACTTTTATACTGTTTGCAGTGTTTTAAAGTTAGCAATGAACCTTATTAGAACTTCTCTCTCTATATGATTTGATCCTCTACAGGGAAATTCCCCCCCTTAAAATAACAAAAAAATAAAAAAAATAAAAATTAAACGGTTTCACCATTCATCCCAACTACATATCTTATCAGAACCACCCGCATACTCCGCATACAGAGAATGATTCTGATCCATTAATGAGGAGGGCAAATTGGTAATTTAGCCTTTATATTGGACCGCTCGTATGCGGATAGTTCTGATAAGAATAGTACTAGTTCAACCCCTGCTTTGCCTTTTTCAACAAAAGTTAAATGTCTACATTTCCTCAAGGCTTAGAAACATTATTATACGGGTGGTGTAGCCCACATAAATGCCGCCATATAATTGGGCTGTCAACAAACAGGCCTCAGCAACAGCAGCATGACTTCATTTCTTTAGCAGAAGCCCATTAACAGCAGGTCAAAACATATATAAAATAGCCAGATATTTCCAGCTATACAAAATTCAACTGTATGCCTATACACTGTTATATCCACCTATGTATACGATCATTGCATGTTAAGAAGTAGTTCCTTTAATATACAAAACATAAAGAAGATATAGTGTATTCTGTATACTATATCATGGAAATATGGGTAATTGTAAAGAAGACTACTGAAAACATGTTACTTCCTGCGTTGTTTCTTCTTCTCGGGCGTGGCATGAAGTGTGCCTCCGTACATCTTCACCTGCAAATTCTCAAATGCATCCGATATTGCGTCCGCCTACAATAGTTTATAAACATCAGGTTTTACGGAAGAAGGGGGAAAAAGGAAGGGGTTTTGTGTAATATTTACACACCAGCTCTGGTTTCTTGGCGTAAACTCTCACAATCCTGTCCTGATAGCATGAAGGCAATAGATGACTGACACGGTCATCTGAGATGGGAAATTTTCTCTCGCTCGAGTAATCCTGATAAGATTTTTTTGAGAAAAAAAATACATTACTATTTGTGATAAATTTACTTAAAGAGAAACTTAAGAGGAGAAAGCACTGACTATGGAGATTGATCAAGCCAATAATTATCTAGTGTCCAGTAATGCAACAAGCACAATCAAAGCTATCTAGCAACTAACCAACCAGTGGAAGCTACATAAAAAAGTACTCCTCATGTAAATTATCTACTGCATTGTATATATATACATATTAGAGATTAGATTAATTTGTTGAATCCCACATTGGAAAGACTATATTATTGTTATCCTATCTGTTTTTTAATTTAATGATTAAAACATGACTATCCATCTCTGGAATCAAGTAACTTTTCCAATATAACATGGTACTAGAACATTTTATGTTGCAGATGATCCGCGTGGTCATTTAACATAAGGAATGTGTCTCATTCACATAATCCTCAGATGCACCAGAGAAAAGAGTGCACATGTAATTTACTGAAAAGCAAAATACACATCAATGGGGCCAACTGGCAAAGGTGCTTTTGTATTTATATAGCTTAGTCCGTAAATATACTTGAAAAGCATCTTCCATGGAAAGTTTTCTATTCTTAAAAGAGCATTTGATAAAGAAACCCCAGGAAAACACATACTCAACATGATATCTTTCGAAGATACTGAAATTTTCACCTGGAAAAAATTGATCCTGGAGAAGCACATGCATAGAAAGGCAAAAGAAGATGTTAGTATTTTCAAGAATACGCTAGAAAAAAACTATTAAATAATGATAAAACATCTGTTTGATGATACACCTGTCGAGAGGGTTATCTTTTCCACAACTCAGATCTATTCGGACGTTGCTAACAGCAATATCTTCTTCCTTTAGTGTTACTCCACTAGATTTCTGTTTAAGACAGAGAACTTACACTGAATGAACAACTACATGATTTTAAGATATGTTAATTTGTTAGCAATTAACCAGCGAAGATAATTAGAGCTAGATGACTTGGAACCTGGCAGCAAATGATGTCCCGTGCAGTTATGCTGTTGAAGTGCTCTACTTTGTCCCTTGGAACAGCAAACTCATTACAGAACTAACACAGAACAAAAGTATAAGCTATACATTTCTTCACATGTAACTAGAATAACGCATTCATCATCAGTATTTGAAAGAGATGTATCAGAAAATATAAAATCATTTAGATAAATTAAGATCAGGGACTGATCCTGCAGCAATAGAGGAAGTTGGTCATTTTTGAAATGAAACAAAATATATACTAGCTTTGCTCAATACAGCAGAAAAATGCACTAAAAAAATCCATCAGTAAAGAATAATTGTTTTAGATGTCATTTCTTCAAGCAGGTTGCGACACCAGGATTTAAGAAAGAAGAGATGGGAAGATTACCTGATATAATTCTCTCCTACGAATTCGTCGGAGTATATCTCTAGATTCTTTCAGTTCTTCATCTGGAGCTGTTTCAATGGCTTTCATGATTGTATCATCTAACTGCAAGGAGCAAATCAAAGAGGAGATTTAAGCATATGCTGCAAGTATAACAGATAAATAAAAAATTCAAACAACCATAATAAAGCATAAACAATCAGAGAACCTTCCAGTACTGTGCTGGGTCTGAAATATGGGAAGCTATGGAGAGATAATTATTTGCTTTCACAAGTGCGTCTACGAGCATAAGCTCTATGGCCTGAAGACATGAAGCACTCAGAAGCAGATCACAAAATAGCAATAGAAAGTAGCAATAATTGATTCATTACATCACAGACAAGTATACTCAACACGGAGGAAAATTATTCTAGTATACGTCAGAAAGGAGAAAAAATATTATCTGAACAGTAAACTTTTAAAAGTCATACATCAATCTTATGCATGAGTATAAACACAGTTAGAAGGCTATATTAGTACCTTTACTTTTGCATGAGTATAAACTGTTCGATGAAGATCAGCACGTGTGGCAAATAATTTGTGGATAGTAAGATCTGATCCAATATCAAGTATAATAAGCAAGACAGAATAAATATGATAAATGTCATTTCACAAAATACTAACATTCTTTTGCAGGATAGCATATTTCATCATCCATAACACGCATGCTATCCAACAGCCTGCAACAAGAAAATGTAGAGGGAGTCACTTGACATAAAGAATGGAAAAGCATCTCAAGCAATGCATAGTTTGCAAGAGAAAAGAGACTGAAATGAATATCATCATGAACAGTACGTAGCTATCAGCCATCATCATCAATGGATAGAAAGTCTGATTCGATGCATTTATTTTACTCTTCCCATTCAATAAAGAATGGACAAGTATCTCAAGTAACACACAGTTTGCAAGAGAGAAGTTAAGATGAATATTTTCCTGAACTCGATGCAGCTATCAGCAATTACAATTTTATTCTAAGATTCCAACTCTCTTCCCATTTTCGACTCTTTCCATTTCCCAACCATAAAATGAGTCCAAGCTCCTAAACCATTGTACTACTTCATTGAAATGTCATCCGAACGTTTAGTTTCATCTCTGGCAGGCATAATTCAAGCATGTGCCTTTACTACATTCCACTATAGTATTCTAAATGCATAAAAAAGAGTGATGCAAATAAGAAAATTGGTGAAGTAAAGCAAAAAACCTCTCCAATGCCTGCAAATCATGATCAAATCATTCAAATATGTCTTCAAACATGATATAATCACTAACAAAACTAAGGACCATAAGACTCGTACCAGAGATATTTAATTTGAACATACTGCCATAGACCTTACACTTCTGCCTTCATCACTCGCTGTGATGACTTTGCTACAGTTATTAAACATTTTAAGGGAAATGAGAAGACCATTCCTCACTAGGACCAGTAGGTAGAATTACTAGGATCTATCTCAAGTGTTCCCCTTACAACTGCTCGAGTTCCATGCGAACTCTAAGGCCCCGTTTGGTACGCGGGAATGGGGTGGAATGGAATATCATTCTCACTTCTCATTCCCTCATACTAAACAAAACTTGTTTTTAGATGTTGGAAAGACCATTCCCACTTTTTGTGAGAATGGGCATTCCAAGTGAGAAGATAGAGAATGATCATTCCCATTCAAGGGGAGAATCAAATTAGTTAGTTTTTTTTCAATTATAACCCTATTAATAATAAGAATCAATTTAAAAATCATGGTTTTTGACTACGTATTCTCATTTTCTCTCAGCTACTAATTATATTCGAACAATAGGAATTTTTTGTGGGGTAGGGATTAAAACTAGTGGTACATATTTCAGTAGCATATTAAAACTAACGGTACATATTTCATTAGCCTATTATATCACAATTGCTCAACATAGGAGCAACACAATTTAATATAAAAACAGATACAACTGAAACTATATATTATTTGCCGATTGAAATTCTTTCATGTCAATATCTTTTTTGGTCAATCAATTTTTTTTGTTTATTCACCAATGTTTAAAGTCTGTTATTTTCACCAGCATATTATATTCTTTTTGAACTTTTGCTATTGTTTTCCCACCATATAGAACTATATGTACCCATTGCGTACATGTTTGATTGTGGTTCACGCACAACAATAAATCTAACTTTTTATTGAAAAATATTTGACCCATATTATTAATGAAAAGAGGAAACTCTCGCCGAGAAATTGGTCAAAATATTAAAATTATCAAAACCATATCATGTCTAGACTATATATAGAGGTATAAGGGCATTATTATAATATTAAAATTATCAAAACCATATCATGTCTAGACTATATATAGAGGTATAAGGGCATTATTATAACATATACCTAGATTAATATAACATATGCCATGTCTAGACTATATATAGAGGTATAAGGGCATTATTATAACATATACCTAGATTAATATAACATATGCAGAAATAGTGAGAATTGTTTAAAAAAATATAAACAAAACATACACCTGATCGATAACATGCGCTTTAGTATAACACATACCTAGATTAATATAACATATGCATAAATAAATTTTTTTAGTTATTATCATTAATGTTTATTTTTATCTTATTAAAAATCTATGTTGTTATAAGGGCATTATTAGAAAATGAGATTCCATTCTCACTTGTGAACTAGTGATACCAAACATGGGAATGAGAATTAGATTTTCATTCTAGCTTTATTCTACAAACGCACCCAAATAAGAGAATGAGAATGACCATTCCATTCTCACATACATTCCATTCCATTCATTCTTCCATTCCATTTTCACTTGACTTCATTCCCACGTACCAAACGAGGCGTAACGACTTTATGTTAATTTTGATGAGGTTTGCTTTCAGCAAGAAGCAATCTGACAGAAGGAACAAGATGATTTTCTAATGGGTGTATTTCATTTGACAGGAAAAGCTCGCTACAAGGGAGTGAAGCAGATTTTTATACAACAAGAGAAAGGCAGTTAACTTGAGAGATGAGGCACAACAAAAAGTACAATAAAAAGCACGGACAATTTTTCAAAACCGTCCTATTTGGACATTTATTCTCAAAAAAAGACATATTTCAGTTTTATTTGCAAAAACCGACCTGGTTTCAGCCTCAGCGCTGAAACCAGGTCGGTTTTTATAAAAAAACTGCCGAAACTTCACGGGAGTTCAACTCCCGTGAAGTTTAGCAGACTACTTAAAAAATCTGTTAAACTTCACGGGAGTTCAACTCCCGTGAAATTTTGTAGGTGAACAAATTTCACGGGAGTTCAACTCCCGTGAAATTTGTTACAGTACAAAATAACTCCCGCTCCCGTGAATGGAGATATTAACACACTTGCCCATCACACCGTTCTTCTCCATTCTCTCTCCCCCTTGTTGAGCTCCTAGTTACTGACAGTATGACTCCTCCTTATTCCCCCTAACTTCATCTCCGACCCATTTTACATCCGAATCCTCGACACCACTCTCCGCGACGGCAAGCAAGCCCCTGGCGCCGCCATGACCGCCGACCAAAAGCTCTCCATCGCCCGCCCCTTCTTCGACCTCAGCGTCAACATCATCGCCGAGGGTGTCGGCACGCTCATGCAAGCCGACGGGCGCGCGCTTATCATCGGGGCGGTGGTGAGGAGAAACAAGAGGGACATCGACGCGGCGTGGGAGACGGTCAATGGGGCGCTGAGGCCGAGGTTATCGACGTTCAAAGAGGCAAAACCCCCAATAAATTGCCCAAATCAACGACACTAAGAAGTTGCGGCATCGTTCATGATTCCTCCTCTATGGTCTGCTCCAGCTCTCTTGGCATCGCAGGTGAAGAAGGAACAAGACAGATTCAAGAGAAGGAGGAGCTGTAGAAGCAGTAGAGGAGGAGGTGGAGGAGCTCTTGTCATCTCTTGGCTCTTGGCTGCAGCTGCTGCTAGCTATGATGTTATATCTATGCTTTTCGTTGAAATGGGGAAATGAAAAGAAAAATCTGATGAATGGAATTGGGAACGGGAGTTTTTTGCACTGTAACAAATTTCACGGGAGTTGAACTCCCGTGAAATTTGTTCACCTACAAAATTTCACGGGAGTTCAACTCCCGTGAAGTTTAATAGATTTTTTAAGTATGCTAAACTTCACGGGAGTTGAACTCCCGTGAAGTTTCGGCGGTTTTTTTATAAAAACCGACCTGGTTTCAGCGCTGAGGCTGAAACCAGGTTGGGTTTTGCAAATAAAACTGAAATAGGTCTTTTTTTTAGAATAAATGTCCAAATAGGACGGTTTTGAAAAATTGTCCTAAAAGGCACAGATTTTTATTTAATTCTCCCTGAGAGATGAGGCACAATAAAAGTACAGAAGAGCTCTCAGATGCCTGACCATTGAACATAATTATAAAATGGAGATTCTTTATTCTTCCTAATAAGCAGAATGAATCCAACGTTTCTAATCAATATTTAGAAAGTTTTGGTTATCCAACTACTTCGACAGTTGACGGCCAACCAAGTAATACTCCATGCTGAAAGAAGCCACCAAATCTAATATTGCCAGAAAATTGGTCAAGAATCCGAGAAAAAATGAGTAACATACCTTCTAAATTGAAAATTGCAGCCAATATTACAAGCTCGGCAATCACGATTAATGTAGTCAAACCTATACGGAATAACTAATAACATGAATGCCTAAAAAAATAAAACAAAGAATTAAAGCTCACTTGCTACAGCCATTAGTTATTATCAATAAGGTTCCTTACTTGTCAACATCTATCCCAGTGCGACCATTGGCAACAATGTCATATAGAAAACGTTTCTCTTTTTTGCTCTGTGTAGAAATCTACAGTTAAACGGATAACAAAGAAAATAACTAAATAAGTAATTCTATTAAAAGGAATAGTTTAGGTGAGTAGTACATACAAAATTCCGGTAATATGTGGAAACTGAAGCAAAGGGCAAAATCAACTTACTTGTACTGACGGAACATAACTGGCTGTGATCATCTCCTGTGGAAAAAGATTGTTTTAATCAATGTCGTATCCATTGTACTAATTATAGATACTAGATTCTGACACAATATGATATAAGTACAAGAGCAAGACAAGAGCAAATAGATTTCATATAGAATGAGTAAAAACCATGTAAACATGTCATCAATTTTCTGAGAAATAAATTAGGGAAGTAATCATTCAAACATAATGAAAACTTTCAATTTCTAGTTTTCTTAACTGTGATATGATAATAAAATGAAGGTATCAAAATATGTCACAAATATAAATCGGATCAATACATGCTTTTTAAGTAAAGATAATATCTTACTTTTACTTTTCTAAGGCTGTCTGAATCAATGTCAATATGGTGCTCATCAACAATGTAATCAACTAACTGCACTGACATCTGCTCATGAGACCTGAAACAAAAACATAGAAACATGAGGTAATTCACTCCAACATCAAATCTGGTGAATGATATATAGAGATACTGCAGCAACCTCCATCTTGCTAAACATGATGAGATTAGATTGAGTAAATAGTTAATGAACTGACAAAAATTACACAAAACTTGTTGCTGCCTTAACAGAAATAAATAACAGACAACCAAATATAGCTTTATTCAGAATACTCTGAAACTTTTACAGCATATTTGCCCTCAACTGTATTGGAGAGTTCACCACTTCTCCATAATATGTTAAAAGCTTGAAAAGTTATTTCTTTATCCACTTAAAAAGTGCGCTCAAGAGAAACGTATAGAAATGTAAATAGAATACCATTTTGGCCCAGTAACGACCCTTGGTAGAAACTCATGCTCAAACATGTGACTGAAAGGTCCATGACCTATATCATGCAATAGACCTGCAAGCAAAGCAAAGCAAACAAATCAATACACCAGTCCAGATAAATGTGACCAGGAAAAGTTATGTTATACCAGCAAGTTTCACCGTCTGTACATCAAAACGGTCAATATCAAGCTCTGAGCCCTACAGAAAGGAAGATACACATATGAAATTCACAAGATTATGCAAGTGAAACTAATATTAGCAAGAAATACAAAACTTAGCATACTTGATAGGCCTGAAGAGAACGAACAGTCTGTCCAGCAAGCCAGTAGACACCTAATGAATGTTCAAAACGGGTATGTACTGCTCCAGGATAGACCATGTACGCAAGACCTGGATATATGCAATATCTTTGCTTAGTACTGAATGTTACTTAGGTACTTTCAAATTGGTGGCGCAAAGCTGTCCAGTTCCAAATGGCTATGATCAAATGTTCATTTGATGCTCTGTTATATAATGCACAAGCTTACCAAGAAAGAAAATCATTATAAAGCCCCCCATGGATGGATAAGTACTTGCAAAACATATTTTGTTTTGACTTTTCTGCTTACATTATGCCTCAAATCTGAATGCAATGACATGTAATGGATGTAACATACTGTAGCTTTGTAGAATTTTTTCCTTAGCCTAGCAAAATGATGAGAGTTCCTCCTTCTAGAATTTTTTGATGGCCTGAGCTTAATACTATGGTAAACTCGCATCTCTCTTGAAGGGCTAACCTGCTAATGTACATTGTACAAAGTACAAAGGCTTATTACACAAATAAGGCAGATTTTCCTGAATGTCAATTAGCCTTCCAGTGCATATGGCAAACCTCTAGTTCACTGCCTTGCAAGAAATTTTCTACTGAAAAAACAACCCCCCCCCCCCTCCTCAAAAACCATAGTTTAGTGGAAAACACTATCCGGTGATGAAGATGACTTGGGTTTGAGTGATATCGACATACACCTTCATACAGTCATACATCCTCTTATTATAAATTGACGTCAAAGCCCTTATATGAGTTATTAATGGCTCTAGCTGGACTTTTATCCACGATAACAATGAAAGGGATCAACCTAGAAGGCTACAACCTTCTATAAATGTCTTTTAGCCATCGTCAAAGTTAAATTTTTTGACCAGGCTCTTATGTTTCTTCTTTCTTTATAAGTGATAACTACTTCTATAAGGCACATACTTCATTTTTATGCTGATATATACCAAGAAAATGGTGGGTGCAGGAGGTTGATAGGAAAATTATTCACATAAAACAAGACCTCTAATATGATTACATCGAGCCTGTTACAAGTCATGTTGAAATATCAAAAATAATATACATAAACCAATGTTAGATTAAATGAAGTTTACCTAATTGCTTCAAGTCTCGTAGCCTGTTTCAAAATAAATTAAAATAGTGAAAAGTTACTCCATAATTGTTAAACCGAGTGAAATAAACAAACACCATGAAGCTAGATTACCTTTGAAATTGTTCAGTGTCTATGAACTTCAAGCTGAGCTGTGATCATTCAATGAATAGTTAACCATTCAAATTGACCACAATTGAAAATATCAGAATAAAAAGAAACAAAGGGCGAAACATTAATATGATGGAAAACTAAAAAAGTAAAGACGACAAATAAGATCAATATAATCTATTAAAATACGATCAATATAAACATCATACTTAATTGCATCTGCTGAACTTTATTCAAAGCAAAAAAAATTTCCACGGTCACGTTAAACTATTAAATAAAGCAATGTGTAAAAATTTCATGTTATATTTACAAGCACGTGATGCTACACTGGTCCAACAGCATGTTATGCAGATAAGTTATAGTAGACGAATAAGGTTACTCATACACAGTTATCTATTATCTAAGAGATCACAAGAGTATATGAAGAGGTATTGGCTAAGATGGAAAAATTGACATCATCGGTACAACAAAAAGTAGCCAAATGTAAGGAACAAGAGGACACCTGCAATTCCGAAAAAGGCAACATCTTTTACAAAAGCCCTTATAAACGTGTAGTACATAACTGCAGAAAGATATAGTACCACAAAAATGTAATTGAGCAATACTCTTGTTCATATTCAAACTAAAATGCCTATGCACCATAGAATGGAATTCTGACATCAAATCATTTGCAAATCAGTGTAGATAGATACCATGTCACTTATACGATGTTGAACTCTATTAAACTTTCTACACGGACTTCGTTAAGATTCAAAACTGCATGAATTCTGTAAATAACGAGAAGCAATATCAGACACGCATTAAACAGGAAAATGTCAGGTTTTATGAATATGCACAACTTCAATAGAATCTAGAGATTCTAGACTTTCAAACACAAACAGACTTGGCAATTACCTAATCAACGTCACTCTATCTTTGTTTCCACAAATCAAACTAGAATATGCCACAACTCAACAGCAATCCAATCACACACGAATACTTAATTTCCATAATAAATTAGATGCACCTAACAATTTTCAACTTCAGTTCCAAACTAACCATAGGAATCTGACGGAAACTCATCAATGATCACCATCAAACTCTCCAAAACTCCAAAGTCCCATTCAAATCTACATAGATAGTAGTCATAAAAAACCATATAATTTCAACTTGTCAACTAATTCTTGAAAACAACATGCAGGCAACGTCAGTGGACCTCAAATTTCATCTTTCTTCCTGAGAACCAGACCTCGTATCGACTTAACAGCAACTAAACCTCACAAAAAACTTCAATTCCATAAAAATGATCTACATGCAATTTGCACAAAATTCACAGAAATTCCACAAAACTAACCTCTAATTGGTTCAACGGAGTTCAAATCTCACGAAAAATAGAAAAAGATAAAATAAATCGCAATAACAGCGCAACATTCCTCCAAAACCAGAACTACACCTTGCATCACCTAACACAAACACTAAAATCACACAGAAACTAAATACACCACAAATTAGAAAACTAGACCTATGATCAGTTCAACATAATTAAAATCACGGAATACTTCTATTTTCACAGATGATATAAAAAAGATTAGACAAATCACATCACAAAACTTGATGAAATCTCCCATAACCACACCTGCAGCAGCTAAACCAAACTTAAAATTGCAGCAAAATTCAAAATCTAGAAGAATCGGATCAGATATCGAGATCTAAATGCGCTAAAACTTCACAGAGCCATCAACTAAACAACATAGACTCAAATCATCAAAAAAAAAAATCCGAGTGAAGATATCATGAAATCCACGTCACTCAACCACAATTTCCAGGAAATTCACAGAAATTCCAACAAAAACCTAGGCCCCTAATCGATTCAACAGGTTTCAAATCTCCCAAAACTTACAGTTAGAGGTTCAATTTCCGCGAAGAAATCGAAACATGCAGGATAAATCATCACGATGCTCAAGGATCGAAATCGTTACCGGATCGATCTGGATGTTTCCATGGACGTTATCGTAAACCTGCTTCAAGAACCTCCGATCGATCTCGCCGCCGCCTACTCCATCGGAGG
>NC_033794.1:112024014-112038219 GCF_001876935.1 Asparagus officinalis | reverse complement strand
CCGCCGCCGGATTCTGCTCCTGCGAGAACGAGATATTGCCGTCGCCGTTGAAGCACTCTCCCATTTTTTTCCTCTTTCTAGTTTCTCTCTGTTCGAATTCGAGGCGAGAGGAAAAAGAAGAAGAGGATGAGAGAGGGGGAGAGAGTGGGGGGAGGGGAAACGTTAGGGTTCGGGAGTTTGGGGGGTATTTATAATCGGGAGGAGATTAAGTGGGAGTGCCGCCAAAATGGGGAATGAATCGTAACGCGAGCGGGAATATCTTCAGACTTTTTATTTAATTTTTTAATTGTTGAGTTTTAATTTTTAGTAAATAAAATAAATAAATGGGGGTATTGGCAACCCCGACTATTTAGGAATGTGATTAGGCTGCTAATAAAAAAAACGGGTCGGTTTTGGTAAATAAAAAAAAACAGGGTCGATTTTGAAAAATAAAAATTTGAAAGGGTCTGTTTTGAAAAATTGTTCTTGTTTTTCTGGAAACCCCTTTTTATACTTGGAGTCTGTAATTTTTCATATTGGTGCAATTAAACTTGATAATTGCGTTATGGTCCTCCTTAAGAACCCTTTTACCTTGTTCAGTTTACTTTGATTTTGTAGAGCAAGGGACTATTTGTCTTTTCTACCTACAATCATGATGCAAAGATAAACATTAATTTATTCAATGTTCCAATATTTCTTCCGATAAGTACTCGATATTTTGTTCACGATATCTTTCCCCGTTAGAAGACAAGAGAACAGAAGAGAGGTGAAAGAACCCCAAAATCTTGCATTCTCCTTTCACCTTTTTAAGCCCAAAGCCTCTCTTTGATAGTGTCATCTATTTTTAATTATTACAGCCGAGCAACTTGAATGACTGAGGGGCTGTTTGGATCGGGTATTTTAAAAGGAAAAGAAGGGGGAAAGCTGCCAATTTGTCAGTTTTTTAGCAGCTTTCCCCCAAAACCACATTTATAAGAGGCGATTTTGGGGGAAAGCTGCCAAAAAGCTGACAAATTGGCAGCTTTCCCCCTCCTTTCCCCTTCAAAATACCAGATCCAAACGGGCCCTGAGGGGATTTTGCAAGAATCCAGCTCTGGGCCCTCTTACATGTTTGCTCATACCCACAAGCCATCAAACGGTTCATAGACGATCCACAGTGACTCCTCATGACATCTTGCTTCCCGAACAGCAACACCTCATTTCTATACCCCTTCGTTATCCAGATTCTTCTGTCTGGATCTTGCCTCGTTGGGTGTTTAAAAAAATTTCACAAGGGTCTATTAACATGGATGATGGTACACAAGGTCGCTACAACAATAGAATATAAGGGATCTTTTTATAATTGGGCAATGGCATAGGAGTCTAGTTGCAAGTAACTTTATTTTTTAATAGAACACCAAGAATTTCCTTGAAATTTAAGGTTTTTCTCATTTAGGTCGAGCAGAAAGCTAGAGGGATGCCATGCAAATATACCTTCACCATCAAGTAAAGCAACTATAGTGATGCAGAGCTGTCCTCATGTTCTTTTTGTTGTGCTCTAATGTGTGGAACATTCTGCTCCTCTTCCATAAAAAGCAAGTATAGGGTTGTCCATGTGGGCTGGCCTAGCTCGACCCAGCTCGATTCAGAACACTAGGTCTAGGCCAGGTTCAATTTCCTGCCTAGACTCAGGCTCGGAGCTATCGCGTCGTGTCCAGGTCTAGGTTTGGGCTGGTTAACAGGTCGACCCTGTTTTATTTTTTAATTTTTTAAACTTTAAATTAAAAATTGTGTTTTTTAATAAAAAAGCAATACAAATTAGATTTTTGTAATTTTTTGGATTAATTTTTTGTGAATTGTTTTTTTGTAAAATTCCATAAGAACTTTTGCAAAAAGATTTAACTTATAAGTATTATAAGTACATAGTCATATATAAGTATATAACTATAGCTAAATATACAACATACAAGTATCACGTATTTACATATATGCATATGCTTATATATATACTATAAGTATAAATATAAGTATATAATTATAAGTACATACTTGGTAACTTATAATTATATATATTCATAACTATACATGTATTACGTTTGTATATTAATACTTATATACTTATATGTATATAGTTGTAAATATATATACTTATACACTTATATGGTATATAGGTATGCACTTAAAGTATACGGTTATAAGTATATAAACATATAAATATAATTATTTATATATACGTATTACATAGTTATACATGCATTTTTTATATACTTAGATTATATCTATACACGTATCTACTTACATATAATATACTTATATATAATGATACGTATAGCTACGCTATATATATATACTTATATACAGCATATGATTATATACAATATACTAATAAGTAGGGTTTTTATATCAAAACAATATTTACTTTTACCCAAATTGATACTTACCACATTTAAAGTTTTTTTCAATGTAAACCATCTTTACTTGCTAACATGTCTATAAAAATATGCGAAATGACTATTTTATCCTCGTCGTTTTTTTTCACCTCCTTCATCATAAAGCTCAAACTTAGCCTCCTCATCCTCCTCTTTCCCATCTTTCCTCTTCCTCATCCCCCAGCTCCCCTCCCCCTCTTTCTCGTCCTCCCTCTTCCTTCCTGACCTCCCACTCTCCCATTCCTTACCAAGTGGGAACTAGGATTAGGGTTAGGGCTTGGGGGAGATGGTGATCATGGGTTAGGGTTAGAGTTAGGGGTTTGGGGGAGGTGGCGGCCAAGCATTAGGACTAGGATTTTGAGGGGGTGACGTCTATGGTTTAGGATTAGGGTTAGGGTTTGTAGAAGAGGAGGATGGAGGAGACTAGGGTTAGGGTTATGTGTTGGAAGGAAGAAGATGAAGGTAAAATGAGAATATTTGATTTTGTCATGGGTGAATAGTAAAAAAAGGTGTGGCATAATAAAAGTATTAGTAAGTAAATGTGGTTTACATGACAACAAAACTTTAAAGGTGGTAAGTGTCAATTTAGGTAAAAGTAAAGATGGTTTTGATGTAGAAACCCTAATAAGTATATACAAGTACATATACTTCGAGGTGTGTGTGTGTGTAAAATATAAATATACTACAATAACAAAAACCACATCAAATATAACATAAAGTTAGTTTATTTATTTGGTAGGCTTTAAATATCCCATAGAATTGGTGATAGTTCGAATTTCGATATCATCAAGTTTAACTATATTTTTAGATTAAACACGTGCATATGCTCTTAGAACCCCGGTGCCCCCACATCCCAGGCCGGGTCGGGCGCTGGCTAACCAACCTGAGCCCCCACGTACCAGAAGGGGTCAGGCACCGGCTAACCAGCCCAGGCCCGATTTTCGGGCTTTCTTCGGGTTGGGACCATGCAAGGGGTCAGGCACCGGCTAACCAGCCCAGGCCCGATTTTCGGGCTTTCTTCGGGTTGGGACCATGCCCAGGCCGCAGGCTTTTCTGACACCCCTAAGCAAGTGTCGAGAACTCATATCATAATACGTAGTAATTATGGCTCGTCACTTAGTCTTAGAGAACTATTTAAGTCTTATCGAGATGGAACTTATCCCGTACCTAAACGTGCAAATCATGCCACAAATATTATTTGTTCCATGCCCCACCATCACTGTGTGGAGTCTATATTGACAAGCTAATACTTAAGAATGAAGGACTTTTTGACATGTTACTCTCCTCATGATTGTTTCTTATATGAGTGGTGTTAGGGGCACACCCCCTACCATACCACCAACCACACCCCCCTCTCCCATCGTTTCAGTAAACCGGGCCCCATATGGGATTTTAAAATTTTTAAAATCTCATGTGGGGTGTTAGGGGGTGTGCCCCTAACATTATTTTTCTTATATGTGCGCGGTTGTTCTTTCTTCTAGCCTTTTTGCTGGCTTCATGTGATTTGCGAGCTTCTGTTTGCCTCACTTATATACAAGAAAAGACATTTGATTCCATGAAGGTGAAGCTTTCACCTTTATAAACACTGCCTAAAGATAATTCTATTTCCTATAGTAGAGATGTGACTTGATTACTCCAATAATTGATATCATCATCCAGTTATATATAAATTCATTCAAGGGGGAGTAAAGTTCAATGTGAAGCCAAATGTATTAGAAAATTGAGCGCTGTACGATCAGCTCACTAAAGTATCTACTTAGCCAACAGCCTTGAAAATTTGTAGTCATGTCCTTATTCATGATTGTCGGTTCAGACTAAGTTAGATAGACAAATGCTTTGTTTGGCATACCAACAAAAATAAGACCGAACTTGTATGATTTCCTAATCAGCCATAGCTAATTTTGGGGTAGGGGACGACTCAAATGAACTAGAAAAAGTTGGTCAGAATTAGCCTAGCCTTTCCCAAAAACAAAGTAGATCAAAAATGGGCTACATTTAAACCTCGTCCGGTTTCAGTGGGTTGCCGGATCTAATTATTGATTAGCCTAAATATGAAAAAAAAATATCCTGCAGATGTGGTAGGAACATTCTGATTTATAGTTGTATATTTAAATCAACAAGTTAGTTGTTACCAATCCATTTAACCGTTTACTCATACAAGGTATGATCTCAATTATATGGTATCCATGAAGTTTCATATAATCAGAATCCTATTTCATGTGATCATAGCTCAATATACGTGTCATCATAAAGTAATGAGAGAGTCATATCAAATCTAACAAACAGGGCTATGCTTTCTCAAGAGCAAAATAACCCTCGTTTACACGGTGGGTGATCATTTCAATTAATCAACTAATTTATTACACATTGAAGCCCAAGCCCAGCCCAATTGAAAGACCACATCTGGCGAATACAATAAAGAAAAAGCCCATATCTTCAACCAAAGAAGTGACTACTAGTAAAAGGGCATTAGGGACATTTCACTAAATTCAAAATCTATTTGACCGTTGCTCAACGTTCAGAAATCCCAAGCCTTAACCGTTTGAGAGAGTGGGGAGCGGATACAGGGGACCTCTCTCTCACTCTCTTTAGCTGGCAGTTACCAAAAATTCTCCTCTCATTACCCAATTATTATTAATTATTAAATAGGGATTTTTTTTTTGGAATTGCTGGTTTCTTGGATTCGTTTCTGGGTTCTCTTAGATTGGTTTATCTTATTCTCAAAGATATTCCAGTTCTTGAGTGGAGTATAGGAGGCGGATCTATTTATGGTCTTTTGGTGCAACTTTTGAGTTGTATTTTGCCTATTTGGATTCATCTGAAGGAGAAATCTGCTGAGTTAGAGGTAGTTTTCTAACTGGTTATAATTTCTGGATATTCTTGAATAATTTTGTGATCGTGGGCTATTTTCATGGTTGTCCTTTTAATTTTAAAAAAAAAGAAGAAGAAAATATAGTAGTTAATTTAAGTCGCTGATGGGTTTGTTACTAATTTGAATTCTAATCCCTAAGCGAAACTTTTTCTTGATTGAGGATGTGAAAATCGAAATTTTAAAAGAATTCAATGGGTGCTCAATTTCTTTTTTCTTAATCATTTCATGGCTTCTTTGTTATCAGTAATTATTTCGTGTTTTCACATTTTTGGAGGAAATTCAAAGAATATATTATTTCTAAGATGAATTGAATTATGCCCAAATTGTTGCAATCTAACCATTTTTTGTGATTTCGTGATTCGTAGAATTTATAAATAAATTCAATAGGTAGTTTAATGTATTAGTTTACTTTATAGATGTTCAATTTACTTAAGCCAGGACTTCAAATTTTACAAAATTTTCTCACATCATAACTTTTTCCCCCTAAATTCAATAGGTGATCAATTACATTGTTACCAGTGATTTATTTCTTTATTTTTGAGGAAAATCATGGATCTAAAATTAATTGGATGATGCCCAACTTGTTGAAATCTTAAGCCTTTTTGGTGCTTTCTTGTGACGGGGTAAGTAAAACAAATTTGAAATTCAATAGTAGTCTATTAGAGTACTGTACACATTCAATTTATACTGATCTAAAAATAAAATTTTATACTTGTTTTTTACCTTACATTTTAACTCTTTCTTTTTTCTTTAAACAAAGCAACAACAATGGCAGCATTAGCACCAGGAGTCCTCCTAAAACTCCTCGAAGCCATGAATACCAGCGCCCCAAAACCCATCGGAGACCACCGGAGTGCGCTTCTCCAGGTCACTGACATTGTTCCTGCCGAGCTCGATGACAAGGACCTCTACCCAAAACATGGCTTCTACATTAAAGTCTCGGACTCCTCCCACTCAATCTATGTCAGCCTCCCCTTTGATCAAGATGACTTAGTTCTGAGCAACAAAATCCAACTCGGGCAGTTCATCTATATTGACCGCTTGAACCCTGGATCCCCTGTTCCATTCATCGTCGGGGCCAAGCTAATCCCAGGTCGACACCCATTAGTGGGAACCCCAGAGCCAATTGTAAGAATTAAGGAGAGTTCAGTTAGGAAATCATCTGCACATAGAAGAGGCTCATGGGGTTCTGAGAATGTGGGTATAGGGCCCAATTCGCCTTTGTTGGTTAAGCCCACTACACTGGATTTCGAGGAGAAGACCCCCAAAAAGTTGAGTTTTAGATCTTCCGTTAATGGGTTTGCTTCTTTGAAGAAGGAAGATCAGAAAGATGCGAGCTTTGGATCAGCAAGGAAGAGTTGTGCGTTTTCAAGGATTCCTAAGATGGTGCCGATGAGTCCCTTGACCAGTGTAGGTTGTTGAAGAGATTTGTGGATTTTGAGATGATCTAGTTGATTATAAAGTTTGATGTTAGATTTTTTTTTTGTTGCAGGAGAAGAGTGTGAAGAGTACTTCCAGGTTGCGGAGTGGGAGAATGGAAGTTTGCTCTCCTGTTGTTAAAGAATCCAAGAAGTCAAATGGAAGTATAAATCAATTGCCGGGAAAGATTAGTTCATTACAGAAGGTATACATTCATCTCTTCTCCTCTTTTGCAAATATTATGTCACTGCCTTTATTGCTTAAAGGTTTCATTTCAGTACTTGAATTTATTGGTAACCAATAAATTTTCCTGGGTGAGGTGCAATTGGTAATGCCTGTGTGCTTCGATTTGAAATATCCATTTAGTAATCTTATGCGAGTTTCATTTTGTTATGCACGGCATCCTATGACCTGATTTATTTGTTATTTGCTTAGTTTTACCAGTGTGCTTGGATATGCCCATTATATGATTTTAAAGTCCATCTAAAGATATCAGATGTTGGCTAAATTTTTCTTAACATGACATCTCATACCTGAATTTGTGCTAAATTTTTCTTAACATGACATCTCATACCTGAATTTGTCCATAAGATAAATATTTGTTATGCACGGTATCCTATGACCTGATTTATTTGTTATTTGCTTAGTTTTGCCAGTGTGTGCTTGGATATGCCCATTATATGATTTTAAAGTCCATCTAAAGATATCTGATGTTGGCTAAATTTTTCTTAACATGACACCTCATACCTGAATTTGTCCATAAGATAAATATTTGTTGTAGTATGTCAGCTTGCTTTCATTCTGGTATTTCATCCATTAGTGTCAAAAATAGACTTGGTTCGTTTGTTGCATGTTCTCTGAATTTTAGTCCTTGTTAATCTTTGATGTTGCATCATCTTGCTCTACTTTGTAATATCAACACTTGATGTTGCGTTCCTTTAGCGGTCCGCAGCGGTCTGATCTGTTGTACCAAAGATAACACACTAAACACAAAACCATAAAACTAAGAGACAATCACAAACACACAATATTTACGTGGTTAGATCAAATTGATCTACGTCCACGGCAAGAGGGGGCTTTCACTATATTCAATCTCACAATACAACACACATCCAAATTTTTTGAGAGAGCTCTCTTTTATGTAGCTCTCTGTCTCAGATATCGTAAAAATCTCTCCGAGAAGACAAGAGAGGGAGATTGATTCCTGAAGGACCCACAAGTGAGAGTGACCCCAATCAAATCAAATCTCTTCTTTGATTCTTTGCTCAAAAAGTCAAAATAAGGGTCTGATGTCATTCTACAATCAGAAATTGATATTGAAGAGATTTGAAATGGGTCCCACCTATTTTGGATTCAAGCCAAAAATCTTCACCTTGGATTGAATTCTCAAACATCAATAACTAGTGAATCTAAGATTTCACCACGCTGATTGTCTTTCTTCTTTATAGCATAACATTCTGACCTGTAATGCCCTTTCTTGTGACAGTAGAAACACTCCATATGTTTCTCTTGTTTTGGGCTGACCTGGACTTTGAATGATTTCTGGATTGCCCTTTATCACCCTCTCTGGTCTTCGTTCTACCTTTCCCATTCAACTTTGTTCTTAACTCAGCAGAATTCAAAGAGGCCTTCACATCCTCAAGACTTATGGATTCAACTCAGCAGAATTCAAAGAGGCCTTCACATCCTCAAGACTTATGGATTCTCTTCCATACAACATAGAGTTAACAAAGTTTTGCCTTCACATCCTCAAGACTTATGGATTCTCTTCCATACAACATAGAGTTAACAAAGTTTTCATAAGAGCCAGGCAAGGAACACAACACAATGAGAGTCCAGTTTTTTCATATCTATAACAATTTTATTAAATTCATCAAGGTGTTTCTGAATGGGTGTACCTTCCTTCATCTTCAATGTGTATAGCCGCTGCTTTAGGTATAATCTCGTAGTAAGAGATTTCTTCAAGTAGAGACTTTCGAACTTGACCACAACCCCGCTGTTGTTTTCTCATCGGCAACTTCAGGAAGCACATTGTCGGATAGTGACAATTGCAAGGCGTTGTGAGCCTTTTCGTCCATCTCTTCGATCTCGGTACTAATCATATCTTCTGGGTATTTCTCATCGATAGCTTTAACCGTGCCTTCACGTCGCAACAGCCTTCATCTTTATCCTCCATAGGCCGAAATTATTCTGGCCATCAAAGATCGACACCGAAAACTTCACAGAAGCCATTATGGAGGATTAAAAACTGTCCTAGAACCGAGAAGCTCTGATACTAGTTTGTTGAGTTAAGAAGCCTTCAGCGGTCCGCAACGGTCTGATCTGTTGTACCAAAGATAACACACTAAACACAAAACCAAAAAACTAAGAGACAATCACAAACACACAATATTTTCGTGGTTAGATCAAATTGATCTACGTCCACGGCAAGAGGGGGCTTTCACTATATTCAATCTCAATACACACATCCAAAAATTTTGAGAGAGCTCTCTTTTATGTAGCTCTCTGTCTCAGATATCATAAAAATCTCTCTGAGAAGACAAGAGAGGGAGATTGATTAGGAGGACCCACAAGTGAGAGTGACCCCAATCAAATCAAATCTCTTCTTTGACTCTTTGTTCAAAATAAGGGTCTGCTGTCATTCTATAATCAGAAATTGATATTGAAGAGATTTGAAATGGGTCCTACCTATTTCGGATTCAAGCCAAAAAGTCAACACTTAAGTTCTGACAATTTTGCTTCTGTTTGAATGCTGCGCCTTCTTCTGAATTTTGGTCCATTGTGCTTAACGATGATATCTCAGTACTGAGTTTATCAGTAATGTTGATAATATTTTCTTTAGCATGCAGACAAAGTGATCATGTCAGCGTGTTTCAACTGGAAATCTATATGCTTAGTTCTATTGCCTATATCTGATTTGACATATGTGCTGATCTTATGTTAGTTTCAGTTTATCATAGTCGCATTCTGTTACCTGAATTTATCTCGTATTTTATCTTATTTTTTCCAGCGTGCTTCATTCTCTTTTTTCATTAATGTAGTCTAACTTTGCTTAAATTGGAGTCTCAGAACCTGAATTTAGTCATAAAAGAAAATGTGTTTGATCTAATATGCTAGCGTGCTTCATCTCTTCGTCCGCTGCAATTGAAAATTGTCTTCCACTTGCCCGCAGTACCTGCATTTATCGGTAAAATGCCTGTCTTTCATGAAGTCGCACTTCTAATTTTCCTTCTATGGGGCTACTTATATTTCTAAGTACATAGCCAGTAACTGCTCTGAACTTATCAGTTACACATAACTGAATTTATCAGTAAAATGTCTGTCTTTCATGAAGCTGCACTTCTAGTTTGCCTTCAACAGGGCTACTTATATTTCTAACTACATAGCCAGTAACTGCTCTAAAATTATCAGTAACCTTACATACTAGCATTGATCCTGGATACAATGGCACCTGAATTTAATATTTCCAAGTACA
The DNA here is from genome assembly GCF_001876935.1 of Asparagus officinalis. Lineage (NCBI taxonomy): Eukaryota > Viridiplantae > Streptophyta > Magnoliopsida > Asparagales > Asparagaceae > Asparagus > Asparagus officinalis. Next base: position 112,028,066 of record NC_033794.1, on the reverse strand, counting down.
TACGCAGTAACTTATGCTGTAAAATTAGCAGTCACGGATAATATTTTCCTAGGAATCGCATAGAGTGGGCATAAACAACGAAGCCTCTATCCTCACATAGAAGGGACTTGTTTTATGAATTTATCAGTAATCTTAGATACAAACATTTATCCTGGATTTATTGGCACCTGTATTTATCAGTAACCAGTAATATTTGCTTAGTAATGCCAGTGTGTTTCATGAAGCGACATTTTTGCTTAGTAGAGTTAGAATTTCATGTTCCATAGATATTATAACATAATCTCTGGGATTCAGGAAGCTATACAGAACAGAGAAGCAGCTCAGAAAGTAGCTCTGCAAGCACTTAGAGATGCACAAGCAACAGAAACTCTTGTTCGAATTCTCAAGTAACTACTTTTCTTATCTTTTACTCTCCTCTCTCTTATTTTGGAGTGAAAAAACACGGCTCAAAATTCTTATAATCTCTTCTAAATTCCTGCAGGATGTTCTCAGACTTGACGAGCCAAGCAAAACCCACGTCCCCCTCAACCTCCATCGATCAATTCCTCTCCTTCCATCAAGAACTCTCAAAAGCGATGATCGACATGGAGAAGATCCAAGAAGCTACAACGTGTCAAGAAACTTCACCCGTCCTACAAGAAATAGTGAACACTTCACCGAAATCAAGCAAGAAGTCATCTTCGAGCAAGAAGTCATATCTGAGCTCAGTCAAGCTTGCGAAAGAGGTGGAGAACGAAGCTGTGAGCTGGTTCATGGAGTTCTTGGATATGGCACTTGAAGGAGGAGGAGGGATTAAGAAAGGGAAAGGAGGAGATGGGCACAAATCATTTTGCTCACAGTCATTGATACTTAAGGTTATTAATTGGGTTGAAGTTGAGCAGAGTGATGGTAGCAAGAGGCCAGTTCATCCTAGAGCTAGCCAGATTGCAAGAAAGCTAAGGATAAAAGCGAAGAACCCATAAATTATTAAAGTTTAATGGATGATTTGGGGGAAAAGTGTGTTGATTATTTAGATTATACATATATTGTAGAGTGTGTGCTTACTTAAGGGGAGAATGTACTTGTTCTTTGATTTGTATGGATGACATTGTTTTATCTCAATCTCTATGTTACGTCATACGTGCAGTTTTTATTTTTAGAAGCTCAAATCCAGCAATGCAACATACCCAAAAAAAAAAAAAAAATTCCCAATAGTCATTCATGGACCAAAAAGACCACACAATTACCTCCATACCTTCACAATGCAGCTAGGTATAGTCTTGAGTGATTACGAGACAAAAAACATTGAAGCACCAGCCTACAAAAGTTACAAGCTGTCCCTTGCTCTCATATGCATAGTCTACATCATCTAAAAAAGATTTTCTTCACATTCACCCAACACCAAAAAACCTCCCAAACTAAGTGTTTTTGTCCCTAAATGTGAACAAAAACTAGAGTTATTGCTGTATGAGTTCGTTAAGTCTTTCAGATACCCTTGAAGCCTCAAGTCCAATTCTTGATGATATAGCCTGCAACCACATAATTGGTACAGTTTTCATCAGTATCACAAAATTTGGGAAATTAATATTAGGGTCATAAAGATATTTATTTATCCAATGAAATTAGAATGGTTAAAATGAAAGAGTCTTTATAAAAAAGTCCCACGTGACTGTAGATATCTATGAAACTTGAAGGTGTTCTATAAAATAGTTGTAAGACAACAATACTTTATGGATTAGAATGTCGGACAATTTAGAAACATGTGCAACGAAAGACACAAAATACATTGGGATAAGAATAGCAAAAATGAAAATGTTATGGTTATTTTGTAGATATATACTAAAAGATAGGATAAGAAATTAGTGTATTCATAGGAGATTATAGATTCCTCGTATCGATGGTAAAACAAGAGAATAATCGAAAGAGATGGTTTTAACATGTGCAATTAAGGCCACAATATACACCAATTATGAAAGGTGGTAAGAGTACGGCCAACGGAACAAGTAGGACCGGAGTTAAAACCAAGAGAAGTTGGTGGGAAACAAGTAGGAAGGGTGTGGTTAACCGTTCATAAAGATGTACTAAACAAAAACTCTCAAGGACAATAGAAGTCACCTGTGAGTGAATAGTGTAAAAGATCTTGTCTCCTACAACTGAGAAGCTAGCATTGACGACCTCAGCACCTTCTTCCTCCAAAACCCCAATGACTTCATAGAACATGAACCTCTTCTTGAGTCCAGTGATCAGGATCACCTCCAAGATTGAATCTTGGTGCCTCACCTCGATCAGAGGCAAACCAAACTCATTGGACATCTCACCGCCGACTTCTTTATATTTTTCTTTGCCCATTGCGCATTTCTTCCTCTGTTTCAGACTTTCGATTCGCTCTCTCAGGGTTTTTATGTAGTCTGCAGCTTGGTCCAGGTGATCGTATTGCGACAACGCATCCTGAAAATAAGTATCAAGTTATATGTTAGAATATATTTCATAGATAATGCTCTTTTTGATGAAAAATGTTTGCGTTTTATAACTATAGTTGATAAAGGGTTGCTAGCAAATTTCAATTGCTCCCCTTGTCTTGATACAAATTCTTCAGTTGGATAACAAAAATGGGACCAAGTTGATATTTGTGGCTGATTTTGTGGACCAACAAGGCAACAAACTTTGAGATGATATCATAGATTGAGACGATGACTCATTATCCCACGTTTCGTGTAGTGGTCCGACAAATCTAGATAAGATATCATATCGTGTCTTCAGAAAATATAGTGCACGAAATAATCTATAACTTCCATGGAACCAAACAAAGAAAAATTATATTTGTAATTAATCACCATGTTGGTGTTAAGTATTTGAGGAATCAATACTTCAAACAACAAAGCAATTGACTGTTTCATTCATTATGCACAAATGGTACCAATCTATTACAATTATACAAAATTAAGAGTTTTGTAAATTAATTTTATAATTTTTTTATGTAAGTGACTTCATAAAAAATGTTTTAATGACATCATTTTGAGAAAAGGTGGGACCAATATTAGCTGTCAATCTCACAAGAAATGTCTTGTTGCCCTAAAAGTGGGCCCACGTGCTGAAAGTAATCGCTACTGGTGTACCAAGTCATAAAGAATTTGGAACTCTCTCAGGAGAGACCGTTATTTTCTATCTCAATTATTAATTATCCCGTGTATAGTTATGATTTATTTTACATCCAAACTCATCGTATTTTTATGAGTTATACTTATTCTTAATTTGCACTCAAAATAAATTATAATCATCCATTTAAAAATCAAAGATTTTAATAAATCCTCACATGGGCAAACTTTATCAACCTCACTTCAAAATTTTCAAATTCCATTCTCTTTTATCTAGCTCTTTCTTGGCAAAATGCCAATTATTATTCCGTGAAAAGTCACCAAGTCCGATGAACTTCACCAGCTTGTTTTGTGCAAAGTACAAGCATTTACTAGATTGAGAAAAAAAAAAAAATCTTTGGACAAATTTTGTCCCAATAGCTATCAAATCAGTCTTTCATAAATAATAAGAAATTTTAAGAAAACCCCGGTGAGTAAACAAGATCTCGTACTAGAAATTATATGTGACTAGCTAGCCTTCGGTTGTATAGCTCAACGTACATGCTTATTCCAATCATTAACAATTTATTGTTATTAGAGTAATTGATTAATTAATGAGAAGACAAAAACAAATAACATTACGTACATATATAGTTCATTCTACACCCTTAATCAAATGATTAACAAATTTTAGTATGATTAAGAATCTTAATTACCTTTGGGAAGTTATGATCTTTAGGAATGAGAGAGGAGAGCTTAAAGCACAAGCTCTTCATGTGAATCCTCCTATTCTTCTCCACCACTTTCCTATCGATCTTTGCTCCCGACCCCCCACTTCCATATCCACCCTTCATCTTCTTCTTCTTCTTCGATCGAGAGAGAGAGAGAGAGAACAAAAATCTAGAGAGAGAGAGAGAGAGAGAACAAAAATCTAGAGAGAGAGAGAGAGAGCGCGTTTTTTGGTGTGAGTTTAGAGAGAGAAACTACGAAGCTCAAAGG
>NC_033794.1:111912606-112024004 GCF_001876935.1 Asparagus officinalis | reverse complement strand
ACGAGTGATCGGAGGAGGGGAGCACCCAGGAAAGGGGACAGAGTTATCGTGTGGGACCCACATAGCACTGGTGACAGTAAGTGGGGCCCTAGCGTGAAGTTTCTATGTGCCACCAGAGCAGTGAATTAATTATTTGAGGGGCGTCGAGATGACTTCAGGGTGTGATTCTGATACAGTGGGAGGGATTCGTGTTAAAGAGCACGTGGGTGCTCTTGGGCCCCACCAGAGGGCACGCCTTTGAGTTTAGATTCAATCCTGGATCCAATAACGGCTTGTTTAGCGGATTTCCTAGAAATATAATCAAAGAGGAGGAAAAAAAAAGGACACGTGCGATTTCCTAGAAATAGAATCAAAGAAAAAAAGAAATATGAGAAGGAAATCATCTAAAAATATCATGAAATAAGTTTGGTGACAACTCATCTCCTATCATCTCTTTTCTTAGTTTTAAGAACTGAACCAAACAAAAGACAAAAAGACTATTATATAAAATAAGTTTCCTATAATATATTTCATTGATTTTTTAGCCAACCAAACATGCAAAGTTTGGGTCGTAGTGGTTTTAGATCTAGCGAAGTAATAAAAAAAAATATAGTACTCTTAGAGATATGTTCTCGAAAACAAAGTTATTGTAGACTTAATTGATAGGTTCTTTATGTCCACCAACTTTATTATCTATTGATTTTATATAGAAATTTACGCTAACATGTGATGCATATCTATGACATGAATCTTAAATATAGCACTGATGCATCGCATAAATTTCAAAGCCCTAAAAAAATTTAGGGGGAGGAGAAGGGTGTATGTTGTTGGTTTGGAATTATTTGATAGGACTAGGATTGTTGTCCAAAAATCCTAATTTTTGGTTCAGATTAGGACAAGAGTTTTTTGTTAGAATTTTGTACTTTTTGGTAGCATTTTTGAACTTTTTAGCTGGATTATCAAATTGGGTGTTTGATTTTCAGAGTAAATATTATATTTCGTATTTGGTATATTAAATATTAATAATTATGTTTACCTTAAAAAATATTAATATTATTAAATTTGAATATTAATCATATTAATATTATGTATGTCCTATATTTTATTTAATATTTAAATAAATATTATATATATAATATTTAATAATTAGTTAAATATTATATGTATATTCTAAGAAATATAGTTAATTTTATACATAATAAGAAAATAGTAAACTATTAAAATATTATTCATTATATTCATTTTATATTCATTTTATATGCATTAAATATATTTGAAAAAATTTAAATAAAAAAATTTAAATAAATATATTTCATCTAAAATATATTTAATTAATAATTAAATTTAAATAAAGGCAAAATTAAATATTAAATACCATTAGAATTAAATATTAAATACTATTAAAACTAAATAATATGTGATATTACATGCATTAATATTTAAATTAACTATATTACATGTATTAATATGAAAATATTTACAATAATTAAAAATTTTAGTATAAAATTAAATATAAATATAAATAAACATATATATATATTAATTAAATATATTGAAAATTGAATATGTTTGATATTCAAAGTAAAATAAGTAGATATATTTAATATTTAGAATGTTATAATAGTTAAAATATATATTTTAGTAACTATTATAATACATATTAAACAGTTTAAAGTTTCATATTTTATTATTTATATTTTAAACATAAATTATATCTAATACTACATATTTATTATATTGTTTATCTAATATTTAAATGAATATTATATATATATAATCATAAAATTTTAGTTCTTTTATATATTTAAGATATGTCAAATAATTAATATTTTAATACTTTAAAAATAAAATTTATTAAATATTAAATATATTTCATTTTAAATGTATTAAATATAATTAAGTAATTTCATTAAAAATGTATATTAGATATATTAAATATTTGTATGAAATAGATTAAATAATTGAATAATATTGATTAACTAAATAATATCAAATATTAATTATGACTAGAATAAGGAGTGTTTTTCTTAAATGTGGAACCAATTAAGAAGGGGAGAGAGAAAGTCCTCAGAGTGAGATGATAATCCTCCAATTTTAAGGTTAGACTTTTTCCATGGATTTCTTCACTAGAATGTATAGAGTTAAATCATAATCCTAGAAAATCAATAATACTATAAAGTAAATTCCGAATAGTCCAAAAACCAATAACACTATAACGTTAAATCGGAATCCTAATCTTAAAACCAATAACACCTAAAAGTTAAGTCCTAGAAAAAATCCTAATCATAATCAACAATCCTCAACCAATAAACCCCCCTAGGGACAAATGCTCCTATCACTTGGGGGTTTATTCAATTGTGTAATTTAGGGGAAATGGGGGTGGGATATCACTTTTTGGTGTTATTCATTAGGGTAGTGGGACTAACACTTTAATGTTTTTTAATGTTTGGTATTTTCAGTTGAGGTAATGATATTAGGGCATTAACTTTCTATGTTATTGGTTTGTTGGAACATTAGTGAGATAATTTCCCCACTTGGAATAAAATTATTCCTCCATATCCAAAATTTTACCCCAATGCCAAAAATTTATCCCATCTGTACAGTGGAAAAATAATGTTCAACTTTAAAGGCAAATAGGATAATTTTAAAACCTACTTATATTTAATAACTAATACATGCTAATTATATATAAATATATAAAATGATATATAATATTATTATATAATAATATACTCAATATATTATATTATATTAGACTATAATATAATATAATATACTATTAGTAGCATTAAATATATTGTGTTAATATATTATATCATATAATATCATGAGGATATGATATAATATTATATAATATATGAAATAAAATTATGATAGATTATATTAAACTAATTTATTAAAATATAATATAATATAATATAATATAATATGTTGCTTAATAGTATTAAACAAACTTGAAACAAAAATATAGTAACAATATGATAAAATATAATGTGACGTTAGAATATCATATTATAATATATTATATGATATTGATTAATATTATTAAACACTTATAATAAAAATACAGCAACACTATAATATTAATATAATATATTGTTCTAGTATGTTATTTTAATATATTATATTAAATTAATATTAAATATATTGTTAATATATTTTGGTATTTATAATATTAATTATGTTATATTGTAAGAATATAATATAATATAATATGATGTTATAACATGATATTTTTATATATTTGTTATACCCCCTAAAAATACTAAATATTAATCTCCACAGAGAAGTCGACACATATTTTACACTATACCTAACCTGACTAATTCAAGACCAAGATAACTTTCGCCTCAACACAGCCATCTTGATTTGGCCAACATCTCACGTAATCAAGTTAAAAGCCAGTACTACTCAGCCAACCCCTCAATTGATTCCACAAGTGAGCCGACTCTGCCCACTGTTCAGCCGAAATCTCGCGTAGCCGAGTCAAAAGACGATACTTCTCGGTCCTGGACATGAGGAGTCAAAAAATGATATCTATAGTTATCTTGAACCCCTTGCTAGCCAACTATTCTCGCATTAACTACATTGACAACACCATCATTGCTTTAGCCCCCATAGCCTTTATGACTCATCGAACCCAGTTAGCACCAAACACCTGTTATTATTCCCACAATAAATGACCAGGTGGCTCATTTCCTTTAGTAACCAACACGTAGCACATGTCTGCCGACTTAGCTGCCTAGCTGGACTCGGTCCAACTTACTTTCTCGCCACTCAGATCCACCATAAAAAGAGCGGCACTGCATGAGGTAACTCTCTCTGGTCTTTTTTACGTAACTAAGAGCAAACTTTATAATTCACCACTCAAGATCTCCTACTAACTTGATCGTCGGATGAACAATCGAAGAACCCAACTCCGCTCTCTTACAAGTTCTTTCATGTGCATGGAAGAAGAGCAAGCCCCAGAACCATTCATCAGAAGGAGTTAGAGGACCCTAATCTCTCCACAAACTCTTAGATAAACTTCTGTTTGATAATTAATATCAACAGTATTAAATTAAATTAAATTAATTTAATATAATATATTATTACATTATATTATATTTATTATTAATATAATATATAATTAATATTATATAAGTATGCTTATAACAAAAATGTAGTGATTATAAATATTCTGGTATATTGTGCTTTTATAAATAAAATAACATATTATAATAATTTTAATTATATTACTGCTATAATTTTAAAAACAAATTATATTATTATTATAACATATTACATGTTATATTACAAAAATTGTATAAATTAATTTAGATTAATTAATAAATAAATATTTTAATAATGTACCATGCCATCAATTATCCCACTCAATTGTCTCACTACTGCTTCTAACTTGTTTCATTATCCCAATTTATGCTATTTTATCCCATTTTAATTGTCCCAATGAGCTAAAATTATTCCAATGTGACAAGTGTCCCACTTGATTCCAAATTGTCCCGAAGAATAACCCCACCCCACCTCAAACAACAGCCCCCACCCCGCCCCACTCACCCCCACCCCCAAAAATATTATTTTTGATTAATTACTCTATTTTTTGTTGTAGCATGTGAAGATGTAAGTGAGCAAATTATAGTAAATTCATTCTCAAAAAGGTTCAGAGTATCGTTCACGCGTAGAAAAGTTCAAAGATCATTTCTGTAACTCAGCAGACGGTATCACGTTATTAAAAATACATTCCGTGACATGAACGAGTCAATGACTATTTTATGAGCAAGACAGAGGTTTAGAATTTTAGTATAATGCACCAATTTTTGTTGAACTTAATCCACAAATGGTATTCACATAGGCATAAGAATCATGTGGTTACTTATCATTTATCTTTTATTTTAGTCCCATATACCCTTCTAGGCTTCTACGCCCTTGTTCTCATGAGAATCACATCATGATCTAATTTTGACATTTACCAAGAAACATTTCTTCGTGATTTCTGTGTAATTTAAGAGCTAATAAGAAAGATGCCGTCAAAATTAAAGACCAAAAGATGTACATACTAATATCACCAAAATACGACAGAGGTATCTGCAAATCAAAAAGAAGGAAAAAAAAAAAATCCTCATAGGAAAATTTATCAGCTAATAAAAATCTCGAGCCTTTGTCAAGGTATCAAATGCTAAACTTGCTTTCTAAAAGAGCAACACAGCGAATTATTTAATAGAAAAAATTTCTGATATTGAATTAATATTTTTTTTTGCATTTTTTCGTCAGGTTGAAATGTTAGAAGCATGACATACAACATGCCAGAATATGTATATCTTGTAGATTAATCAAATTAATTAAAGTTTACAAGAATACCTTAAACGCTTTTCCGATTCTCTACAATAATCTACCCCAAGATCAACCAAAAGAGCTTCCTCAAAAGAAAAAGTCTCAAATTGAAATCCATCTATCACCGAAGAGGAGTAATATTGATAGAATGGTTCTCAATTTTTAAAATTTTTTATTATTCAATATCTTATCTTTATAAGATTTTCTGTGTCTTCATGAAGCTACATATGAATCGTATTTATATGATCAGACTAGCCTTATAGATAGCAAATTCTAAATGATTTAGAATTATTCAAAAACTTAATTCATCACGGTTAAGAGTAGAATAGAACTGTATTGCATTTATACCTCTTCCAATGACATTAATGAGACTAACTGGATCTCATATCAAGAATTAATTATCAACCAAATTAATAATTTTAATTAACAGTCAAATTCATATCCGACCAACCATTCATAAAAGATTTTCCATAATATGGGTTTAATTATTTATAAATAATATCTTATATTCGATTCCCTACGGTATCATTTATTTCATGCAACTCCTTTGAGCATGATAATTTACTTATTTGCTCATATCTAAATTTGCAACCCAATGAACATAAATAAAAATTATTTTGAAACATCAAAATATTTTTTATAAGAAAGTAAATTTTGAAAAATATTTTTAAAAACCACCCGCCAATGGAAATTTAATAACTGTATGATAATGCATCATAAATTAACTAATCATAATGAGCATATTGGATTCTATCTAAATATTTATTATTTCCCTAAATAAAATCTAAAAATGTAGCATTTCAAGTTGTGTAACACTTGTTAAATAAGCTTAACCATTACATCAAAGCATACAAAATTATCAAATTAAAAATAATAATATTATCAAGTCAAAGGGACCATGTATTAATTTGAATTCTCCATCTTTTAGGTGACTCATCCTAGAGAATTCAAATATGGTCTAGGACTTCACACATCACAATATTTGCTTATGACATGAACCGGAAAATCCATGTTCCCAGTGGTATAGACCCACCATCACATCTCACATGTCGGTGTCATGCATAATAACCTATTATAACTAAATTATACTTTACTTGTTAAAGGTTAAGCACGAGTTTAAAAAAACTCTAAGTTAGATCACATCTCCAAGCAAGTAACCATCACAGTGTATGTATGATCTAACAAAATAATTTCTAATGAGACTATAACAATTATAAAAAGGATACCCAAATTATATGTACAATAATTAAATTTATTAATATTTTAAGAATATTATGTAATTTGTGTTGAATGTTCAAGGGCAGATTATTACTACTCCAGCATAAAATGTATTTATTTGCATTTAATTAGTACAAAGTTGAATACACAAAAACTTTCTTATTTTAGTCTTCATAATTGTCCTGCAGAGGGACTTTAACACCATTTTTTTTTGAAAAAAATGAATATACTAACAAAAGAAACATGAATGATATAAGTAACTATATTTTTCTACTATTAAATAAGATTTTTTTTATAAAAATAAGTGTAACAAACTCTTATTTATTGAAGTGTTGAGTCTTTATAAAGGTACCACCACAGCATCACTCGCTTTCTAAGTCATGTTCAACTTATAAGAATTACAGTCAGATCCAACGAATAATAATTTATCTAAGAGAATCCAAACATTATTAATTTATCTCTGCACTCTTATTCTAAGCTAAAACGTGTTTGGCTGCTTTTAATTAGTACAAAGTTGAATAAATTATCAATTCCTCTTCAAAGCTGAAACGTGTTTAGTTGCTTTGAATTAGAATCATAATTGTCCTTAAATGAGACTCAATAAGAGCATATCCAAACAGTTTTCCTAAAAATTTCTCCAGAATGAGGAAGCAAAAGTCATATTCTTCAAATTATTTTTGCTCCAATTCCAACAGCTTCCCCATTTTTAAAAATCCTGCATTTATTACAATAGTAAAAATATTCTACATCTTTGATATGAACTTTAATCATAAAGATTTAGACATGAACTTTTTGTTTTTTACCTCATCATTTTATGGTGTTGAGTCGTTTTTTGAGTAGTTGGAGACTTGAAGAACATGAAACATTTATGACAAAACTCTCCCTAAAAATTTGAAGAATGCTACAGATTTGGGGAAGACTCCCATTTTTTTCCCCTCCATCCCTATTTTGGGGAATGAGATGAGGAATCGGTTGGAAAAAAAAAACCCAAAATTCTTTAAAAATAAGAATACCAATAAAATAGAAAAGCTGTCGGAGATGTTCTAGTGTCTTTTTGTCCGAAAAAATTACTAAAAGTTCGATCCCTCAAGAATTTGCTTCGAACAACATGTCAAAGAATTAAAGTACCGTTGGATGTTGACAATTTCTACGAATTCAGGTCGTGATTAGACCGAAAGAACAAGGAGGCTTTGAAAAGGAATTCAAAGAGTTTTATATCCCCTTTGAACTTGGAAAAAAAGTGTGTTTTTAAGGAGCATAAAAATCATGGATGGAGCCAAGGAGGCGATTGTCCTGTCATCAAATTTAAATAAGACAAAATACAAAACAAATGTAAATAGTTAAAAAGATCAATAAACATGCAATTTTATATTATTTGCTACATTCTATTGAAAAAAGCCGAGCCCCTTTTCCTCCCCAAGCGGGCGATTTTGCCCTAGCCCGATTTCCCAGGCCTCTTGGGTGGCCGGAGCCCATCTTCGCCGGCCACCTTCAGCGTGGCAGACCCTCACCGCAATCCTGCAACCCAATCCTGCAACCCCTGACCCGAACTCCTCAACCACTAACCCCTCCCACCTCCACAAAACCAACCTCGATCAGCTTTTGATCAAATTCCTATAGACCCTAAATCCAAAACCTCATCGTCAGACTTTCAACCCTAAATCCAAAACCTCATTGTGGGAGCCCATGCTAACGAGGTGGAATCCTTTGCTCAGATTCCTCATGATAAGTAATATAAATATCATATATTTTGGAATGTCAAGAGGTACTGGAAATCCTGACATTTCTGCCTTTTGTAGACAGCTGATGAACGCGCATAGGCCCCATTCTATTCATAACAATCGAGCCTATTGTGGAAGTTTCACTTCTTTGTGGCCCATCAAACTGGACTGCTAATGAGGAGGTAGGGAGAAAAATCTTGATCCTTTGGAGATGTGGAGTTAAAGCCTGCAGGTTATTCTAAAGGAGACTCAATGTATTACAGTCTTGGTTGACGCTAGCTCTTTCGGCTATGTATGAGAAACATATAATACAAAAGAGACGAGAGCATTATGGAATCATTTGCGACTCATCCATTCTCAAATACAAGGCCCCTGGATTTGGGGAGGCGATTCCAATGCTATCAGATTTTTGAATGAAAGAACTAGTGGCTCATTCCCTCAACCTCTATCTAGGCCTGTCCAAAAAGCCCGCCGGGCCGGGCTCCGGGCCCGGCCCGGAGCCCGGCCCGGCCTCGGCCCGGAAATCCGGGCCAGGCCGGGTTCAGGTCGGCCCGGCCCAGCCATAACGGCCATAAACGGTTTTTTAACCGTTTTGTCCTAAAAAACGGTCAAAAATGGCTATTTTGTGAGGTTATTTTGGTCATTTGCTTAGGGGGCTGGTTCTATAAATAGAGGGGGGTTTTCATTTGTTTTCTTCAGACCAAAAACTCATCTCTTCTCTCTTATACTCTTATACTCTCTCTTATACTCTTATACTCTCTTATTTATACTTTCTAATCCTTTCATCAAATGGCTTCCGGATCTGATTATGAAGAGCAAAACCTATCTCCCAATCCTGAAATGAGTCCTCCTACTGGGTCTACTCCTACCGAAGTTAATCCCGAATCCGGTGACGACGAATCTACACCAAGAGCTCCTAAAATACCAAGATCCGATGTGTGGAATTTTTATGAGAAGATCGACGTCACCAAGGATGAACACGGTAGGATCCTCACTCAGAAGGCTAAGTGTGCGTTGTGCGGCAAGATTTTTCAAGCTCATCATAAAAGCGGCACCAACCACCTCAAACGCCAATATCCGACAATCTATGATTTCTCAATCCTCCTCTTCTGGTAGTCTCGGTAGTTGGAACTATGACGCTGCCAGAGCCAGGAAATGCGTAATCAGGTTTATCATTCTTAAAAACCTTCCTTTTAAATTAGTAGAAGATGATGAATTTGAAGATATGTTTAGGGATGGTTTTTATCCTGTATTTAAAAAAATTTCTCGTCAAACCTGTCAACGTGATATTTTAAAATATTATCAGGAGGAACAAGAAAAAATAATTTCTTATTTTAAGAATTTAAACTATAATTTTTTTTAACTTCTGATATTTGGACATCTAGAGCACAAACTGGATATTTATGTATCACAGCACACTGGATTGATAAAAATTGACAAATATTTAAAAGAGTTGTTTCTTTTATTGCAATAGAAGAGTCACATACTGATATTAATGTTGCAAATTTAATAATTGAAGAACTTATGAAAGAATATTTTCTCTTTCACTAGATAATGCAAGTAATAACAATGTAGCTGTTGATTTTATCAGATCAACTTTATCATTGTCATGTCATGGTGATCTTTTTCATATTAGGTGTATCTATCATATTTTAAATTTAATTGTTCAAAGTGCATTTACTGAAATTAAACCCATGATAGAAAAGGTTAGAACAGTTGCTTACATGCATAATGTTCTGAACAAAGACTTAAAAAATGGAAATAATTTTATAAAAGAAAAAATGTAAAGCCCAGACTAATTCCAAAAGATGTTGACTATAGGTGGAATTCCACCTATGCAATGTTAAGTGTAGCAATAGAATATAAAGACATTATAACTGATTTTATAAACTATTATGCTTCTAGTTCTAGTTCTGGTAGCACTTATGGCATAACTGAAGATGAATGGACAGTTATATATAATTTAAATGAAATGTTACAAGTTTTTTATGATGCTACAATGTTATTATCTGGTTGTTATTATCCAACCATTACTTTAGCTGCTTTACAAATTTTAAATATTCAAAAAAAATTTGGGAAATATCGTATGGATGAGACTTTTGGATCTATGATTTTTCAAATGGAGAGCAAATTTAATAAGTACTTTAGGCCTATTCCTCATATTTTTGGTTTAGGGGTTCTTATTGATCCATGCTTGAAGGATATTAGCCTTCGAAGTTTGTTACAATCCTTGTATGGTAATCAGATTATAGACTTAGATGATGGAACCACCCTTACTGCTACTACTCATCATTTAGCTATTAGAAATTATTTTTAAACATTATATGATGAGTATGCAGCTAGACATGGTGTAGCTGCACAACAGTCTACAGCTTCGGTTTCTTCGAGCTCATCCCGAGGTAAAAGTATAAGTTTTGATAGGTATGCAATGGTAGCTGAGCTAACTGGTGGATCTAGACTTGGATCATCATCATTGGAGGTTTCTGAAATAGATGACTATTTATCTGCTTCTTTAGTTAAATGTCAAGGAAATGTTAGATATTTTATAATAGTGGAAAGTATATGGATCAGTTTCATATCCTATACTTTTCACAATGGTTCGTGACTTACTAATAGTGCAGGTTGTTAGACCCTAGAGGGGGGGGGGGGGGGTTAGGGTCTTATGCTAATCTAAATATAAACTAACATAAGGGTAAACAATATGAACTAGATAGTGGATGATATAAATAATGAGCTATGGACAATGGCGACAAGAAATATAAACATAAGATTAAGTGCGCCAAAGCAAACTCAAACACACGATATGATCACGGAGTTCGGACCTTCCGTCCTACGTCTTCGCTCCCCACTCCCGGGGAGAAATCCACTATCACAACCGGGTTTTCTACGCTCACTCGAATAACGTTTACACCTCACAGTGTCGGTTTTCAACGCTCACCGAACAACGTTCACTCCTCACACTCGGTTTTCTAGTTTACCGAAAACTTCACAACACACTCGGTTTTCTAGCTCACCGAAAACCTTACACCACTCACAATGTAACAAATATAAATTTGTTCTCTACAATAGATGAGAACACAATGAAGCACAACTTAATGTTATAATCTCTCACAACCCTAATATACTATGTATGCAATTACAATAAGCTCAAGGGTGTGTGTAACAATGAGATTAAAATCAAATCTAAACTCAATATAAAACTAGCTTTAATAGAAATGATAATTAACAAGTAATAAATAAAAGCTAGAGTAGAGTTTAGGAAAACTTCTCTAGATGACAAGAGAGAGAGATGGATTGAATGCCCAAAATACAATTGATAATCTCCTCCAGCTCTTGTAAAACTGATTCACCAAACTGAAATACTCAAATGCTTAAAAGCTTATAAAAACACTTAAACCCTTGATTAAAACTCTTTAAAACATTTCTTGCTTACATCTAAAATCTGAGGTAAGGGGGGTATTTATATAAAACCCCAAAGGTAAGAGAAAGCCAAGAAAAAGGCCAAAAAACCACTCTACAACGGCTCTAAAAATAGCCGTTGGAACAGAACTGACAGATCGGCGGTCGACCGGAGCGGTCGACCGCAAAGAACAAAAAACAGAACAGAGAGTTCGTCGGTCGACCGCACTGTAGCGCGGTCGACCGCCGGTACTGTAGCAGGCATATCCAAGTTTATAAAATCAGTTAAAAATAGTAAAACAGTTCCAAAAATTATAAAATTTGGAGGGAAGGTTCTAGACATGTATAATGACATGTTAGAGAAATAATTTCTAAAAAATCATTTCCCAGTTGAGAGAAATAAATGTTTGAACATAGAAATATAGTTTCTGAAAATCTGCTGATATACACGATTTTGTAAAATCAATTGGACACAGTAAATCAACTCCAAAAATAGTAAAATTTTGAGGGAAGTTTCTAAACATATAGATAAACATGTCAAAGAAAGAATTTCTTGAATATCACTTCCCATTTATGAAAACTCATCTGTTTTGTAAAACATGCACGAACGAAAAACATGATTTTGTAAATTCTATTAAACATAACAAATCAATTCCAAACTTGATGAAACTTTGAGAAATGTTTATAAACATGAAAATAAACATGTTACAAAAATAAATTTTCAATTTTCATTTCTCAATTGTGAAAACTCATTATTTTGTAAAAACATGCATGAATATGAATTTGTTAAGAACATGTTTTTGACAAAAAGAGTTTAAACACATATTGAAACTCTATGAAATGTCTTCATAAATATTATAACATATGAATATAAAGTAAACATGGTCAATAAAACAATATCACAAAGTTTTCTCAAAATAGCTCATTTTGTGAGAAAATCCAATATTGTGTGTGTATATGATATTGAGCTTAGAGTATTAAACACACTGTGTATATGATATTGAGCTTAGAGTATTAAACACACATAATATAAACCTATACTAAATTACCCAAGCTATGAGATCTTCAATATGCTCAACTTGGTACTGTAGGCGTCAAAAAATGCTAATAGATATCCAAATACAGCTCAAGAGGAGATCATCGAAAAATCAAAGAAAAAAGACAGTCTTTACTGTCTCGCACGCGAGACAGACTTTACTGTCTCTCCGCGCGAGACAGTCTTTACTGTCTCTCCCGCGCCATTAAAAAAGACAGACAGTTCTCGAAGGTTCAGAAACTGTTTTATAAACCGCCGACACGTGGCCATTAACTGTCAAAGAACATGGGGAACGTCGTGGGCGAGAATCACGTGAATAACTACCAAAATAACGGAGTTTGAAAACGTGGGAAGGCAGTTACAACGAAAACTGCCAGACAGTTACTGTTCCCAAGATAGTATTTACTGTCTCACGGGCCGAGACAGTCTTTTCTGTCTCGGAACCCGAGACTGCCAGACAGTTACTGTTCCCGAGATAGTAAACACTGTCTCGGAAGCACTGTTCATCCCAGAGGCTATAAATACCCCCCGAGATCGATTTTTTTGGGGGAGGCTGATCAGAGAGCATCCACAGGCTGATTTCAGAGCAGAGAGGGCAGAGTACTCGAGCTTCTGTAACTCCTTGATATTCAGGCTTTGACTTGATTTCAAAAAGAACGACTATTTTACCTTGATAAGATATCGTTTTAAGTTCTCACTTCGATAAATGAAGTCAGAATCATAAACCCCTCACAATTCGATCAGAATCTGTGATTTGGTGGTCCACGGGCTAACGCACCCCTGGCACAGGCAAAGATCCCACGCAAGCAGTGATCCAAACAACGATCCTGCGTTTGTTTCCCAAGAGTTGTAATTTTCATTTTGTTGTGTAAAAGAAGTCTTATAAAAAGGCTATCTCCTTTTGAATTTATTGTAATCGACTGAAGATATAATGAATTCCATGACAAAACCAGCTTTTGACGCAAACAGGTACACATGCGGAAGAAGCTTGAACTTGATCTTTAACTTGAATTGTATAAGCTTCAACCTGACATTCCGCCAACCTCCTTTGGATATGATCGTTGAAGCGCAATTTCATCCAACCTCCAACTCGTTGTTTGTCTATAATAAATAAGAAAACACAAATACTAGACAAACAATATTAGTGGTAAATAGTTTGTTAAACATCATCAAAACAAGAAGGCCAACACAGGTTTCGACGGTAGCTTCGGAGTCCGCCTTCAGCACAGCAGGACGTTTGATCAACGACCACAGGACATGCTTAGATCCGTACACTGTACAAGCGGTGATGTGCTTACAAGATTGGTGGAGGTACGAGAACCGAACGCAAGACATTGATCGGATGGCTGGAATTGAAGATAAATTTGAAGAATTAGGACTAGCAAATAGATATAAAGAATAAATTGTAATTTTTATATCTTAGGCCTTAGCTTAAAATTTCTAAAGAATTATTTTGGAAATAGTTACAAATGATAGTGATATAGGTGAGTAGGTGCCAACCTAGTTGGGATTTACTTATCTATTGTGATACGATTAATTCCAAAATAAATTTGTACTTGTAATTTGTAAATAATTTATTAATTATTAATAAAGAATTTGTTTTTATTATTTTTTATTTGTAATTTATATCATTTTAAGTGATTAATAAAATATTGTTTTTTATTATTTTTCTTGTCTTTTTTTATAATTTAAAATTTAAATAAAATCTAAAAAAAAAATTGGAAAAAACTCCGGGCCAGCCTGGAACCCGACCCGGTCGGGCCCGGGTCCGGGCCGGCTCGGATGGACAGGCCTATCTATCCATTAAGGAATTCAACAAATGTGTTGATGGTTGTTAGATGGCTCTAATCACCATGGCTGGGAACAAGTTCACTTGGTGTAATAATATGGAAGGTCTTAAATGTACATGACAAGTTTTTGATAGGGTATTCCAATCCACTAACCTTTTACTGTCACGCCCCGGGCCCTCGGGTCCGTTGGAGCGTGCAAGTCGTGGGACCCATCGAGAGCAACTTGATGTTGGCTAAAGTCCACTGTCAAAATGGTAGCACTAGTTGTTCTTGGGCCTTGGGCTTCTCTATTTAAGCCACTAACATTTCTTCAAACTAGTCCATGTGAGACTAAAATGGGGGTGTCACAATCACCCCACCTTACAAAGACGACATCCTCGTCGTCACGACATGACAATTGACACATCCCAGTATCACTGCTAGACGATGTGGACTCTAGAGGTGTCTCCCACCGCCACACGGTGTAACACTTAGTCCCGTATAGTACTTAGCCCCACACTTTCGACTGATAACTGCTCTGATACCATTTGTCACGTTTCGGGTCCACGGGCCCGCTGGCCCGTGCAAGCCGTGGGACCCACCAAGAGCAACTTGATGTTGGCTAAAGTCCACTATTAAAATGCTAGCACTAGTTATTATTGGGCATTGGGCTCCTCTATTTAAGCCACTAACATTTCTTCATACTAGTCCACGTGGGACTAAAGTGGGGGTGTCACATTTACCGTTTGGAAGTCTATCAACTAATGTGCTTCAACGCATATTCTCTGACCATTCCCCTGTTCTGCTCACTTGTTGTGCTTCCTCCTATGCTGGTCTAGGCTATGGCGTTATCAACATATGTGGAGCTGATATAATTCTTTCAAAGAGATGGTGACTGACATATGGAACCAATCCCTAGTTTTCTTTCCTTTGGTTGATATACGCTTAAATCTTAAACAACACAGACACTCTCTCAAGGAGTGGAACCATTCTACATTTGGTTATATTTGATCGTCTTGCTGATCTGTAATCTAAAATTAATTCTCTTGATACTGAACTATAGACTGTTTGGAATTTTGATACTTATTCTGTATAAGGACTAGACTATATTATGTTCTTTAGGTGGTTGAATTGTCGGGATAAGGACAATTCAACCACCTAAAAAAGTTGAAACAAACTGTAGGCTGTTTGGATATATATATGACGGTATGATTTAAAACAAATGTAATCTTATATTAGTGCAAACTGTGTTGACAAGGATGTAATCACCAAAACTAAAATTGATGTTGAGACATATCTATACTATTATATAATGGAAATAACGATGGTATGCAAAAAAATGGATGAGAGGTGGACAATTCCTCTATTCTTATTGTATTTGAAATGGTAGAATTGTAATTTTATAGGAGAATTTTTTTTCTTCCTTTTCTTTTCTCTTTCCTTTTTCTAGAACTTTCTAAAATGTTAACATACGCTTATTATTAAAGCTCATTACTAACATATCAATTGCATTGCTTATTATAAGAGATATAAATATGAAATGATAAAGTACTTATCCAAAAAAATGCACATAAATAAATACAATAAAAATAACAATCATAATTTTAATACGTGCCAATGTAAATATTATCAAAGGGTGTATATCTAGATGCTTAGGCTACAAATAATTAAAATAATAACTTGAATAAAATATGAAATATAGACTCTTCTAAAGAATATAGTCTAAGAAAATTATTTCATCGCTTAAATTGAAATATTTATTGTAGTCAATTCTAAATAATAAAAATAAAGTATAGCTTATCAAGCGACCATACTGCTGGAATATTAATAATAATTTGCCCTTGAACATCCAATACAAATTATGTAATAATATTGTAATGTTAATAAATTTAATTGTTTCACATATAATTTGGGTATTATTTATATAATTGTTATATATCCTTAGAAGTTATTTTGTTAGATCATGCACTGTGATGGTCACTTGCTTGGATATATGACCTAACTTAGAAACTTTCTTAAATTTATGCTTAACCTATAACTAGTAGAGGATAACTTTGTATTATAACAGGTTATTATGCATGACACCGATATATGAGATGTGATGGTGAGTCTCAACCACCGGGAATGGGGGTTCTCCGGGTGTATGTCATAAGCACACATTATGATGTGTGTAGCACTAGACCGTATTTGAATTCTCTAGGACGAGTCACCTAAGAAATAGAGAATTCAAATTGTTACATGGTTCCCTTGACTTGATGATATTGTTATTTTCGATTTGATAATTTAGTATGCTTTGATGTGATGGTTAAGCTTGTTTAGCAAGCGCTACACAACCTGAAACGTTGGGTTGCTAAATTTTATTTAGGAAAATAATGGATGTCTAGATAGGATCCAGTATGCTCATTATGATGAGTTATTTTATTATGCATTCCTATGAAGCTATTAAATTCCTGTCGGCATGTGGTTTTGAAAATATTTTTAAATTTACTTTCTTATAAAAATAAAATATTTTGATGTTTTAAAAATGATTTTTATTTATGTTCATGGGAATTGTAATTTAGGCATGAGCAAATAGGCGAGTTGTCTTTCTTAAAAGAGTTTCCTAAAATAAATGATACTGGGGGGACTGAATGTAAGATATTATTTATTAATAAATAATCCCATATTATGGAAGAGCTTTTATGAACAATTGGTCGAATAGGGATTTGATTATTAAATTAAAATTATTAATTTGATTAATAATTGGTTCTCGATATGAGACCCAATTAGTCTCACTAATTTTATTAGAAGAGGTATACATGCAATACAATTCTATTTCTATCTTTAATTATTATGGATAAAGTTTTTGAACAAATCTATTACTATCCTTAATTGCTATGGATAAAGTTTTTGAACAAATCTAGTTCTATCCTTAATTGTTATGGATAAAGTTTTTGAACAAATCTATTCTATCTTTAATTGTTATGGATAGAGTTTTGAACAATTATGAATTGTTTAAAATAAAAATATCTAAGACTAGTCTAATCCTATAAATAGAGTTCATATGTAGTCTTATGAAGAGACAGAAAATCTTATGAAGATAATATAAAAAAAATAGAAATTTGAGAACCTATATCTTAGTATTGTTTCTTTTTTATGACGGGTGGATTTTAATTGGATGTTTTTTTTTCTTGAGTAAGCTTTTTCAGATTGATCTCGGATCAGATTATTGTAAAAATTCGGAAAGCGTTTCAGGTATAATTCTAGATTTTAATTAATTTTGATTAATAGTCATGATATGCTTTTTCCGCTGCGTTGTATGTCACGAATCCAACACATACATCATAAAAAGCTCTCGTAAAAAATTGATGATCCTTTAGAACAATAAAATGACTTATTTTATATAAAAAAATTAAAATATTTAAGTTTTTAATTTTTTGTTGACGTGCATCTACATGTACAATAGTGCTAGTGTCAGTATATGAATATTCACTCAATCGATACAGGATATCAGTAAAACATTTAAAAGCCAATGCGAACTATACAGGTGTCCTGCAGCCATCAATTTTAAAATAAATATTAAAATATTTTCTACGGAGGACCTTCTATTTGATACTCTTTTATCGTTTGAACTTCTAGAAAACTGTAACTGATAACATAAATTAATAGCTCAAACAGTCATACTAAGTTTATGCCCTACTAAGGGTTTTTTGTTTTTAGGTCCATTTGTTTACTTAGCTTTATCTTTAAACCCAAGTATTATTAATTGTATCTTTAAACCCAACTTTCTTTTTGTATTTATCTTTAAACCCAATTTTCTTATATAGGGGGATCCACATATGAGAGTGTTATATTTTAGAATTGGGTTTAAAGATAAATACAAAAAGAAAGTTGGGTTTAAAGATACAACTAATAATTCTTGGGTTTAAAGATAAAACTAAGTAAACAAATAGACCTAAAAACAAAAAGCCCTTATACTAAACTTATCCAGTTATCCACGCAGCAACAAGCTTCAACAATCAATGTTTCACACCACGTGCTAATTTCCTTCTACATAAGAAGTCCCGCTTCTACGTAGGAAGTCCTCACATCAACTAAATCAGTTTCCGCGGTGGGTCCCACGCACGTTTAGTTCATCTTATTAGTCGTTGCCGGTAGGCGATAAGTCCCGTCCATTTTAAAAGAACAAAAGACAGTATATTATTATTATTATTGTCGGAAGAAGGATCTACTGGGGATCAGGAACGCAAAATAGAGCCCAGTCCTGGCAGTCCACATATGAATACTGACGTGCAAGTAAAATATCCGCGTCTGTATTCATATCCGAATATCTAAATTTATGCATTGATTATACTACTGAAGTTATTTTTACAGCTTAATTCACGGATTTGAAATTAACTTTAATGATCTATACATTTAATCTTTAACTTTCCTGATACGTCAAATATACAACACATAGACTATTATTCGAGAAAGTTATTTTATTTAACCGGCCTTCTCTCACTAGTAGAAAAACGACCAATCTAGATGGAACAATCTAGACGGAAAAAATTTCCGTCTAGTTTCAATCAAACTAGACGGAAATTTTCCGTCTAGATTCATCCGTCTAGATTGGGTCAAATTAGACGGAAAATTCCGTCTAGTTTGACAAACGAGACGGAAAAGGCAACCTAGACGGAATTCCGTCTAGGTTGCTTGCTCAACCTTGACAGAATTCGCGTGCTAGGTTGCCTAAAGCAATTATTCAGCCGGCCAGCCCCCTTCTCCTCAATTACTCTGCTCCCTCCCGCCTCGTGCTCTGCGTCTCTTACTTCCCCTCCTCCCCCCCCCGACGCCCCTCCCGACTCCGATCGACCCTCGGCGCCTCTCGCCGCCCAATAAGCCCTCCCCTTACTCCATCCCGACCGCCAGTACCGCTGCCCGCCTCCCCGCCTCCCCTCCCTCCCAGCTCGCTGAGCCCCGTTCTCCCCCCTCGCAGCCCCCTCCCCGCCTCCGACACTAGCCCCCGAGCCCCCTTTCGCCCTCCTCGCCTTATTGGGCAGCCGCCTCCCACCCTTCCCCCCTCCGACGCCCCCTCCCCCCTCACCACCCCCCTCCGAGCCCCCTTCCCCTGGCAGCCCCTCCCCCCTTGCCCCCTTGGCAGCCCCCCTTCCCCCCTCCTTAGGCAGGCCCGCACCCTTCCGCTAATTTTCCAGCAGGCTAATCGTGATCACCGGTGTGTCCGTTGTTTCATCTGCTTAAAATGTATGATTTTTCTACTGAGTTTTAGAATTTTTAATTTTTTTATTATTTATTGTTGAATTTAGTTTAAAACCCCTAATTTATGATAAAAAATAAACGAGTTCAATTCTGAAAACCCTAACTCAACTACATGTTAATTTATTTGAACAACACTAGTAATCATATTTTTTTAAACACTTATAAACCCTAACTCATTTAAATTTCATTCGTGCTATAAGTAGGTGTGATTATTTAAGTTTGTGATGTGAAAATATGTGAAATATTTTTTTTAAAAAATAGAGTGATATATAACACATTATAATTTTTTATAATGTATTATAATCCAATTTAGGTGAATAAAAAATAACTTTTACCCCTAGATTTCCGTCCAATAATTACATCCAATTCTTTGGACTTATAATATATGATATACGACTCAGATTTGGGTAGGAGACAAAGTTTTCTCCCGAAAATGAGCGTTTATTTTATATTATAGGAATAAAAAATTGGTACTGAAATTCGTAATTATTGGATCTGTCCTTCTCGGACGGGTTAGGAATATAATTATGCATACACCCAACTTTGTATACTTTGTATATTTTTATTCTTGAATGTTTTGGCAGTATGTATTCGTTGTTCTTCGTGTACAATAAGCGTATGTTGTTCTGCGTTTCGGTTATTGCTGATACGCATAATAACATCCGCACAGTGTACAGGGAGAACAGCGGGTAGGTGCTGCCGAAATTTTCAAGAAATGAAAATATACAAAGTATATGAAGTTGGATGTAAGCACTACTATATTCTTAATGGATAGAAGCCTTCCTATGACAGCCGCAAGATTAGTGTAATTAGTTTCTACGTACGTTTTATATATATTTTATGTAGATAAATATTCATATTGTTAAATGATATATGAACGTATGTTTGATGTGTGTTGATGTATAAGAGTCATGGATGTATTAGTAGTTGTGAGACTAATCGTATTTAATAATTATATATAATTTACATATGAGGATAATTCCTGACGAATCATGGATAGATATCCCTAGGCATCATAGATTTCATGACATACGATACAAGGAGGGATGTGAAGCCTTCATGCGCTATGCGGAAATGAATCCGAGAAATTTAAGAAGCGGTGCTATGTATTGTCCTTGTTGTAGGTGTAGGAATTTAAAGCTGTTGAATAGAAATGATATACAGATTCACCTAATAAAATCAGGTTTTGATGAAAAATATAAATATTGGAACTGGCATGGGGAAGGTATCACTGAAGATGAGGATCCAAATATACGTGTTGGTACGTCCGATGGCCAACAAATAGATGACACAGAAACAATGTTGAATGATATTTTTCCTCGACCTACAGAATATGATGTTGATGATAATGTCAAGGATGATATTGGAGATAAAAGTGAAGATGATATCAAAGTTGAAGCTGAAGAGGTAGGAGATGTCGAAAGTGCCGAAAATATTGATGATATGCATTCATCCGCAGAAATAAAGCGAATAATAGATCTACTAGAAGATAGTAAAAAGGACCTATATGAGGGATGTACCAAGTACTCTAGATTTTCATTTATGCTGAAACTCCTACATATTAAGACACTTAGCGGTATGTCAGATAATTATTTTGAAATGCTTCTTGATTTTCTTCGGACTGTAATTCCTGGAGGAGAGAATAGCATACCCCAAACAACTTATCAAGCTGAGAAGATTGTCTCTGCTCTGGGTCTTGATTATAATAAGATTGATGCATATCCGAATGATTGTATTTTGTACCATAAAGCTAATAAAGACCTTCAAGAGTATCCGACATGTGGAGTTTCTAGGTGGAAGCAGCACATAAATTCTTCAACAAGGATTACAACGGAGACAGAGATAACACAAAAGAAAATTCAATCCAAGGTGCTTCGACATTTTCCATTGGCTCCTAGAATGCGAAGATTGTACATGAACAAGGAAATGACAAAGAATATGAGGTGACACAAGGAAGATCGAGTAGACGATGGTAAATTGAGACATCCTGCTGATGCTTTAGCTTGGAAGCATGTTGATAAAATTTATCCTCGTTTTGCCGAAGATTGCAGAAATATAAGACTGGGTCTATCAAGCAACGGATTCAATCCATTTGGGGTAATGAGCTCTGTCTGGTCTACATGGCCAGTTGTATTAATGCCATATAATTTACCTCCATTGCTTTGTATGAAATAATCGTTTATGATACTTTTATTACTAATATCCGGTAAGCATTCACCGAGAAATGATATTGATGTCTACTTAGATGCTCTAATTGATGAGTTGAAACAATTATGGTTTGAGGGTATTTTAGCATATGATGCCCATTTAAAAGAGTCGTTTAGATTACGTGCTATTCTATTATGGACGATTAATAATTTTTCAGTTTATGCTAATCTGCCCGGGTACTCTACGAAGGGCAAGTGTGCTTGTCTTATATGTGGTCCGGAATTTGAAGCTCTTCAATTACCATATAGCTGAAAGAGTTGTTATTGGTTTAATCGAATGTGGTTGCCTTTGAGTCATAAGTACAGAAAATTATCAGCTAAATTTGATGGCACGATTGAGAAAAGAATGAAGCCGCATCAATTGACAGGTAATGAGATTGTAAAATTACTTGAGGGGTTTCCAAAGGTTGTGTTTGGAAAACATCGCTATTCTAAATTTAACCCACTCGGGGTAAGAGATTACTTAAAGTCAAAAAAGCCATTGAAGCGTAAGCGAAAGGTCCGTAAAATACAAGCTGAGGACGAAACCCAAAAATTACCTAGAGGATGGACTAAATTTAATATATTCTTTCAGCTACCTTACTAGCAAAATTTTAAAATTTGACACAACTTAGATGTCATGCATATTGAGAAAAATATATGTGATAACATAGTATCAACTCTCCTACAAGTTGCAAACAAGTCAAAGGATGACCTACGGACGTGCTAAGATCTGACTGCTTTGAATATCCGAAATGATTTGCAAGCTCAAGATGTTGGCCTTAAAAAATTAAAGTTGCCCCCGTCTCGTGTTACAATGTCAAATGCGCAGATACAACAAGTTTGTGAAATTCTCAAATCGGTAAAGTTGCCGGATGGTTACTCTGCTAACATTTCAAATAATGTCCAGGTACAAGAGAGAAAACTCTTAGGTCTAAAGACACATGATTATCATGTTCTTCTCCATCAATTTCTCCTTGTTGCAATCCGTAATAATATGGAGAAAGAAGCGTCGAAGATTATTATTGAGTATTATGGATTTTTCAGAAAATTATACTCTAAAGTCATAGATGTAGATGAATTTAAAGAACTTGAAGCCGATGTCCGAGTTACTCTGTACAATATGGAAGTAATATTCCCTTATTTATTTTTTACAATTATGGTCCATCTTACCCAGCATCTTGCAAGAGAGGCTAGAATCGCCGGTCCTGTTACTTATCGTTGGATGTATCCGATTGAAAGGTAATTTATGATTTTTCTTATATTTATTAATTGTATATGTGTTTTTAAAATTACCGTGCTAATAATTAACTTTTATGATTCTAAGATACCTGGGTTGCATGAAAAACAATAAACGCAATCGAGCTCGTCCCGAGGGCTCGATAGCTGAAGGATACGTGGCTAACGAATGATTTGTGTTTACATCACGTTACATGCGCAAGAAGAAAACCACATCTCAAGCACCTCATAAGGAGAGGAAGCGTGAAAAATATCTGAGATATCTCTTAGATCAAATTCATGCATATGTGTTGGAAAACCTTGATATGTTCGCAGACTATCGAAGGTAACAAATAAAATCAGTAATATAGATGAGAAATATTCATTTTACATATAGTTTATCAATACAAACTTATATATTGTTTATATAGGCGACACCTGGAGAAGCTTAAGAATGAAACAACCGGTAGTAATGCAGCGCACAATATTCAGAAAAGACATAAGAAAGAATTTTCTAATTGGTTAAGAATTGATGTAAGTGTTTTACGATTAATTATTGAACATTCATAATATAACATCACCTAAATATTCTCAAATTGTTTGTCTTAGGTTGAAAAAAATATAACATCACCTAAATATTCTCAAATTGTTTGTCTTAGGTTGAAAAATCACTTCTTGATGGTACTACATTACCAGATTTTGTCTTAGGTTGAAAAATCACTTCTTGATGGTACTACATTACCAGATAAAATTATTATCCATGCACAATGCCCTTATCACGAAGTGAGACGTTATAATGAGCATTTGGTTAATGGATATAAATTTTGAACGCTAGAGACCGATGATAGGAGGGTAACTCAGAACAGTGGGGTCATGGGCTTGTTTGCTCAAGAATGTTTTTTAAGTATAAGAGATCAGAATCCAATTCTAGCTGACATACTATATTATGGCCAATTAGAAGATATTGTTGAGGTAATTTACGGGTTTGGTAAACCAAAATAATGTACTTACACAATGTTCAAGGTTCGGTGGTGTCCTGCAAAAAAGCAAAAGGTTCATTATGGATTTACACTAGTCAATCTTCACCGAGAAGTATATACGGATGAGAAATTCATTTTCGCAGAACAAGCTGATCAGTGCTTCTTTGTGAAAGATCTAAATGTCATGTCTGATTGGGTGGTTTTGTACAAGGAGCCAAGATCTGTTGTTCTTCCTAATAACAATGAAAAAAATATTAAAGAATGCGAAGATAATTATAGTGAACCAATTGGTTCATCTGATGATGTTTGGCAAGAATTCTCTTACACACAGAATATGGCGTTGAATATAGGTATGAACTATATATGTTACACCACATTATCGATTTTTATCTTATCATAATAAAAACAATAATACATTTCATAATAACATATCTCATGAGCATGTATACAATTTTTTCTTAACAATTGTCTTTATTAAATTTGCAGATGAGGAGGGTGAGGAGGCTCTTTGACCTGGAGGGTGATCGATCACGGAGTATCACCCCAGGTAATGGTGCTGATGATACACTACCATCTCCGGATGCAGGTATAAAAATTAATTAATATTTTAATATATTTTATAAATTTTTAGTTATCTAGCTCATAGTGTTCATTTGTTGCAGATGCAGGATATTCATCACACGACCCCTCTGATGCAGCACCAGAACCATCCACTGACGCAGGTATTCAATATTTAATAATTGATAATTGTCAATTAAAATTTCATATTAATGATTCTCTTTCTTATGTAGGTGCTTCTTAGACCCCGACATATCCATCATATACATTCCATACTGACTTACGGCCGAAGACACAGGACTATCTCAGGTTACCATTACCTCCGGACTCTCATAGGTCCAAGGTTGACTCAAGGAAGTACCACCCACGTGCTGTGAGAAAGTTAGAGGAAATGCTTCATATGTTGGAGACTAGGAAAGCTGATGCATTCGCAGTAAAAGAAAGAGAGATAACGAATGGTAAATCGTATAAATACTTTTAATTTTCACATTTATATATTATATGATATGTTATCATGTTATTATTGTAGGCGCTAAGAGAGATCGCATAGAGAATAGACGTGGCGGAGGTAAGCCTGAATCTAAACAACCGCTAAGAAGAATGAGGGCGATAATTCGGTGGAATAGTTCTAATTTGCCCGTTGGTCCTTGGTCGACCCGATTGAATGCATATATTGGGGTTCTCATGCGTAGAGCGACCATTATTAACCCTTATTTTCATTTTCGAGAATTACCATGGACCGCATGCGAGGCGATATGGATTGAGCTTATGGTAAGTGCATATTATTTTAGATTTTCATTTATTAATAATTAGTAATTAATATTAAATTATCCTTACTAAATGCGTATGTAAATCTACAGGACTGCTTCTGTCTTGAGGACTTTGAGGGGGCTTGGAATTATGTGTTTAATGTCAAGGTTGAAGCAGTCCTCAAACAATGGACGCATGAGTTCAAACATGAAACCTATGACAGGTATGAGGAGAACTGGCAGAGGTTTTTAAACCTCGATGACCTAGTTGACGAGATTCATTTCAGGACTCTCCTCATGTATTGGGACAGCGATGCCACCAAGGTTAGTTTCATGAAAATTACTTTATAATTTTAAGATATTATTTTATTGCATATTTATAGATTTTTTTAAAAGAATAAATCCATGAAGGGGTCAGAAAATAGAAGAAAGAAGCTGCATGACCACTACTTGGGCTCACACTCCTATGCCAATCTGGGGGATGTTTTTTGTCAGGATACAGTATATGTCATTTAAAGCTTTAAAAGATCTTAATGCTTAGTATGATTATAAAATCTCATAATTTATAATATGATAGGGAAAATCATTAATAACGATACACTTGAGGGCAAAAGCGGCGTATGGTACTTTCCGTGATAGATATAGTGGTGATGAGAAGAATCAGGATAAGATCAAGGCAAATCTCGAGTTGGTGGTGAGACTTATACATATCTTGAGTTGTATTATTAATTCTATTTTGTTGTTAACATTACGAGGAAATGAGAACACAAATAATATGGTCATTACCTTGAATTAACTATAGATTTGTGCTTTAGGAGGGATTTGAGGCTGCATCCAATGAGGCTGTATCTATGTACATTTCGCAGGAGGAGAAACAAACCGAGCCGGACCCTCACATGCTTTCTGCAGAGGAGAACATCAATCTCACACAGAACCTGATGGGTCATAATAGGTATGGATGGTAAAAAATCGAATCAATTTGAATACTACATACTATTTATATTTGTTTACCATTATTGAATTTGAGAGCAAAATTTAATATTTATTTCTCCCTAATAATAGGAGAGGAAGATATCCTCTGCATGGTATCGGAGCTTCACCCGGCATAAGCATGAGATCATCCACGGCATCCTCCATGCCATCTACATCAATGAGAGCATCCACAAGCAGTTTCCAGGCTATGCCATTTGTCGCACGTATCTCTGCGTATCTGATTGACAAAATTGACCTGAAGCTACATATTCAGATGACTAATGAGATGACTAGAGTTACGCTGACGGCGAACTCGATGGACGATCTCATAGGGTATGTTATATAATATTTAGACGGTGCAATTCCTTATAGCGCGTATGGTGGTATCATACGGATCAGTAGCTCGATTGGCGATAATTCCGGCGCTAGACAGAGCAGTGCTCAGGTACCTTATTTTTTTTATATTTATAAATTCATTTTTATTTAATATGTTATCAAACACCACATAATGATTATTCAATTGAACATTCAGAGTGGAGATATTAGAGGGAGCAACATCCGTTCTCGTAATCGGGATAGTGATACCCCCGCCAACGACGATGGATGAGGTTTTTTTATTTTTAATGCAATAAAAGTTTTATTTGTTATAACACTATATTTATTCATGTCGTGTATCCTATCTTAGTCATGTGCATTGTTAGTATATATGCTCTTGGATGTATATATTAGACGGAACTGGTTGATGTATATTTTAAAGTGGATGGTTGGATTTGTGCAATGTGTTGGATTTAGTTATATTTGGTTTTGAATGGAATTGTTACGAATTTTGATTATAATTGAATGGTTGGATGTATTCATGTGTACAATATTTTCTGGATGTATTCATATATTAATATAATTGTATAGGAAAATACAAATTGTAAATAATTTTTTTTTGCTGGAAAAAATCAACCTAGACGGAATTCCGTTTAGGTTGAGTCAACCTAGACGGAATTCCGTCTAGGTTGTAATAATCAACCTAGACGGAATTCCGTCTAGGTTGTAATAATCAACCTAGACGGAATTCCGTCTAGTCTGTCGGACTAAACCTAGACGGAATTCCGTCTAGGTTGTAATAATCAACCTAGACGGAATTCCGTCTAGGTTGTAATAATCAACCTAGACGGAATTCCGTCTAGGTTGTAATAATCAATCAACCTAGACGGAATTCCGTTTAG
Source organism: Asparagus officinalis (assembly GCF_001876935.1). Lineage (NCBI taxonomy): Eukaryota > Viridiplantae > Streptophyta > Magnoliopsida > Asparagales > Asparagaceae > Asparagus > Asparagus officinalis. The sequence continues at coordinate 111,996,433 of NC_033794.1, read as the reverse complement.
GTTGAGTCAACCTAGACGGAATTCCGTCTAGGTTGTAATAATCAACCTAGACGGAATTCCGTCTAGTCTGTCGGACTAGACCGAAGTCCGTCTAGTCTAGCAGACTAGACGGAATTCTTACTTCCGTTTAGGTTGACTTCCTAGGTTGACTTCCGTCTAGATTGATCAACCTAGATGGAATTCCGTCTAGTTTGATTCAATCTAGACGGAAGCAAAATAAATGGACCTAACTAGACGGAATTCTGTCTAGTTAAACTAACCTAGACGGGATTTGGATCAACCTAGACGGAAATTTCCGTCTAGATTGCTCGTTTTTCTACTAGTGTTTTTTTCAAATGACCATCACTCTTATATCTTTTCCTCTCTGATTTACACGCGTATTTGATTTTAACGAATATGAACATGAAATTTTTTAATCAAGACATAGCAAGCAGATAAGAATATGATAAGAATCACACCTGATCTGAATCCAATTCATTTGCACGGCTGTCACGCGATTGAAATTGTATGATGAGAATCATTGGACTTTTCCCCCACTTTCAGAGTGACGTTACAAATGTCAACCAATCTTGCCTCCCACATCTTGAATGTAGTACCAAGTGGATGTAGTACCAAGTGGATTCTGCAGTCCAGTTTTTATGTTAGCGTGTAGATATAATTCATGTACTATAAGAGATTAGTCATTAATTTGTTATAGCTTATTTTTTTTATCAACGCTTAGACACCCTGATATCCAGACATGACGGTCTTTCAACATGCCATTTGTGTCATGGATCAATAGTATTTTAATGAATTTGGATCCTCTCCACTACAAAAAAATAGTGGAGAGACCGTTACTTTTAATCTCAATCGTTGATTACTTAGTAGACGGTTATGATATAATCTAAATCTAACACTCACCATAGCCCAGTGTATTGCACTCATTCCTAATTTGTACTCAAAGAAAAAACCATAACCATCAACTAGATAATTAACGGTTGTGATTATGTAGTGGTCCCTCCACTACTTTTTGGATAGTGGAGAGGATCTGAATCCTATTTCAATGTGTTAAATATAAATCTTATGTATGTATGTACAGATATCGGATAAATAACTTTGTTTGGACACCATGAAGTTTTAAGTGCTAATATAAATATATCGGGATAATAAGTTGTTTGGTTCAAAAGTTGCTTTCATTGTCATTGAATCTATTACAACTTTGGTCGTTACAATAAACTCGAATAAAATAAAAAATTAATCTTTTTATAAGATCTCCTTACACAATGAAAATAAAAAGTTTACAACTTTATCAAACAAACGCAGAGAGGTCGTTTATCGGTCTTCTGCTTGTACGGGATCTTTGCCTGTGCCGGGGACGTCGATATCCGTAGACCGCCTACGGATCAGATCCGGTTTCGAAAAATTGACGGAGCTCCTACCTCACCAAGGGGGTATTTGCTTGAAGTGCTGAAATCGACCAAGCGAAATCAGTAGCTCTTCTCGAGATTAAGACCAAGCCTACTCTCGAGGAACGGACGGACTGGGAGAGATACAGATTCAGATCCTTCGAAAGCCTTCCTCTTTATACTGAAGTTCGTCGTGATCTGACTTGCCTTCGCTGTAAATTCGTGTTCCTTTGACTCCCCAATCCGGTAGCACCTCGTCCTCTTGATAATAATCCGCCCATGTGAATTGAGCCCCTAGGCCTGTATTTATAGGCTTCGGTTGGGGGTTTTTTCGGATAAGAATGATGGATTTGGCCATATCTTCAGTCAATAATGGCATAACCATATTTGTGGATGATATCAAGTCAGTTGGGAACCCCTAGAACAGATAAATCCCTAGAAAACCGCTCAAAACTATCGAAAACGAGTCCGGGGGTCGAAACAGCACGACAGGTGAATCCGACCTGTAGGGGGCGCGGGTTCGTTGAATCCGACCCATGCGGACGCAGGAAGTTTGGCTTTTCGCTGAACTTTTGGTGTTTTTCCGACTTTTTCGGGACTTGTATTTTTCACCGTTTTGCGTATTTGGTCATTTTGTTGACTTGCACGCGACGTTTATGAGTATTTCGTCGTTTCGTTAACTTGTATGCTTCCTCGTGCGGATCGCTTGAGTGACGTGCGTGTGTTGACTGACGAGCACGCGGGCCACATGAGCGTGGTTTGAGTGCACGGGACGCTTGGTTTGCCATTCTGGTGGCTGACGAGCGTGTGGGCCACTTGGCGTTTGTCGTTGTGGTGGTTCATTGCCGTGCCATCAACGGTTCGCTGATTCGCTTTATGCACTTGTCGGCGTCAGATAATCCTCTTTGACTCGGATAATCCTCTTCGACTTGGATAATGACGTTCATCGCCTTCTCTTTGTATCGAGCTGTATTCGGGGACCTATAGGCAATTTTTGACGCCTACAGATACCCCCTCCAAAGAATTTCAGACTCGTTCTTTTATATAGAAGTCTGGAATGCTTTGGATAAGATAGCCTCTTTCCTCAATCTCGTAGAGGGATCTATGAACTGCTTCAATTCTTGACTTCTTCAGCCTTCAGTCTATTCAGTGTTTTGTCGAATAGATGAAGTGACTTCTTCAGCCTTCAGTCTATTCAGTGTTTTGTCGAATAGATGAAGTTCTTCCGGCGCTACGTTTATTATCTGACCGTTGTCGAAATCTTGAACTGAGTTTGTCGAATAGATGAAGTTCTTCCGGCGCTACGTTTATTATCTGACCGTTGTCGAAATCTTGAACTGAGGTTGATGCGTAAGTTTTTGAATCTAGCTCGTGTCATTGAGTTGACTTTGAACTGATCATATTCGTCAGAAATTCATATCTGAATGCGATTGAACTCCCTGGAATCATCCTTTGTCTTATTTTGGCGAAATTATCGATGTGTTGACCGGCATCGACCTTTACTGTATCGCGTTGTTCGGCGTTAACTTTTGCTGCAACGCGTTGATTGGTGTTAACACAGTTTAGCTGGAGTCTACACAGTTTAAGCTCTTAAGGCATTTGAGCGTAGCGGTCCTAAATATTGGGCTGCAGGACCAACTATTAAAGCTGATTCACCTGCATGTGTGGATCTTATCCCGAAGTTGTTGGATGCCCAAGTCATAAGACCAACTAATGGGGCTGGTGCGTCAGTGACTTTTGCATATATAGGATTTTTGGCAAACCCTCAGCCATCAACGAGTTTGATGAGCCTTTACCGACTACCGTTTGAGTCGGGCTAGCATGCAGATTATTTAGGTTTGTTCCGCATGTAACGTTAAGCTAAAAAAGTTAACTCTTTGAGTGCTACGATATTAAATACGTAGACTTCGTCTTTCTCACGTGAAAAGACTAAACGGCGACGCGTGTTAGGCGTAGACTTTAAGGTTTTTGGCAAACCCTCAGCCTTCAACGGGTTTGACGTGCCTTTATCGATTACCGCTTGAATCGGGCTTGCATGCGGATTGTTTAAGTCCGTTCTGCTTGTGACGTTATGCTAAGAGTGTTAACTCTCTTAGTGCTACGATATTGAATACGTAGACTTCGTCTTACTTACGAGAATAGACTACCCGGCAACGCGTGTTAGGCACTGACTTATCTCTACTTAGGTTTCGGGATAAAAGTCCCCAGACTTGGATTCTGGTGTCTTCTTCAATCGGTAAAAGACTAAACCGGTAACGCGTGTTAGGCACTGACTTATCCCTACTCAGGCTTCGGGATAAAATTCCCCATGCATAAAAGGCATGGATTTTATTGCTACGATGCTGAATACGTAGACTCAGTTATTTTCACGGGAACGAACCACCCAGCAGCGCGGGTTAAGCGCTGACTTATCTCTACTTAGGCTTCGGGAAATGCCCCAGACTGGTATTCTGGTGTCTTCTTCAATCGGTAAAAGACTAAACCGGTAATGCGTGTTAGGCATTAACTTATCCCTACTCAGGATTCGGGATAAAATTCCCCATGCATAAAAGGCATGGATTTTTATGTCTTTTTTAATCGGTGAAAGACTAAACCGGCAACGCGTGTTAGGCGTTGACTTATCCCTACTTAGGTTTCGGGTTAAAATTCCCCGTGCATGAAAGGTACAGATTATGGAGTTGAAGGATGGTGTCTTCTCTTGGGGCAAAGTCGAACCCAAAATGGGAGAGGAAGAATTTTATATTCTATCTCCCAAAACCGAAGAGGAAAAATTTTATATTCTATCTCCAGTTGTAAAAAGAAACTCAAAGTGGGATCTCCACTTTAAGAATCCGGAAAGGTGAAACTAAGAGTGGGATCTCCACTCCGAGAATCAAAAAGATTCGGATAACCCTAACTGTCGGAAGGTTTGATTACCGAACTAAAGATGGATTTCTCATTTATCGAGAGTGACTTGTGGTTTTGGTCCTTACTGTAGGAAGGTTTGACCAAGCGGGAGTTTAAGATGATCCTAACTATAGGAAAGTTTGATCACTCGATTTGAAAGTGAACCTCTTATTCATTAAAGGAATCGAGAGGAGATTTTGACTGTGGTCCTAACTGTAGGAAAGTTTGACCAAGTGAGAGTGGGAGTGTGAGATGACCCTAACTTTTATAGGTTTGATCACTCGATTTGTGGATCTCTCGTTTATTGAAAGAATGGAGAGGGGATTTTGATTATGGTCCTAACTGTAGGAAGGTTTGACCAGGTAGACAGTGGGAGTGGGAGTACAAATCATAGTGGGAGTGTTGACTCGTACAAATCACTCAAAGGGGTTCCTGATGTTAGGTGACAAATACTTAACACGGAGGGGCTTGACAGTCGTCAATGATCAAGATGTTGAAATTCCAAGTACTATGTCTGGAATTTAATAATGGGAATGTTGAGTGTACAGACGCATCAGAAGTTTGAGTGGATTCAACCGAAAGGAATTTCGGTGGTCCTACCGTCAATTAGTCTGATCGGTGGGGGATTTTGTGGTGGAAGACTGTGAGTCGTCAAACACCAATGAGAGTTTTGTAAGGAAAAATTGATCCAACGAAGTGATCAAATCTCATTTCAGCAAAAGTGCGTTCGGAAATTACAGTGCGAGTTTAGTGTTTATCACTTTGTTCGTAATGATCAGGTTATCCCTAAGAAAATTACATGTATCATTCTTCTGGGAACTTCCCGTTACATGAACCATCCACCCCCAACTTCCTTTGCGAAACCGAGTCTAACATTGTACTTAGTTGGATGATCGGGTTATCCTTAAGAATACAAGGCATGACATTCTCTAGGAACTTCCCATAAAAGAAAGAAAATAGTTTAGACTCATATACTTGTTGGAGTTTTGAGAAATAGTTTATACTCGTATACTCTTCAGAGTGTAGGAAGGAGCAGTTTATACTCTTATACTTGTCGGAGTCTTCATTCGACTTAATTGAGCATTATGACGCCGGCTTTAACCAAGGTTTGGATGTTATTCTTGAGAGCGAAGCAAGCCTTGGTAGGATGAAGGATCCTCTTATGGTACGTACAGTACTTTGGATCCGTAGTATTATCAGCTTCCTCCTGTCTGCGATAGGTGATAGCTTGATCTTGTTATTTTCAAGGAGAGATTCAAAAATGGCTGGAACGTATTCGTCCTTGAAAGAGTACTCTTTTTAGAGTTTCGGATCCGAAGTCTTCTTGCTATCTTCGGGGTTGTTGTTGTAACATCTGATTAGCATCAACAGCAGCTGCAGGTGCTTTCCCTTTTACCACGGGAGACGAAACTTGAATTTGGAAGGTTAGCCACCAGTTGGCTTCTCTCGGCTTTCTTCCTTCTGAGGAAGCGTTCTGCTTGCTCTCCGCGCACTTTCAATTCTTTTCAGGTGTCGGACGATGCTACTCCCATAACTTCCAACATGTCCAAAGAGAGGTTGTTGTAGCAGGTTTGAAGGATAAAGTCCTCTGTGATCGGATCTCGGCAGTTCATCGCCTTATTCCGAAAGCGTTTGACGAAGTCGTTGACCGTCTCGTCGTCTTCTTGCTTCTCATCAAAGAGTGTCCTGATTGACACCTTGGCATCATCGTCAAAGAAGTGATCGAGGAACAGGTTCTCCAGGTCATCCCAGCTGTTAATACTTCCGGGCTTGAGACAGCGGTACCAATCGAAGGCCGGTCCACGAAGGGTACCAACGAATGACCGAACCATCAAGACTTCATTGCCGAAGATCATGCCCAAGTGGGACTTAAAGTAGATCAAATGCTAAGTGGGCGAACCCTTCCCGTCGAATGGCGTAAAGTTGATCAGGTTGAACTTCGCCGGATACGGGATCGAATCCCACTCTCTCGGGTAAGGACACAAAATCCCTGTCTTCTTTACCTCTCGATTAGACATCAGAGCGTTGATTTTGCTCTCGAGGTCCTTCATATTTTCGTCCTCGTCTGTATCATGCTTCGGACAATTTGTGAGAGGAACAACGGGGCCACTCCTAGTGTTGTCATCATTGGTGGGACCACCCCCGATATTATTGTTTTTAGTGGGGCTACCCCTAGTGTTCTGATCAACGGGAGGGTTCTTAGCATTGAGACGTTTATTTATATCTGAATCGCTACCTGCTTGGTCAGCAAAGTTGCGACGGCTGGATTCACCGAACTGATTGGACAGAGCCCGAATTTGTTGGTCATGCGCTTCCCTCATCCGTAGCATAGTCATTTCCATTTCGAACTTGAATGCTTGCTTCTGCTTTGTTAGAGCATCGTCAACTATTTTGCCTACTTCCTCAGTGTTAATCATAAACACTTAGTGGGATTATCCTGGGCTGGATACTATTTTGTCAGAAGTGACTGCAGAGTTAGCATCTGATGCTTTATCATCTGAGGATAATCCCCTCTGCATTCTCTGATAATCCCTGCGTCTAGTAGTCCCTACATGTAGCCGAGTCAGACGATGCAATACAAGGGGGTCGGAGCTAGAAGGTCGAGCCAACTTTCTCTTATCAACCATATTTATTGTGACTTCTGGAAGTTCGTCACCTTGAACGGCCGATTGTTTCTTACGGAAACATTTTGTCTTAGACTTAGTCACTCTGTTAGAGATCCTCTCAAATACCGAGACCCTCTACGGAGCGGTCTTGTGGCAGCTACACGCTGATAATACTGCCCTGATTATGTTAGTGCACGAACAGTAAGAGTTCGTTTCTCGAGTACTTCTCTTTTGAGATTTGTTCGTACCCCTAGCCCGATAGTACAACTCATCGGTCCGAAGACCGAAGTAACCTATCGTGTGTTAGCATGACTCCTCAGGTATAACGTCATCGTCTGACGAATACATTTCCTTCTGAGGACTTGCTGCCTTGTTGGCGTTCTCAAGAGTCACACGTTTAGAGCCACGCTTTTGTGAGCGCGAGACCTTAACGGGCTCTTAGATACTGACTTGTAGTCCGAGGTGGTTAGTTACAGGAGTTTTCCGTGTGCGACCCCCAGCTCGAGTAGTTGCTCGGGGTTCAGTCACCGGACCCAAGCGTTCTTTGATTAGAACTTTGCCTCGATCCTCATGCAAAGGACCCAGGCGATCCGTCATCCTCATCTTGAATCGGGATAAGTCTACGCTGTCGCGAGGCTTCACCGGAGATACGAGATTAATTGAAGTAGAGACAAGACTCAATGGAATAGGTGCAGAATATCTTCTGTCTTGACTCTGGCCCGGATCAGACCTTGGTGACCCGCGGCTTGGAGGGTCAGATTTGGATGACCCGCGACTTGGAGGGTCGGACTTGGATGTCCCGCGGGCTGGAGGGTCGGATCTGAGTGTCCCGCGGGCTGGATGGTCAGATCTAGGTGACCCGTGTTTTTCGATCTTATCAGCCGTCGATTCAGACTTTGGCCTCCAAGTTTGATGCAGCATTGGTTGTTTCTTGGCTATGTCCTTCTGCATCTTTTGTGCCTTTTGCACAAGAGTTCACGCGTGTGCAAGCAACATGCGGCGTTTCTGAATCCGCTCCTCAAGAGTTGAACGAGTCCTTTTGACTTGGATCCATTCACATGTTGATGATTTAGAGGAGGAGGGGTTGTTCGCTCGCTGTTGTGGTGGTTGATGCTTTCTGGATTTTAGATCCGCTTCGTAGCGAATCCCGTCAACCGGCTCCAAAGCTTTAGCAAGTTGGCACGCGAGTCGTTGGCGTTGCCTTTCTCTTCGATAGGATTAACGCGCATTCGGTACTCAACTCCCTTATTAAGGAGGAGTTCAGATCTGCAGATCCAACTTTGTTGGAGGTCGGAGGGGCATTGCAAGGTGCAGCTATCGCAGCAATGGGGGTATTGATCTTCCTGCGCTTGCGAATGGAGGAGGATCTGGAGGAGGATGACGACAGATACTCCTCGAATTTTAGTTGGTCGAACTCGTACTCGACCTTTTCTTCAATCAGGATCCGGATCCGTGGTTATGACACGACAGCTTCGGCAGTGAAGCTGTTGGCTCCCACTGTGGTCGCCAGTTTGTTTGGTTCAAAAGTTGCTTTCATTGTCATTTAATCTATTACAACTTTGATCGTTATAATAAACTCGAATAAAATAAAAAATTGATCTTTTTATAAGATCTCCTTACACAATGAAAATAAAAAATTTATAACTTTATCAAACAAACGCAGAGAGATCGTTTATCGGTCTTCTGCTTGTGCGGGATATTTGCCTGTGCCGGGGACGTCGATATCCGTGGACCGCCTACGGATCAGATCCGGTTGTTGGAAAATTGACAGAGCTCCTACCTCACCAAGGGGGTATTTGTTTGAAGCACTGAAATCGACCAAGAGAAATCAGTAGCTCTTCTCGAGATTAAGACCAAGCCTAATCTCGAGGAACGGATGGACGGGGAGAGATACAGATTCAGATCCTTCGAAAGCCTTCCTCTTTATACTGAAGTTCGCTGGGATCTGACTTGCCTTCGCTGTAAATTCGTGCTCCTTTGACTCCTCAATCCGGCAACATCTCGGCCTCTTGATAATAATCCACCCCTGTGAATTGAGCCCCTAGGCCTGTATTTATAGGCTTCGGTTGGGGATATTTTTCGAATAAGAATGATGGATTTGGTCATATCTTCAGTCAATAACGGCATAACCATATTTGTGGATGATATCAAGTCAGACGGGAACCCCTGGAACAGATAAATCCCGAGAAAACCGCTCAAACTGTCGAAAACGCGTCCGGGGGTCGAAACAGCGCGACAGGTGAATCCGACCCGCGGGGGGCGCGGGTCGGATTCGTCTGACCCGCGCGGGTCGGTGGAGTCCGACCCGCACGGGCACGGGAAGTTAGGCTTTTCGCTGAACTTTGGTGTTTTCCCGACTTTTCCGGGACTTGTATTTTTCACCGTTTTGCGTATTTGGTCATTTTGTTGACTTGCATGCGTCGTTTATGTGTATTTCGTCGTTTCGTTAACTTGTACGCTTCCTCGCACGGATCGCTTGACTGACGTGCGTGTGTTGACTGACGAGCGTGCGGGCCACATGAGGGTGGTTTGAGCGCACGAGACGCTTGGTTTGCCATTCTGGTGGCTGACGAGCGTGTGAGCCACTTGGCGTTTGTCGTTGTAGTGGTTCGTTGCCGCGTCATCAACGGTTCGCCGATTCGCTTCATACGCTTGTCGGCGTCGGATAATCCTCTTTGACTCGGATAATCCTCTTCGATTTGGATAATGACGTTCATCGTCTTCTCTTTATCTCGAGCTGTATTTGGGGACCTATAGGCAATTTTTGACGCCTACATAAGTACCTAACCTTTGAGAGTAATATAAAAAAGAACATTGCGCAATTAACCCGTAAATTTATTTAAAACCATATCCTTGTATATGTACAAATGATTGGATAAGGTTTAGATCAGGTTCTTAGATATCTTTTGTCCGTCTCAAATACATAAATTTCCACCACAAAATACAGTGGCAAGGAAAATTTCCCTAGGAAAAAAAAAGTCACAATTTTTTCTCGGTTTCAAGCGTCCACTATCACCTTCTCATGTCCACACGTTTAAGAATCAAGCGTTCAGACGATACGCCCTGAACTGATGGTAACTTGGAATTCTTGACCTCATGGTGCATGTGAAGAACGCAGACGTTTTCCTTGATGAGTGACACTACAGGCACACCATGTGCCACGCCTTCAGCCACACTCTCCTCTCTTTGCTACAGTAACCAGGGCCCACATGAGATTTAACCCCGGTTACTGTAGCAAAAAGAGGAGAGTGTGGCTGAGGGTGTGGCACATGGTGTGCATGTATCATTTTTGTTCATTGATAGCAGTAGTAGTCATACGTACGTGTGGTACTATTAAAAGCTATCTAAAGTTTTGAGTAGCTGACTTTTCAGCATCTGAGTCAAATCACAATTAATGTGAAACTGAACGAAAGAAAATTCCTAAGCCGGCAGCTTCGGTGCTTTGTGGCTACCAACCAACGTCGAGGAGACCAACCAACCGCTGTTACGGCGTCGGCGACCACGATGGGGGCAACCTCCCCGCTGCCGCCCAGTTTTCGGTTGTGCTCCTCCGGCTAAGCAGCCATTAATTGCTCATCGGACGGGCCGTGTAAACCAGGGTTCCGGTCGAAGGAATCCGACCTTTTAACTTTTCACCTAGTCTCACTGGAGTTGTCTTGTTAGCTTATTTCCGACCACGGTGAAGTTTGAAGGGGAAATAATGTCTCCGGCGACAGACCGGGGAATTTTTTTCAGCTACACCTCAGTTAATGATTTGCAACCCTTAGTTGAGTTGTAGCAGCAGATCGAGCAATGAAAACTGAGCAGAGCCTGTCGAGTTTGGATTCGGATCCTCTCCACTACAATAAAAATAGTAGAGGGATCACTACATAATCACAGCTATTGATTATCTAGTTAATGGTTATGATTTTTTCTTTTAGTGCAAATTAGGAATGAGTGCAATACACGGGAGTATGGTAAATGTTAGATTTAGATTGTATCATAACCGCCTATTAAATAATCAACGATTGAGATTAAAAGCAGTGGTCTCTCCACTACTTTTTTATAGTAGAGAGGATCCAAATCCGTCGAGTTTGGAGAAGGGTGTTACTTTGGTTTCTCGATGCATATTCTTTCTGACTGTATTTGTGATTAATTGAAAATGCTAAATACCTGTTTTTGACTTTGTAATTAATAAATGAATAACGTTTTCCGAGCACCGAAGCTAAAAATGGTCAAACCCCCAATAATATTGAGTTTGAGGCTACATAACATGAGGTTTTACACGAGTTAGGGTTTAATGGAATGAGTTTGAGGTTGAAAACGGATATAGAATACATAGTTAATTAATGAGTTTGGGTTCGTAATGAAAGAGGTGAAATTATTCATCCACCCCAAAAATTAAAGTTAATGATATATTCTCCCACGTTCTAACTACTACTAACTTGGGGGCCTAATTTAAAAGTATATATATTAAAGATCTGGAAGACCTAAAGGCGATATAACTATTCAAGGACTAACATCAAAATATTAATGATTTGAGGGGCTCAGTTAGAAGTAAACCAATAAACATCTATACTATTTTATATAAAAAGAAGGTTGCTTCGGTGTTTCCATAATAGGAATTTTAGAAATTTTATAATTTGAATTAAATAAAAAATGAATTGGAAAATAGCAAGCGTCTTTTAGTCGTTTCTTAACTTTATTTATGTTGAAATCTAAAAGACATTTTGTTGATATCTAAAAGACAAAATGTATGTGGACATTACTTTATATGTGGACTATTAATTTCATGTCCTTTTGTATTCCATCATGTATCTATAAATTGTACGATGTATGGAAATGGAATTGATGAATAAAGGATTACAATTTCTCTTCTTCTCTTGTCTCTTGTCTCTTGTTTCATTTCTTAATTTATCTCGCAAATTGCACCAGGCCTGATATTGCATTTGCGGTGAACTTGCTAGCAATGTATAGTGCTTCTCCTACAAGGAGGCATTGAAATAACGTTAATACCTCACTGAAAAGTATTCACTTTTCTGGGCAATCCCTGAAGGATCGCTTTGATATATGGAAACCAATAATCTTCCCTCAAACGCAACTGGCAGACTGAATCAGAACTTTTTGGATTTCAAATACATGACTAAATATGATTCAGCTCTGTACCAAATTATCTAGCAGTTGAAACTCTGTAAGCAGAACATTACAGACAGTGATATATGATTCAGCTCTGTACCAAATTATCTAGCAGTTGAAACTCTGTAAGCAGAACATTACAGACAGTGACAATAATTGATCAAAAAATTCTTTTCCCTATTCCACGCAAATAATATTGTACTCCAGCAGCAGTACATGATCAAGAATTACACTTAGCATTCTGAATTGATTAGTAGTCGCAGAGAAGCACAATCAATTGATGATTAGAAATCACAATGTCAGGCTAGTTGGTTTACGAGTTGTATTTGTAGCACATGCTACAATTCAGAAAATTACTTATACGCGTGGACAAGAGGGAGGCTATGAACATAGTACAATTCAGAAAATTACTTATACGCGTGGACAAGAGGGAGGCTATGAACATAGTAGGAGATCTTATCCTTTAGCCATTTTTGGATTTTAAACCCTCGACTGAATACAATTCAACAAGTAACATTGTACTCTTACAATAGTATAACTAAAAGCATTATGAACTAATCCTTGTATTAGTAGTTGTTAAAAACACAACTAGTTGTTATGAGAAACCATAATGCAAGTTTAATTGGTTCAGTCGTAGTGCTTGAAGCACATGTCATAATTCAAATTAATATTCATAAGCTCGAACGAGGGGGAGGTAGTAGATCTTATTGAAGTGGTCAAGGTAAACTATTTGGTTTTTCTATATTTGGATTATATGCATTTGTCCGACAATTTTAATTTATCTTGATTTTGCTTTAAACTCTTGTGAACCTATGTGGTTTTTATTCATATGTGTATATTTTAGAATTTGTCTGACCTAAAATACAACATGTTGCGATGAGTTTGAGATTTAGGGACCCAAATTCTTTTAAATTCTGGCATGAGCGATTGGGTCATCTTGGGCAAAATATACTTTGTCGGATTTCCTTAAATTAAATGGGGCATTCAAACCAAATTCGACCAACTGCATATCATAATTTTCCCCCTTTATCTAATATGTGGTGAAGAAGCGAAACATTTCCCATCTGTGTATTATTTATTTGCAGTCCATGTTTCTATATCACCACCATAGCGTACTTCTATGGGACCTCGGTGAAGGTACATACATTATTTATGAAACTCCGTCAATAATTTAGTACTTATGGTCCATGTTAGGGGATCAATTTACAATTTAGTACGCTGACTGTATTTTTATTGAAGATCAATTCTCGACATTAGGGGAAGATTAGTGCCCAAAATACAAAATAATGTCAAGAAATTCCATTGGTGAAAAAGATCTTCAATATTTATATCCACGTACTAGTCAAACTGAACCAGAAGTTCAAATGATAATCTGCTAAGAAAAGAGTGACTAAGCCCCATATTCATGTTGAATATATCATTGATGATTTGGTATGCCAGAAGCATATTGTGCCAGAAGCATATAAAACATGTTAGTGTAAAAGATAAAAGTCCGCGGCAAACTAAATTATATATATAGAAAGACAGTCACTCCCATAACCTCCAGAAGAGGTTCATCCTGAAGATGGAATCTCCAGTAAATTGTACGTGCACTTGATAATCACAATACTGGAGATGCAGAACGGCCAAATCCAATTGTTAAGGGAAATGACAAGGATTTGGTTGACATAAAATAAGCTTTGAAGTGGCCACGAATTTGTGAAAAAGGAGAAATATATAATAGAAATATAAAAGTTGTCGACAACATAGTTGCCTCTACAGTTGCTCTTACTATCTCCGAAAATAATCTGGATCCAGAATCTAAGTCGGTAATAGAGTGCTTGAAGCACTCGGACTAGGTGAGATGGAAAAGTGGCAATTGAGGCTGAGCTGAACTCGCTAAAGTATTTTGAACCTATAGTCCATATATCCCTGCAGGATATAAATGGGTCTTCGTAAGAAAAATAAATGAGAATTGTAAGGTGGTGAGATATAAAGCGAGATTCATAGCTCAATGGGTTCACGCAGAGACCCGACATCGATTTAGATGTAAAATATTCTCCTATTAGTGATTGTATTACGTTCCGCAAGTTAATACATATGGCAGAAACTATGAATTTATATATGCAGTATATGTACGTCATGACCACATTTTTTATGAGTCATTAGACGCTAAGTCTTTTATATGAAAGTCTCTGATAGACTTAAAATTCCTGAATTAAGAGAAAACAAGAATCGCAACATGTATAGCATTAAATTATAAAGATCGTTATACGACTTGAAACAGTCGGGTAGAATGTGGTATAACTGACTGAGCAAGTTCCTTCTGAAGAGGAGATATGCAAATAATAATGTCTGCCCTTGTGTGTTTATAAATAGCTTTTGTATTATACCAGTCTATATTGATGATATAAATGTTATTGGAATGCACAAGGAGCTTAGAGAAGCTAGCTCATGCCTAAAGACGGAGTTTGAAATGAAAGACTTGGGAAAAACCAAGTTTTGTCTCGGCCTGCAGATCGAGCATTTTCCCAGAAGGAATTTTTCTACACCAGTCAACCTATGTGAAAAAGGTTTTGGAAAGATTTTATATGGATAAATCTCATCCACTTAGCACACCAATGGTCATTCGATCCCTCGAAGTGGATAAAGACCCATTTAAACCCAAAGAAGATAATGAAGAAATGTTAGGGCCAGAAGTTCCCTATCTAAGCATCATTGGAGCACTTCTTTATCTCACAAATTGCACCAGGCCTGATATTGCATTTGCGGTGAACTTGCTAGCAAGGTATAGTGCTTCTCCTACAAGGAGGCATTGAAATAACGTTAAACATTTCCTTCGCTATCCTCAAGGTACAAAAGATCTTGGACTATTCTATAATAGAAACCAAGATATGACATTGGTGGGTTATTAGAACGCTGGCTACATGTCTGATCCCCATAACGCCAGATCCCAGACTGGTTATGTTTTTCTCTGTGGTGGTACTGTCGTTTCTTAGAGGTCTGTTAAGCAGACCATGGTGAGTACTTCTTCTAACCACTTAGAGATTATTGCTTTATATAAGGCCTAACGAGAATGTGTATGATTAAGATCGTTGATACGACATATTTATGGCTCGTGTGGTCTAGCAAAAGATGATATTACCCCCACTATCCTTTATGAGGACAATGCAGCTTGTGTTGCACAAATGAGCAGTGGATATGTAAAAGGAACCATGACAAAACATATTGCGTCAAAATTCTTTTATCCATATGAGCTCCAAAAGAATGGCGAAATCACCATCGAAAAAGTTCGCTCAAGTGACAATCTTGCAGATTTTGTTCACTAAATCTCTGCCTACATCAACTTATGAGAAATATGTTCACAATATGCATAGACTTGAAAGACTATCTTCTTCAGGGGGAGCAAATTCTTAAAGAACAATCCCGAAGATTGGGCCCTGAAGGTCTATTATCATAATTTACCCATTTTCGCTAAGTTTTATCACACTGGGTTTTTCTTAGTATAGACTCAGAAGATTGCCATCATCAGGGGGAGCGAATTTTCAACGCAATCCCGAAGATTGTGCCTTGAAGGACTATAGTTGTATTCTTTTTTTCTTTTGTTAAGTTTTGTCCCACAGGGTTTTCTTAGCTAAAGGTTTTTAATGAGGCAACTAATGCAACACAAGTTTGGAATCCGAAGATCTATAGTTGTACTCTTTTTCCCTTTGCTAAGTTTTGTCCCACATGGTTTTCTTAGCTAAAGGTTTTTAATGAGGCAACTAATACAACAAGAATCTACTAATGTCGTGTACTCTTTTCCTCGACTAGTTTTTATCCCACTGAATTTTTCTAGCGAGGTTTTTAACGAGACATTGACATTTCGAAGTAATGTCCAAGGGGGAGTGTTGAAATCTAAAAGACATTTTGTTGATATCTAAAAGACAAAATGTATGTGGATATTACTTTGTATGTGGACTATTAATTTCATGTCCTTTTGTATTCCATCATGTATCTATAAATTGTACGATGTATGGAAATGGAATTGATGAATAAAGGATTACAATTTCTCTTCTTCTCTTGTCTCTTGTCTCTTGTTTCATTTCTTTAGTATATTATAACAATTTATTTGTTATTTTTATTTTTCCAAGGCTTATTCTTTCCAAAATCGTTCCCATCCTCCCTCCTTATCCTGTTGTTCAGCTAAAAAATTGTAAAATTTCATACTTACAAGAAGATCTAAATTACTAGAAAGATCCGACAGTTCTTCCTCAAGAAAGGAACATATCTCACATCATATAACTCTCTAACAGTCCCGTCAAACATATTGATGTGAATTCTTCTTATCCCAATGATCTAAAATGCACGGTTGTCTCCCATGTACACCACACCACTATACAGATTCTCAAAACTGGAGAACCATTCCTTTCTAGAGCACACATGATAGGTCGCACCACTATCCAACATCCACTCGGATTCCTCCGAATAGCTACCTATAGGACTGATAGAAAGCGAATAAATAGAAGTATCAAAAATATTACCATCCGATATAATGATGTTTGTTTCTAATGATGGTTGCTTTCCTTTTCCCTTCTGCTTATTCTTCATCTATTCGTCGATCTTTGGGCAATCTTTCTTCCAATGACTAGTCTTATTGCACCAAACATACTAATCTTTTCCAACTGTAGGATGTCCTACTCTAGACTATGCCTTCTAATTCTTTCGGTTTGGATTCTTTCCTCTTATGACCAATGCCTTTGCTACCGGCTCAACTGAAATCTCCTTATCCTTCTTTCAAAGCTGATAGTTCACAAATGCAGCAGTAACCTCACTATACGAAAGAGATGCATTTCCATTAATTAGGATAAGAACAAAGGTCTCATATTCCTCATCAGGAAAGGAACTCAACAACAATAACACCTTATCCTTATCTTCAATCATAACATCTACATTAACCAAATCTGTAAAAAGCTTTGTGTAATGGTTCATGTGATCACTAATGGAGGTTCCCTGCTTCATTTGGAAGCGATAAAACCTCCTCTTGAAATTCAAGCGATTTTTCACACTATTGGTCAAATACTTGCTCTTAAGAGTCTCCCAAATCTTCTTTGCAGAAGTCTCATTCATCACATCATACTTTAGATCACGTGTTAAACAAGACCTAATTACACCACACGCCGTCTGATTCATCTTCTTCCAAACATTCTTTTTAATATCATCTGGCTTGCCATCCAACTCCAAAGTATCCTCTAAATTTTATGTGTTCAGCGCATCCAAAACTTCGCATAACCAAAGTCCAAAGTTATTCGTGTCATTAAACTTCTCCACATCTATCTTCGTAGAATGGATATTCAAACTTTGAATGATCTTCACACCAGAAGCACCACCCTCAATACCTTCTTTCTCGGCCATATTCCTCAACACACTAATAATTAATGCGGAACAAACTGAAGAATAGATCCAAACTCGAGAAAGATAGAGCCTTTACTAAAAAGATCCCACCTTTAACTCTAATTGAAACCCTAGACGAGCTTTCAAAGTGATCTACTCCTCCAAATTACCCAAGTGTATCCCGAGCTTTGATACCACTTGTTGTGCGTAGCGGAAATTTTGGCAGCACCTCTGACGCTCGACAAGAGAGTAGATCTTAACTAAATCCCTATTTTATAAAAGAAATAAGAACCAAAAGTAAAATATCTCAACGAAGTGGGATATCAGCTCTTCCTCTCATCAGTTCTAGGACTGACTTGTCGAGAGAACCTAGAACTCTCTATTACAAATCACAACACGAACAATCAATTTTAACGTGGTTTGACAAGTTGTCTATGTCCAGGGGACAAGGAGAGGGAGATCTACTATTAGAGAAAGAGAATACAAATAGGTTTACAATCACACAAATTAAACCCTCAAACTAACTCTCAAATCTCTCACAAAACAGCCAAAAGAGCCTCTGTTTTTCCTGTTATACGCAGCCCAAGAAAACCCCTATGATTTTTCTTTTCCTCTACCTGCACCCTGCTCTTGCACGCCGCCCTACCTTGCACTCGACCCTAGGTACAGCTGCAAAGATATATATATATATATATATATATATATATATATATATATTAATAAAAACTATTAATATATATAATATCATATATAGATATATTAATATAACAGGCAAGGTTACATTCGGGTGGGCCTGGCCTACTAAACTCTGTCTCACGCGAAAAAAGACATTATCTCCTCACGCGGTGTTGTGGGCCCCACGCTCGTTGAAAAACAAACGCGTATCTAGTCTCGTGATAGGGGTGAGGCCCCCCAGCCTTCCACATGTTCACAACATAATCAACTCTCATATTCTCTACAAAGCTCACTCCTTGTAATCTTTTGCATGTATAAAGATCACGAAACCCTCGCCTTTCGCATAATATTCTTGAATCAGGCTACGCCCTCTGCTAACCCTAGATTACAAGAATATTGTCTCTCTCTCTCTCTCTACTACATTTTCTCTCTACTCTCTTCTTCTTAGTTTTTCCTCCAACAATAGAAGAATATATATATAAGGAAACCAAAACTCTATCTCTAGCCTAACTTTCTAATTAGAATATGATTCAAACTCCTAATCATGATGGAACCCAAACTCCTAATCATGATAGGTCTCTAACCCTATCTAATTCTCATATAGTTCTACAAAGAATCAAAGACACAAGCTCAACAATCTCCACCTTAAATTTGATTCCCAAACTCCCTTAAAGATATATCATCGTCGTCTTGAAACTTTTCCTCTCGCGCTAGAGTCTTTTATTTTTTTTCACACTTCAAATCAAAGCAGCCACACTCCTAATCAGAATATCTGCACTCCAACTGGTTGTCTCGTGACCCTCACTATTATTTGCTTCATTGTGGCTCCTCCACCTCTCTTGTGTGCACCAAGAGATCTTCACCACATCTGACAATAAAAGCAAGTCAATCATGCTTGTCCTCTCAACTTAAGCCTGACAATAGCCTCCCCCTACTTGTTGTCATTGTGCTCCACCTGCATCACTAGTCTCGAATCATATCGGTGCACCTCTCCTACTCCACAATACGAGCCAGATGCCTCTATCATCTCCATCACTTGGCTTAGACCGAATATAAGCGCTCATCATCTTCAAGTCTAATGCCACTATCTTCATTACCCTATGTGTCACTCTGTTGTGCCAGCTTGTAAGTTTCACCTAATTTGGCACTATCCTCCTCGAGTCTACACACCAACCAACTACTGCTCCCGCAATGGCTTTGAATAATTATATACTGACAATTCTACTGCTAGAATCACATCTGATTTTCTATGCCAGTCTCATATGTCACATGTTTGCCCTATCTTCCATCAGATTTGTCTCGCCGTTGAATAACAGAATATCGAACTTCGGACCCGAAGAAGTCATCATTCTCTAACCACGATCAAAATTCAAATTAGTCACTATAGAGATTGAATTTGATAAAAACCAAAGCCAAAAATGAACTCAGCACGTCGAAAAACCCTAGGAACGACTCCTGGATCACCAAAATCCACCTCCAAATCATTGATCAAAAGATAAATCAATCTCAACCGTTGGATCTGTGTGAACAGTACCCACCGAGCCGCTACAGTGTTCCTTTTATTAGTATCCATATACAGTGTGGGATCGCTGCAATGGCACTCAAACACTAAAAGGGGGGGGGGGGGGGGTAGTGTTTATGAAATCTAATGCGGAAACTTTAAATTTCAATAGAATAATATCACAAAGAGTATGAAGGATCAAACCAATGTGTAGACAATCACAGAAAATTGCATACGCAAACACAAGGATTTATACTGGTTCGGTCCTCCAGACCTACATCCAGTCCCCAAGCCTTGCTTGAGATTTCTCCACTATTTCCACTTGCAAAAACAGCAAGCAATTGCAACCCGCAAACAAACCGTTCAACTTTGACAATCTTCAATTGCCAATGCCACAACAATCTCTTCTTTCAAGAGATTATCAAATCAAAAACAAGATGGTACAACTTTCTCTTCCTATAAGCCTTGATGTGTAGATGTGAGTGACTTACAATAGGCTATAGGGATGATTTTTGTTCTAGAGTGGTGGAACTTTTATCAAGAACAAAACTGCATTTCTTTGGTCGGCCAGAAACTATGTTATACATATTTTCAATAGTTTAAAATGTTATTCATTCGTTGATTAGACTTAGGATTATACTTAGAATATTTTCTATGATTTTCTAAGTGATTAGTGTGTTGTGTGTGTGATCAAGGCTTGTACAAAGATTCTAAAAAAAAAGACAAAATTACATCACTCTTGTAAAATATATTTTCTTCTTGAAGCGCGAAGTGACTTGATTAACTTCATCTTTTTGATCTTTGAAATCTTGTCTTTGATATAGCCTTAATATCTTGATTGTTGCTTTGAGATGTATATCTTGAATCTGCAGTAAAATATGTTAGATAAACAATGATTTGTTATCATCAAAATACAAGAGATATTGTAACATCAACCATGTTCCCAACAATCTCCCCCTTTTTGATGATGACAAATAATATTGAAAATTTTTAATAACATACTTACTCCCCCTGCAACAATGCATACATGTTAATTTTACACACAAAAAATAGCACTTATTAGTAATCCTAATATTGTATAATAATATTTCAATATTACAATAGTTGTCAATATTTCAATATTCTAATATATCTCCCCCTTTGTCATTAACAAAAAGGAGAATAGAAAGGGAGATAATAAATAATGAAACAATTAATATAAAACTTCTGGTTCAACCCTAGTATTTTGTTTATATAAATATTTTTCTTTCTAAAACCGTTGAACAATAAAATTGTCATGTCATTTTCAAACACTATTTTATAGTTTTTATCGCATAATTGACTTATATTAAGCAAATTATACTTTAAAACTATTAATAAGTTTTAAAGTTTATCCCAACCGTTCCAATTCCTACCACTTGACCCTTGTTGTTGTCACCGAAGGTAACAGTTCCTCCATCTTTAAATTGTATGGAAGAAAATAAGTCCTTGTTCCCAGTCATGTGCTTGGAACAGCCACTATCTAAAATCCATGTTTCCCTTTTATTAGGTACCTGCAAAATAAAAGAAATATGTTTTGGTACCCTTTAACTTTTGGGTCCATGAGATTAGCATTTAGGAAACCAAACCCAATAAGAATTTGGTTTACCTACATTGTATGAAAGATAGTTTTTAGAATCACAAATATCCTTTTTGTAATTTGATAAGTATATCTTTCTATCACTTAAACATACATTTTTAGGAACCCAAATGTAGTTGGATTTTAAAATATTCTTACATGCAACTTTCTTCATATGTATTTTTCTATCATTATGTGAAAATACCTTAGAACTAGCATGCATAGATGTATCACTATGTGCATGATAATTACTTTTCACAAATTTAGAATATAAATAAGCATAATTTTTCTTTTGCATAGAAGAGTATGTTTTCTCATTACTGGAGTTAGAAACATATCCTAATCCTTGTTTACTCTTAGCAGGTAATTGATAAGAAAGTAGATTATCTAGATTCTCTTTTCCTTTGTTAAATTTACCTACATTCATTAATATAGTTTCATATTTGGTTTTAAGACTTTTAACATTATCATCCAAATTTGAAATACGAACTTTAAAGAAATCACATTCTTTTTTAAGAAGTTGATTGTTACTAGATAACTTGTAATTTTCAGAAAATAACTCTTTATTCTTCTCTTTAAGATCTTCTATTTGTGAAGCATAAGGAGAGACTAAAGTGTTATTCAAATTTTCATTTTCATTTTTTAATATTTTAAAAGAAGAATTTAGTTGCTTGTATTTCAAAAATAATTCGTTAAATGCGTCAAGTAACTCATCATGATTACTTACTTGATCATCATCAGATTCATTTGCCATAAAGCACATATTCGCTTGATGATCTTCTTTTTCCTCTTCTTCATCTGAAGATGACTGGTCACTATCATCCCATGTTATCGACAAAGCCTTCTTCTTTTTGTTCTTCACTTGTTCATTCTTGTTCTTTGTGAACCCGTTGAAATTGTTAGAAGACTTCGACTTTAACTTTTGTTGTAGGGGACAATCTTTCTTGTAGTGTCCTGGCTTATTACAACCAAAACAAGTGACTTTGTTAGTATCTTTGAATTTACTAGAAGAGAACTTACCTTTCTTCAAGAATTTTCTGAATTTGCGTGTGATTATTTCAAACTCTTCTTCGTCATCGGAATCCTCATCATCAGTAGATGCTTGGAAAGCAAGAACCTTCTTGTTCTTATCTTCATTATCCTTTTTCCGATCTTCAAGTTGCACCTCGTATGCCATCAAATTCCCTATCAAATTTTCTACTGTCAATGTGGAGAGGTCGTTGGCTTCCTCTATCGCGGTAGTCTTCTTCTCCCAATCCGAAGTAAGAGCCCGGAGGATTTTCCTAACCATCTCCACTTGGTTTTGCAAGTGGAAATAGTGGAGAAATCTCAAGCGAGGCTTGGGGACTGGATGTAGGTCTGGAGGACCGAACCAGTATAAATCCTTGTGTTTGCGTATGCAATTTTCTGTGATTGTCTACACATTGGTTTGATCCTTCATACTCTTTGTGATATTATTCTATTGAAATTTAAAGTTTCCGCATTAGATTTCATAAACACTATTCAACCCCCCCTTCTAGTGTTTGAATGCCATTGCAGCGATCCTTCAATTGGTATCAGAGCAGGTTGATCAAGGATAACAATGGCTACATCATCTACATCACAGTTCAAGGAAGGACATTCTACTCAAAGACCACCACTTTTCGATGGTTCCAACTACAACTACTGGAAGTGTAGGATGAAGATCTACCTTCAATCGATAGGATTTGATCTCTGGAACATAGTGGAGTCTGATTACAACAAGCCTACTACTCCATATTCTGAATGGACATTGGTGGAAAGGACAAATGCGAATCTTGACGCCAAGGCAATGAATGCATTGTTTTGCGCAATGGATAAGAATGAATTCAACCGCGTGTCTACTTCCAACACTGCACATCAAATCTGGCACACACTTGAGGTAACCCACGAAGGAACTTCTAAGGTTAAAGACTCAAAAATTTCTGTTTTAGTGCACAGGTTTGAAATGTTCAAGATGAAAGACAACGAGACAATTGGTGAAATGTTCACAAGGTTCACCGACATTATCAACTCCCTAATTGCATTAGGAAAGGACTATACACAAGTGGAGATGGTTAGGAAAATCCTCCGCGCTCTTACTTCGGATTGGGAAAAGAAGACTACCGCAATAGAGGAAGCCAACGACCTCTCCACATTGACAGTAGAAAATTTGATAGGGAATTTAATGGCATACGAGGTACAACTTGAAGATCGGAAAAAGGATAATGAAGATAAGAACAAGAAGGTTCTTGCTTTCCAAGCATCTACTAATGATGAGGATTCCGATGACGAAGAAGAGTTTGAAATAATCACACGCAAATTCAGAAAATTCTTGAAGAATGGTAAGTTCTCTTCTAGTAAATTCAAAGATACTAACAAAGTCACTTGTTTTGGTTGTAATAAGCCAGGACACTACAAGAAAGATTGTCCCCTACAACAAAAGTTAAAATCGAAGTCTTCTAACAATTTCAACGGGTTCACAAAGAACAAGAATGAACAAGTGAAGAACAAAAAGAAGAAGGCTTTGTCGATAACATGGGATGATAGTGACCAGTCATCTTCAGATGAAGAAGAGGAAAAAGAAGATCATCAAGCGAATATGTGCTTTATGGCAAATGAATCTGATGATGATCAAGTAAGTAATCATGATAAGTTACTTGACGCATTTAACGAATTATTTTTGAAATACAAGCAACTAAATTCTTCTTTTAAAATATTAAAAAATGAATATGAATGTTTTGTGAACGTTTTTGGCAGTTATTTTTGAATATTTTTGAACGAAAATTATACCTATAAATAGGTGTTGGCAGTTATTTTTGAATATTTTTGAACGAAAATTATACCTATAAATAGGTGTTAAGTTCTGAAATTTTAGATCAGAATTCCTTTCTATAAACTTGAGCTTTCTATAAACTTGAGTTTTTCTTGACTTCTTAAGATCATTTCTGAAGAGAAAAACTGAGTAAAATTTTTAGTTTTGTTCTTGATAAAAGTTCCATTACTCTAGAACAAAAACCATCCCTATAGCCTATTGTAAGTCACTCACATCTACACATCAAGGCTTATAGGAAGAGAAAGTTGTACCATTTTGTTTCAGTTTGATAATCTCTTGAAAGAAGAGATTGTTGTGGCATTGGCAATTGAAGATTGTCAAGGTTGTACGGTTTGCTTGCGGGTTGCAAGTGCTTGCGGTTTTGCAAGTGGAAATAGTGGAGAAATCTCAAGCGATGCTTGGGGACTGGATGTAGGTCTGGAGGACCGAACCAGTATAAATCCTTGTGTTTGCGTATGCAATTTTCTGTGATTGTCTACACATTGGTTTGATCCTTCATACTCTTTGTGATATTATTCTATTGAAATTTAAAGTTTCCGCATTAGATTTCATAAACACTATTCAACCCCCCCTTTTAGTGTTTGAGTGCCATTGCAGCGATCCCACATATAGTTCTCGGCCGCTACAATATGATGCTGCTACAGTAATTTCTTTTTCTTTTTCTTTTTTTTATTTTGATTTTTGTAACGCCGATCTTCAATCTTGCACGACGTCATCTTCTATCTTACGAATTCGTTCTCAGATCCATCATCATCGTTCTGATACCACTTGTTGGGGAATTTTACTCTCCCTGCCTACTATAATATGCACAACTCCAAAGCCAACCCGCAATCAACAAGATATAAAATGAACACAATTAATAAAAAAGAACACTAGGATTTACGTGGTTCGGTCGACCAACTTCGACCTACGTCCACAGAGCAACAATACGAGAAATTCACTATGTATCAAGGAGAACTACAAGAGAAACCACTCAACTCTCGTCTCTCAATCTCTCAACCTCACATACATAATCAACTCTCATATTCTCTCCAAAGCCCACTCCTTGTAATCTTTTGTACGGATAAAGACTCACATACATAATCAACTCTCATATTCTCTCCAAAGCCCACTCCTTGTAATCTTTTGTACGGATAAAGATCACGAAATTCTTACCTCTCGCACAATATTCTTGAATCATACTAGCTCTCTACTAACCCTAGATTACAAGAATATTGGCTCTCTCTCTACTACATATTCTCTCTACTCTCTTCTTCTTAGTTTTTCCTCCAATAATAGAAGAATATATATAGGAAAACCAAAACTCTATTTTTAGCCTAACTTCCTAATTAGAATGGGATTCAAACTCCTAATCATGATGAAACTCAAACTCCTAATCATGATAGATCTCTAACCCTATCTAGTTCTCATGAAGGTCTACAAAGAATCAAAGACACAATCCCAACAATATGATATATTTCAAGAATAAATAGGTATAAATAAGTTACGGTTCAAAATGATGCTAAAATCAATACGAATCATTGATGGACTACAAGAAAGAATGAAAGAAACAAAAACTAGATTTCGAACTATCGATGACTGCAATCGACAACTGCAGAAATCTAGAAACCAAAATTTGCATAATCGATGGATTACAACAACCATCGATGATTATCAATGGACCATCAATGATCGTATCTCACCAATGGTGGTTTAGACGTGATTTTGTAGTTTTCGACTTCATCGATTAGAGGATATCTTTCCTATGTTTTTAACACATATTTAAAGGGGAATTGAGAAAGAGAATTAACAACACGATTAGCAAGAAGAGAGAAGACAACTATTGTTTGTGAGAGAGTTTGATTTGAGAATTCAACTCTCGAAGCTTCGTTCAATTTATTCTCGTCACGTTCAACATCGGAGGATAGTTTCAGTGAGGAGAAGTGCCTTTGCATTTAAGTTAAACATTGCTTCTTTACGGATCTTCATCACCATTGATTTGAAGGACAATTTATTAAAAAGGTTGTAAGATTTTTCTAATTATATTTTAACTGTTTTTGAGTTGGTTTTATATTTTAAACTTGTAAGTTTGATGGTGTACTCAAGCTGGGATAATTGAGGATTGACGTACTTTAAGCCAGGTGAATTGAGGGTGTCTACCTAGAGCGAGGTTTCTTCTGGTCATTGTGAGGATTTAGGTTAGTCGACTGGTTTTGGGTTGATTTTAAGGTTCTATCTGTAAAGCCTACCAATCGGGTTATGATTTGGGAGAACTTTGGTCATATTGAAAAATGCCCTTTGCAAGAAGAAAGAACGAATGTATTTTGATCCGAACTACTATAAAAATCTTAAGTGTTCATGTATTGATTTATTTTTAGTTTTTCGCATATTATTTTCGCTGGACATTCTGAGTTAGTTAAAAAAATTATAGTAATCCTATTCAACCCTCTCTTGGTTTGCATCCAAAATCCAAAACTTTCTATAAAAGGAAATTCTCCATTTTTCACATCCATTTATTTACTAGAATCTACAATAGTAAATCTACAAAGGATTTTCTGTTCTCATTTTCCAACCCGTATGACTGTGAACGTAAATCATGAAAGTATATTAAGATGATGTATATTCAACAGTTTTGATTAGATTATGACGGGCAAAGAAATCAGATGCAGCAATCGAAATTAATGAGATGAATGGAGAGTGAGAAGAGAAGGGGAGAGAGATTCTGCCGTATGGGAGAAAGTGAAGTTTATTGGAATAGCTAGCTTCTTCATGGAATAATAATTGGCATTTGTCAAAAAAGGACTAGAAAAATGAGAATGGAAGTTGAAGTTTTCAAAGTGAGGTTGATAAAGTTTGCCCATGTGAGGATTTATGACAGCATTCAGATCCTGCCTATTATTAAAAAAAAATAGTGAAGGGATTACTATACTTATAAATTAGTTGATTTTCAAGTGGATAATCATAATTTATTTTGAGTGTGAATTAGGAACGAATGTTATTCATAGAGATATATGAGTGTTAGGTTTAAAATAAATCACAATTACACACTAGATAATTAATAATTGAGATAATAAATAATGGCATCTCTTTTGTTTTTTTGTTTTCGTTGGGAGAGAGAGAAGGGAATTTGTGAAAAGTCTGGCCCACAATATATAAAACATAATTTGAAATTTATAATAAATCCTAAGAATTAAAACTTTTATATTCTATTATTCTAATCTTTCATTTATTTATTTTATATAGCATATGGTTACAAATAAAAACTTTTTTAAAAATATTATTTTAGATATAAAATTAAACATATGTTGGTCTAATATACTACTTTTCAAGATTATCAATTTTTCTTTTACAAACAATTTTTTTTTTTTGGATTATTTTACCACATTCAACTTTTTAGTCCGCTATCTTACGAAATAAACACAAAATTAAAAGCCGGATTATTAAGGATCCTTCGGATTTGTTCCTTAATTTGTCATAAATTCAATAGCCAATCAGCCCCTTATTTTGGTAGAGCTTTTGACCAGGGTTTATGCCTAGGCGGCGGTGTCACATCGCCTTAGAATGTTGACGTTCAACCGGAGCTCCAAGTTTTTGTTCTGTCAAATTCATATGCGGGGCGCACTTTGGCAAGTGAAATCTTGCAAATATCTGCAAAAAATCATACTTAAACACGCAGCCCCCTTACAAATCCTAGAGCTGGCGACCTCTTTCCCTAGCTACGGTACGAAAGATATATATCATGAACATGAAGAAATATTGGACGATCGAGAATTCAGGTCGGCCGGGGACATATTCGAGATGCTGTGCTGTCGAGTAATATGAATCGGAAGAATCTATAGGATATACCGGCCGGACCCTGGACGAATTCGTACGTTACCGTTAGGACGAGAATTATATCACGTAAATCTTCGCATCTCTTCCTTGTTAAATCCTGGCGTCACAACCTGCTTGAAGAAGTGATATTATAAAACAAACAGTTAATTCTCCACTGATGGATTTTTATTTTAAACGCTTTAATTTCTTTGCTGTACTGATCGACCGAAGGTAGTGCATATATATTTTGTTTCATCTCGAGGTTGACCAGCTTAATTCCTCTATTACTGATGACGAATGCGCGCGTTATTATACTTACATTTTGAGGAAATGAATTTGAACCTTATACTTTTGTTCTGTGTCAGTTCTGTAGTATTGAGTGTGCCGTACGTTCCAAGGGGCAAAGTAGAGCTAGCACTTCAGGAGCAGCAAGCATATATATATATATATATATATATATATATATATAGCTGCTCCTTCGGTATCAATTCTCTGTCTCAAACAGGAATCCAGCGGAGTAACCTCGAAGGAGGAAGATATTGCCGTCGGCAACGTTCGAATAGATCTGACTTGCATGTGGAAAGCATATATAACCCTCTCTATCAAACAGTTGCTTTATCATTATTTAACCTTTTTTTTCTATCTTATTCTTGAAAATACTATCATCTTCTTTTACCATTCCATGCATGTGCTCCTCCGGGGTCACTTTCTCCCAGGTGAAAATTTCAGCATCTTCTAAAGACATCATGTTGAGTATGTGCTTCCCCTGGGGTTTCTTTATCAAATGCCCTTTAAGAATAGAAAACTTTCCATAGAAAACTTATGGACTAAGCTATATAAATACAAAAGCACCTTTGCCAGTTGGCCCCATTAATTGATGTGTATTTTGCTTTTCAGTAAATTGCATGTGCACTCTTTTCTCTGCTGCATCAGAGGATTACGTGAATGGGAGACACATTCCTCATCTTAAATGACCACGAGGATCATCTGCGACGTAAAATTAATGCTCTAGTACCACGTTATATCAGAAAAGAGCTTCTTGATTCCAGAGATGGATAGTCATGTCCTACTTTTTAAAAAACAGATGGGACATCGATAATATATAGTTCCGATGTTTCGCCCTTTGTCTCTTTTTATTCTGATTCTTTCAATTGTCCTCGATTTGAATGATTAACTATATATTCATCGAAAGAAAAAACGTAGAGTTCTTGTTCTATGTGAATATTTTTCCTCATATGCCCGCCATTTTCTTGGTATATATTCGCATGAAAATGAAGTACCTGCTTTATACAAGTAGTTATCGCTTATAAAGAAAGAAGAAACGTAAGAGCATGATTAAAAAGTTTTAACTTTGACGATGGCTAAAGGACATGGTTTATGTCTCCAATTGATGTGTTAGCTTAGCGTGGCTGTTTTTTGACACGCATCTCTGAAAGGTTCTAGCCTTCTAGGTTGATCCCTTTCATTGTTATCGTAGATAAAAAGTCCACCTAGAGCCATCAACAACTCATATAGAGGCTTTAACTTCAATTTATTACAAGAGGATGTATGACTGCATGAAGATGTATGTCGATATTACGCAACCCATGCAAGTCATCTTCATCACCGGATAGTGTTTTTCGCTAAACTATGTTTTTTTTTTTTTTTTGAAGGGGGGATAAAAGGAAAACTTTGTTTTTTCAGTACATAATTTCTTGCAAGCAAGTAAACTAGAGGTTTGTCGATCATATGCACTAGAAGGTTAATTGACATTCAGGAAAACCTGCCTTCTTGGTGTAACAAGCCTTGGTACCGTGTACATTAGCAGGTTGGCCCTTCAAGAGGGATGCGAGTTTACCATAGTTACATCTGTTACATGTCGTTTCATTCAGATTTGAGGCATAACACAAGCCGAAAAGTCAAAACAAAATATGTTTTGCGATTGCTTACCCATCCATGGGAGACTTTATAATGTCTTTCTTTCTTCGTAAGCTTGTGCCATATTTAGCAGAGCACCGATAAGTATTTGACGATAACCGTCAGGAACTGGCCAGCTTTGAAACGCCATCAATTTGAAAGCACCTAAGTAACATTCAGCACTAGGCAAAGATATTGCATATATTCAGGTCTTGCGTACATGGTCTATCCTGGAGCAGTACATACCCTGATACCCTTTTTGCACATTCGTCGGGTGCATACTGGATTTCTGGACAGACTGTTCGTTTTCTTCAAGCCTATCAAGTTTGCTAAGTTTTGTGTTTCTTGCTTATATTAGTTTCACTTGCATGATCTTGTGAATTTCATTCGTGTATATTCATTTCTGTAGGGCTCAGAGCTTGATATTGACTATTTAATTTGCTGGTATAACATTGCTTTCGCGGTCACATTTATCTGGACTAGTGTACTGATTTGTTTTTTTCTCTCCGCTTGTAGGTCTATAGCATGATGTAGTCATGGACCTTTCAGTCACACGTTTGAGCATGAGTTTCTACCAAGGGTTGTTACTGGGCCAAAATAGTAGCCTATTTACATTTTTACACGTTTCTTTTGAGCACACTATTTTAGTGGAGAAGGAGATAACTTTTCAAGCTTTTATCAAATTTGAGGAGATGTAGTGAACTCTTCAATACTCTTGAGGGCCAGTGTGTAGTTTTTGTCTGTTATATTTGGTTTTTGTCAGTGCATTATGTCACGCGCCTATGCGGAAGCGTTGCACGCACACACAACGAACTTGAGATCACGGAAGAAGAAAGCCACACACTTGCACAAACCAAGCCAATTACGACAAATCAAACCAAACACAGAGATATACGTGGTTCGGCAATTGCCTACGTCCACGGGGAGAGGATGAAAAGATTTCACTATATGGAGGAGAAATACAACAGGTTACAACTCACAAAATCACTCAAATATATCCCTAACCAAAGCTCTCAACTCCCTCACAATATCTCCCTCTCAAAGTGCTCAAAACAATTCTAATTCTCTCCTTTTCTCTCCTTATGAAACCCTAAAAAACGTGGTCCTATTTATAATAAAACACAATCCCAAACAAAGGAGGATTCCCAAACAAAGGAGGATTCTAAAAACGAGTCTGCCACACCCTGCACCATGAGTGTGGCAGAGGGTGTGGTGCAGGACAGATTCTGCCACACCCTGCACCGTGGGTGTGGCAGAAGGTGTGGTGCAGGACAGATTCTACCACACCCATGGCAGACACCACACCAGGGTGTGGTGGAGTCTGTTTTGGGTTATTCTTAACGTTTTTCACAATTCCTTCGCTGTTTTCACAATTCTCCACCTCGGCGAAGTGTTCCCAACACTGAGCCGACACCAACATGAGCACTAATGTGTCGTCTCTCTAAACTCGGCTGCACCAATATGGTTGCCTACGTACCCCCTCTCCCAAGGGATCAAGCCGCCCGTAGTTCATCCAAATGGCCGTCAACGGCCTCAACAATCACGAATATGTAACAAGTTTCGACAATGATCAAACTTGTTGCTCGGAACCACCTTAGTGAGCATATCCGTCGGATTATCCTTTGTGTGGACTTTCACAATCTCCAACTCGCCATCTTCAAGAACATCCCGAACAAAGTGATAACGAACGTCAATGTGCTTCGTCCTCGCATGAAAAACCTGATTCTTCGCCAAATAGATAGCACTCATGCTATCACAATGAATGGTGACGGACCGCTGCGATATACCAAGTTCCTCCAAAAGTCCTCGAAGCCAAATAGCCTCCTTCACAGCCTCCGTAACCGTCATATACTCTGCCTCCGTCGTAGACAAAGCAACCGTAGATTGCAAGGTGCATCTCCAACACACCGGCGTACGGGTCAAAGTAAACAGATATCCCGTAGTAGACCGACCCTTATCCAAATCCCCGGCATAATCCGAATCAACATATCCAATGCACAACTGCCCACCTGTAGTGTCCCGCTCACAAACCAAACCAACATTGAGCGTACCTCGAATGTACCTCAAAATCCATCTCACGGCGTCCCAATGACCCACTCCTGGATCGTGCATGTATCTCGACACCATGTTCACCGCATGTGATAAATCCGGCCTCGTACATGCTATCGAGTACATCAAGCTCCCAACTGCGCTCCCAACTGCGTTCGCATATGGAGTCTTCGTCATCAACTCACGGTCTTCAACTGACTTCGGTGAAAGGCCAGCTGAAAGCTTCAAATGGGCTCCCAAAGGTACACCAACTGGCTTCGTATCCATGCTAACATGGAATCTTTGTAGAACCTTCTTCAAATAAGCCACCTGTGTCAAACAAATCTTGCCCTTTTTCTTGTCTCTACCGATCTCCATCCCTAAAATACGCTTCGCCTCGCCCAAGTGTTTCATCTTAAACTCATTCGAAAGCTGAACTTTCAACTCATCTATAGCTGACCTAGAACTAGAGGCAACCAACATGTCATCGACATTAAGCAACAAATAAATGTACGCACCTCCTCTCAACTTACGAAAATACACGCAAGGATCAAACTGGCTCCGAGTGTACGAATGACCAAGCATAAAACCATCGAATCGCCTATACCACTGTCGAGGAGATTGCTTCAAACCGTATAGCGATTTTTTTAACCTGCAAATCAACTTATCTTTTCCTGCCGCTCGGAATCCCAATGGCTGAGTCATATATATTTCTTCATCAAGATCACCATGAAGAAATGCCGTCTTCACATCCAACTGATCTAACTCTAATCCATACTATGCCACAAAAGCTAGCAGAATCCGAATCGAAGAATGCTTCACCACCGGAGAGAAAACCTCATTGTAATCAATACCTTTCTCCTGTGCATAGCCCTTCGCAACCAACCTAGCCTTGAACCTCACTGGAGTGCCCTCAATGCCCTCCTTCTTCGTGTACACCCACTTGCACACAATCACCTTCCGCCCCTTTGAAAGCTCAACAAGCTCCCATGTATCGTTCTTATGAAGGGACTCCATCTCCTCCTGCATAGCCACCTGCTCGGCCTCTCTGAATGTAGTAGGCACCATCTCATCGATACTCTCCACCGGAAGTGCATATGCAACTGTGTCGGCATACCGTGCTGGCACCCGTATGTCTCTCCTCTGTTACCGAACCATATTAGAATCCTGAACCTGAGCCGTCGGTCCCTGATCCTGCTCATGAGTACCCGTATCCTCCGCATCACCGTCGTGCTCGCCTGGCGTCACCTCAGTCGGCACTCTAATGGATACTGCACCATCTGGACTCTGTGGAGCTGTATCAATCTCCACCACCTTCGATATATCCTCTGTCGGGTCGCTCTCCACCTGATGAGAGCTGGGAAGCTTCAAGATAGAAGCCTCATCGAATGTGACGTCCCTACTCAGCACAATCTTCTTATTAACTGGATCCCAAAGCTTGTATCCCTTGACACCACGCTTGAATCCTACAAATACGGTCTTCCTAGCTCGAGGTTCCAACTTATCAGTTTTAACATGATAACATGCAGGGCAACCAAATACCTTAAGCTGGTCATAGTCATGTGCTATCTCTCCTGACCACATCTCCATAGGGGTCTTCCCCTCAATCGCAGATGAAGACAGCCTATTAATGAGGTGGCTCGCATAAGAAAGTGCCTCAGCCCAAAAGATCTTCTCCAAACCACTATGCGCCAATAAACATCGAACCTTCCCCAACAAAGATCGATTTAACCTCTCCGCCACCCCATTCTGCTGCGGTGTATGACTAACTGTGAAGTGCCTCTCTATGCCCTCGTCTCGACATAGCTGCTGAAAGGGGTCTGAAGTATACTCGCCGTCGTTGTCGGATCGTAACATCTTGATCTTTCTCCTAGTCTGCAGTTCTAATCTCTTCTTCTACTCCACAAACAAATCTAGGACTTCACTCTTATGCTTCATGGTGTACACCCAACATCGCCTAGAATAGTCATCAACGAACGTGATGAACCAATGTCGACCACCAAGTGATGCCGTCTTGGTGGGACCCCAAACATCTGTGTGCACGTAGTTCAAGATGCCCCTCGTCCTATGAATGGCCATCCCGAACTTCACCTTTGTCTTCTTGCCAAGTACACAGTGCTCACAGAATTCCACTTTACCACTCTTGGCTCCCTTCAAAAGCCCCTGCTTGCACAACGCCTGCAGTGACTTTTCACCTGTATGCCCTAGCCTGTAATGCCAAAGTCTGCTCATGTCCGCCTCTGAAATAGCCGAAGCAACCTGGCCAATCTCGGTGCTCCCCTTCAGATAATATAAATTATGATTTCGGACTCCCTTCATCACCACCAAAGATCCCTTAGTAACCTTTGCTACAGCATCCTCAAAGGTCACCATGAATCCCTTCACCTTCAAAGCCCCAACTGAGATAAGATTCTTCTTAAGTTGAGGAACGAATCTCACCTCCTTCAGCTCACGGACTACTCCATCGTGCATCCGCGGACAGTCTCTCTTCCAATGTCCATGTTCTTTGCAGAATGCACATTGGTTCTTTGCTAATTGGTGGCGACTTCTTGACTTTGACCTTCCTCTATTACCACCTTTCGGATATGGTCTTCTACCTCTCGTCGACAAGGCCTCTCCTGAAGTACTAGCACGGGAAGTCTCCTTATCCTTCCTCCTCAAATCGTAGTTCATCAATACATTAGTCACTTCACTATAAGTGATAGAAGATCTCCCGTTCAGCAACGTAAGCACGAAGGTATCATACTCCTCATCCGGTAAGGAACCCAAAAGAATAATAGCCTTGTACTCATCCGTGATCTTCTCATCCACGTTCGCCAAGTCCGACAACAACTTAGTGTAGTTGTTCACATGAGCCGCAAGCGAGATGCCTCGGGACATCTGGAATCTGAATAACCTACGCGGCAAATGCAATCTGTTCTCAACACTCTTCGTAAGATACTTATTGTTGAGAATTTCCCACATCTTCATCGTAAACGTTACCCCAATCACATCATATTTTAGCTCCTGTTCCAAAAAGGACATGATCACCCCACAAGTGTTCCTATTCATCTTTTCCCATACCGACTCTTCATATTTAGGTGGTCTCACATCGACCATGATGGTCTCCTCCAAATTTTGAGCATTGAACGCATCCTGTACGTCGCTCATCCACAAACCAAAATTGATTTTGCTGTCATATTTCACTACACTAATCTTAGTGTTCTGAAAACCCACTTGAACTGTGCCGATCATCTTGCTGCTTTCACCAACTTCTTCACCCATAATCACAAATTCCAAATTGCAAGGAAAGATTCAAACTTTGAAAGGAATAAGAAATTACCCAACTGAACCCTAGATTGGATTCCAAATAGAACTCCTAAACACACGAGGAAAGTGAGATCTTCAACGGTAACTTCAAACCCTAACTCCACCAAAGACTAGAACTCCAAGAACCAAGCTTCCAACAGAATCTTCATCCACCTAATCCAAAACCCTAGATCTGAAATCTGAGCTCTGATACCACTTGTCACGCGCTTATGCGGAAGCGTTGCATGCACACACAACGAACTTGAGATCACGGAAGAAGAAAGCCACACACTTGCACAAACCAAGCCAATTACGACAAAGCAAACCAAACACAGAGATATACGTGGTTCGGCAATTGCCTACGTCCACGGGGAGAGGATGGGGAGATTTCACTATATGGAGGAGAAATACAACAGGTTACAACTCACAAAATCACTCAAATATAACCCTAACCAAAGCTCTCAACTCCCTCACAATATCTCCCTCTCAAAGTGCTCAAAACAATTCTAATTCTCTCCTTTTCTCTCCTTATGAAACCCTAAAAAATGTGGTCCTATTTATAATAAAACACAATCCCAAACAAAGGAGGATTCCCAAACAAAGGAGGATTCTAAAAACGAGTCTGCCACACCATGCACCATGGGTGTGGCAGAGGGTGTGGTGCAGGACAGATTCTGCCACACCCTGCACCATGGGTGTGGCAGAGGGTGTGATGCAAGACAGATTCTACCACACCCATGGCAGACACCACACCAGGGTGTGGTGTAGTCTGTTTTGGGTTATTCTTCACGTTTTTCACAATTCCTTCGCCGTTTTCACACATTAATTACTTACTCAATTCAATCTCATTATGTTTAGCAAGATGGAGGTTGCTGCAGTACTTCTTATATCATTCACCAGATTTTATATTGGAGTGAATTACCTCATGTTTCCCTGTTCTTGTTTTAGGTCTCATGAACAGATGTCAGTGCAATTAGTTGATAACATTGTTGATGAGGAGCGCCATATTTACATTGACTCAGACAGCCTTAGATAAGTAAAAGTTAGATATTATCTTTACTTAAAAAGCATGTCTTGATCCAACGGGCCGGGATTCGGTGGGGGGGAAATAGGCCGGGCCAGAACGGCCCTACGCGGGGTGTCAAACGGTCACATTCGTGACCGTTGGCCGGGCAGCCCGGGCCCGGTCCGGTCACAACGATCACATTCGTGACCGTTGGCCAGACAGCCCGGCCCGGTTCGTGAAATTATCCTAGAGGGGGTGAATAGGGTAATTTGTTAATCTAATTTGATACTAGTACCAAATTAAAAACTTATTAACAATTATATCCTAGCAAGTATAATATTCAACAACTTATGTGTGCAAGTGTAACGCCCCTGATTTTCACACTGGCTGCAGTCCAGGGTGAACCCAGAGATGTTAGAACCTATTGTACACCCTCCTCTATGCATATGCAAGCTTAACATGCCACTGTTGCTATTACTCTAGCAGATATCAAACAACAATAGTAAGGCACCCCAAAGGCTAACCGAATGATCTTAATATCATGACAATTTCCAGAAATGGAGATAGACAACAGATATAAAATGATTTGTAATGTTCTCAAACTAGAATTTAGGAATAACACAGTTCAAAACTAAAAGGTGGACATATATCATACATATGAGAGGTTCTGAACAAGAACAAAAATCTAACAGATTCTGTACAGATATCCAAGTACTACTGATATCTAACACTATATCAAAATATACATATCCATAGGAGGTTCTCTACCTCCAAAAAGATGCAACTTGCACGGGTACGACCCGGCTCCGATCACAAGAGTACAGACAACTAAAGTAACCCTGTGGAGTACTTACTAACAAAAATAAAATCATTGCTGCTACAAACTAGCCTGCGCCTCTTTGCACTTCGGAAGAATTTCCTGAAATAGCATTCAAGAAAAAGAAAAGAAAAGAAAAAACAACAACAACAGCGTCAGAACGCTTTAGCAAGAACATCTCCATCCGTCCCCAATGGAAAGGGATACTAGATATAGTGGAGGCTATATTTATTAAGCATAGTCTACCTAGATCGTTTTCTCCGTATCTAATAGAATTAATACCTAGGAATCTACAACACAAGACGTAGTACGTAGCGAAATAATCCAAACAAGTAAACCCTCATGCATATACCATATGTCCCAAATTTTAGATAACTAAATATTAATCCTGAACTAAGCATAAAAGATAAGCAATGAAGGAACATAAAGACATCATAATAAGCATCAACACATAAATCTCATGTGCTCGCAAGAGCAAGGTAACTCGGTCATATATACTCAACAGTGTGTCTCAATTACTTTTGGAAGTAAGATCTGCTGCTACAAGCTAGCATGTGCCTCTTTGTGCTCCTAAAGGTCTACCTGAATTAGGTTTAAAACAATGACATTACACGTACAAGCTTTAAAACCAGCTGCACCAATGTGGTTTCCTACTTACCATCTTTCCCAAGGGATCAAGCCGTCCGAAGTTCATTCAAATGGTCGCGAACGACCTCAACAAATCATGAATTTGCAACAAGTTTCTTGTAACAACACAAGAAATAAAACTTCTTAGAGAGCACTAACGTGAAACCCATCCCATAACGGTATAGGTTAAGGAGTATAGGCCTTCGACGACCTATCTCATAAAGGTGACTAAGTGGTTCACAACCAAACATAAATTTCTATTAGAATAACTCATTGTTCAACTCATATTACTGCTAGGTGGCTCACAGGCCTAACCCAGGCAATAATCTGCTGAGTGATATATAATCTCAACTCAGGCAAAAATCTGCTGAGTGACTCGTAGGTCTACCTCAGGCAACAATTTGTTAAGTAACTCTCATAGTTTATCTCAGGCAACAATCTGCTGAGTGGCTAATAGGCCTAACTCAGGCAATATACTCGTGTTATCATAGATAAGCTCATATCAACATATATCAGACTTATAATGCCCATAATAAAATAGATGATCATCATTTAAAAATCCGACTGTATCAATGTGGTTGCCTACGTACTCTCTCTTTAAGGGATCAAGCCACCCATAGTTCATCAAATTCCCCGATGATACGTGCTCCCACGTATCGCACAAATATCAAAATTAAGCTATGAGAGCTCTATAGCTAAACACATGCACCATGTATGGATCTCGTGTAATGTACTTACATCCACATATGTATATATGTGTCGTAGAAGTCGTGCGTTAAATACTAAAGAGCGAACCTTAAAGAAACATTCACGTAACATATCAATTATTTTAAATCAGTATATCTGCAGTTTTCTGTAGGACATATCGTTAGTAAATTGAGTATATCTTTCTCTAGACAAATTATTTTTTAGAATAGTTTTCTTTTTTGGATACTAGACTCACACAGATTTCATTTGGTATTAGTTTGGTTTAATTTAGAGTATATTTTCTATATCCAGTTTTCAGTTGAATTTTATACATGTGCAGTAGTTTTCTGCAGAACATGTCATTAGTAAATTGAGTATATCTTTCTCTATACAAAATATTTTTTAGAATAATTTTCTGTTTTGGAAACCAGACTCATACAGATTTCATTTGGAACTAGTTTGGTTTATTTTGGAGTTTACTTTCTATACTCGGTTTTCAATTGAAGTTTATACACGTGCAACAGTTATCTACAGAACATGTCATTAGTAAATTGAGTATATCTTTCTCTATACCAACTTCTTTTAAGAATGGTTTTCTGTTTTAGAAACTAAATTCATACATCTTTCATTTTGTACTAGTTTGGTTTAGTTTGGACTTTATTTTTTATCTCAAATATCTAGTTAAACAGTATATATGTGCAGCAGTTTTCTGCAATTTATATCATATCAACCATATCCCAAAAACATCATGATTTATAACTAGATTTGTTCTTGATTACATAAAAATTCCTCCTTTATAGTTTTATTAGGCAAGATATGAGTATTTGATCATGAACTCAACTTAATAACACAATCAAATACAACATATCAAAGAAGGGTGAGATTTAGAGGAGATGAACTTGCCTTGAGAAGGATTTGATCACCGAAAACCAAAAATTAGCGGATTGACCTTCACAAGAGTTGTAGATCAGCTTGATGCTAACCTTTTCTATTCATGAAGTTTCCTCAAAAATTTCCTCCAACAATTTCAGTTCACCATGGCCATGGGTTCTTGAGCTTGAGAGGAGGAAGAAGAAGTTTTGAGGAGAGAGAACGTTCATGAAGAAAATGCATCCTCTCTCTTACAAAGGCTCTCTTATAAATAAAAATCAAGGGATGAGATTAATACTCCATTAATCAAACTCTTATCCAAAGGCTCACATTAAAAGTTGACTAAGTCAAAACAGGTAAAATATAGTTATTCATCTGGGTATTATACCAGCTCGTAGTTCAGCTGATTTTCTCCGATGTCAGAATAAATCTCCGATTTACCCCCAGTACGATCTCAACTTCTAAGAATGATGGCACTGATAGCACATCCATCCAAGTTATAGATAAAATATTAAAAATAAAATATTGTAGGTTTCGAGCTGTCTCGCGACACCGAGACCGAAACTGTAAACAACGTCCAAATCAAACCAAACTAGGATCGTAGCATAAAAATCATATTCTAAGATCGATGATGCCATCCCAAGACTCGTTCGATCACTAGAAATAGTTCAAACTATTATACGATGGCAGCCTTGCGGTGTAGGTGTCAAAAATTGCCTATAGGTTATTGCACGCGACTCGAGGCGGAGAGAAAACGATGAATGTTATTATCCAAGTTAAGGAGAATTATTTGATGTCAAAAAATGCATGAAGCAAGTTGACCAGGCGTACAAGTCAATGAGACGGTCAAATGATGATGAAACAACTCGACCGGGAGTGACATTTCGACCTCAAAGGATGACGCGTCACTCGTGTCTCGCTCATCCCATGGATATCTTGCCAAATGAAGATTATAGATAATTTTGCAAGATTTCTAATGTACCTTGGATCACTTCATTCTAAGATCGTACGAGAAAGTTAGAATCAAAATAAGGCCAGTGTCTCAGCCAGGGTCAAGACTATCTCGGCCAGGGTTGGACTGTCTCGGCCCTGGTAGAGACTGTCTCGCTTTGAATATGAAGAAGCTCAAAAGATAAAAGTTATAGATTTATCCTCTAGATTTCCAAAACATCCTGGATAACTTCATTCTGAGGTCGGATTAGAGAGTTAGAGGCAAAACAACAGATAGACACTTGCACTATCTCGGCCAAGGCCGAGACAGTTGGACTGTCTCTGCCCTGGTAGAGAGTGTCTCGCTTTGAATCTGAAGAAGCTCAAAAGATAAAAGTTGTATATCTCCTTATTATATTTCCAACTCATCTTGGATAAACTCATTCCAAGATCGTATGAGAGAGTTAGTGGTAAAACAACAGAGAGATACTTGCACTGTCTCGGCCAAGGCCAAGACAGTTGGACTGTCTCGGCCCTGGTAGAGGCTGTCTCACTTTGAATCTAAAGAATCTCAAAAGATAAAGGTTGTAAATCTCCTCGTTATATTTCCAACTCATTTTAGATCAACTCATTCTGAGATTGGATGAGAGAGATAAAGAAAAAATACCAATGATAGTACAAACTGCTTTGGAATTCTGAGATAGTGTTTGTGTCTCGGAGAAGAATATAAATTTTGACCATGCTTCGATTTGAATAAGAAGAAACTCAAAAGATAAAATTTATAGATATCTTCGTCAGATTTCCAATTCATCTTGAATCACTTCATTTGGAGGTCATATGAGAAAATTAGAGGCAAAATAAGCGGAGACACTCTGAGTGACCGAGACACTTGAGTGTCTCGGTCATGGCCGAGACACTTCGAGTGTCCGCCTAAAAAGCTATTTCGAAGCCGTTTTCACCCGTTAACCATCTGAATTTATTCCAACTTGTAATGACCGTAAATTTTTAATACTGATTTAAATAATTTTTCTGGTATTTAAATATTAAATTATTATTTATCTCCCAAAGCTAAAGAGGAAGAATTTTATATTCTATCTCCAGTTGGAAAGAATACTCAAGGTGGGATCTCCACCCCTAGAATCCGGAAAGATGAAACTAGGAGTGGGATCTCCACCCCGAGAGTCGAAAAGATTCGGATAACCCTAATGTAATGACCGTAAATTTTTAATACTGATTTAAATAATTTTTCTGGTATTTAAATATTAAATTATTATTTTTAAAAGAGTATTTGTATTTTTCCCAATTTTCTAGAAATTTTATGATTTAAAAATCTGATTTTATATTTATTTTAATGATTTGCCAATTATAAATTTAATTATTTTGGTAAAACTTTATGAATTAATAGTTAATTATTCATTATCGCTATTGTTATTATTATTTTGACCATAAATTTTTAATATTTATTTGAATAAATTTTCTAGTATTTTAATTATTTTTAAAGGGGTATTTTCCCTGTATTTTCCCTCTCACCGGTACTCCACTCTGTCTCTCTCTCTCTCTCTAATAATTCATCCTCTCTCTCTCCTGCCCCACTTCCCCAATTCCCTCCCCCAATTCACGCAACTCCCCACCTCGTGCTTCCCCCACTCCTCAAAAATCCCGCACACTCAACCTCTCTCAATCACACCCACTCACACTGTCACTCTCACGTTTCTCTCTCTCACCCTCATTATTATCTATCACTCACTCGCTCTCGTTCTCACTTTCTCTCTCTTTCTCTCTCTTCATCATCTCTCTCAGCCCCTCTCTATCTCTCTCCTCCGATTCCTCCTCAGCCATGAACCCGCCACCTCCCTGAGCTCCGTCGATCTCCGACGCCATCACCGACCAGCGCACACCGTCGCCTCCTCCCCTTTGACCCGCGCCGCTCTCTCCTTCGTAATTATAATCCCGTCTCAATATTTCACGGAATCTAACTTGATACCAACCGGCCCATTCAGAGGTTTCTAATTGCTGAACAAGAGGAGTTGAGGTGCCACTTGATTCAGGAGTCGTCATTATCGGAGGGCAATGCAACACAAACCAAGACACCAAATAAATGTATGGCATCGGTACTCGAGGGGTTGGGGTCTGAATGATAGTCTTCCCGTCGGAATCCACTTTCTTGACAGCAACAAATTCGGAAGATAGTTCCCGCAAACCACTTTGTAAGCAGCACACCATGGCTGAAAGAAGATTCAAGGGTCGTCCATAAGCCAATAGAACGGCAGGGTACAAAACTTCTACTGTAATAGCATCCACTGGCCTTGTGGGGACCACACAACGCTTCAACCAAAGAGTTAGAAAACCAGCAAACAAAGCCATGTCGGAGATTGGAACTTCTGCCTGATAGTGGAAACTTTCAAACGTGGTAAACGCCGGGAAGACATCCTCCTCTACCTCGCAAGTATAATGAGAAGTTGTGTCATTGATACGTTCCGTGATTTCCTCCAGGGTACTGGCCGTTAAGCGAGTCACCTCAGCTTCTTTGTCCCACAGATTGTAAAAAAGATATTCCGCCCATTGTCCTTGTTTCACGCCGCTTGCTCTTTTACCGGTTGTTTGCGCACAGATCTGGAAATGACACATCAATTCCCAATAAGTGTTGTAGATATCGGGAGCACCATTTTTCAGGATCTCTAATTCCCTGCTACCAGGAACGAACTCCTCATAAGGCAACTCTCCGAAAGACAATCCAGAGATCTCGAACATCTCGTGAAGAGCGAAGCCTAATTCACCAACAGGGGTGAAAAAGGTGCCGGTGTGAGGGTTGTAGAATTCCAGCATAGCAAAGAGTCCGCTGTAGTTCGGAGAAATGCCGTATCTAGTGGCTGTTATAGGAACTCTCAAGTCCGAAATTCTTAAAGGTTCTTCCAGTTCCTTCAAAACGAAATTTATCATCCGGGCCCACCAGTCCGTATCACTAGAGTGAACCCAAGTAGGAGCCCTGAAATCACGAGCAGGGAACTCTCCTTTGACAGAGATAAATGTTCTAATGAACACCTCCGCCAACTTAGCAGACTCTCCGACAGGATGCTCTTTTTGGAATAAACCTGGCTTCAAAGCCATGAAATTATTGAAACCAGCGGGATGAGTACCCCGATGAGTGATGTGCCCCGTAGCAACACCGCCTTGGTCTTGAACAAGTTCCCAATTCATCGACCGCGGGATAGAAGCGCACTGATAATAAGAGATCGGCCACATCCGCTCCAAATTGGGAAGGAAAAGACGACGGTTGTTGACTACCTTCAGCCATTTGTAATTCCCCTCGGACATCCGCTTGGGGTCCATTTTTACAGAATCCCCGAATAGGAAGGACGGCTTCTTTAAAATCTCACGCTCTGCGGTTTCGAATTTGGCATTTGTAACCAAAGACCTGAGAGTCTCAGGAAAGGCTTGAGTGATGAGCTTCGACCGTTCTTTGTGGGTGTTCTGAAACACTGGATATTCAAAGGCGAAGCTGAAGATTGTATTCTTCTCCGCACCTCCCGCATGACCGAAGTAGTGGTTGAAAGAAAGAGGCTCTTTGGAGTAGCATACTGCAAATAGAAAAATTAGTCATAAGAAGTCTAACTCAAGAATACAAGGTTCAAACCTGCGTTCGGGGTCTTGAACGCAGGGTCTCAACCTGCATCCGAAATTCTAAACGCAAGGTTCAGACCTGCGTTCGGGGTCTTGAACGCAGGGTCTCAACCTGCATCCAAAATTCTAAACACAAGGTTCAGACCTGCGTCCAAAATTTTTTAAACGCAGGGTCTGAACCTACGTTGAAATTTCAGGAACGATGGAGCTAGCCATACGTTTAATTGGTAAACACTGAGAATTATCTTGTGAGTTTAAAGATGGAATACGGATCGCCAATCAAGGGTCGAAAATGAGAGATCTGTCAAATCGACTTCCAATGGGTCAATCTTACCATTGGTTGAAGGAACTAGCGACGAAGGCGTGAGAACTTGATCATCCCCGGAGGCTCTAGCCGAAGAAGCACCCTGAGCTTCGGCGATCTTCGATTTGGAAGCCATTTTCTTCTTCAGGCCCATGGCAACCGTGGCAAGGAAGACGAAGACAAACGAAATATTCG
Source organism: Asparagus officinalis (assembly GCF_001876935.1). Taxonomy (NCBI): domain Eukaryota; kingdom Viridiplantae; phylum Streptophyta; class Magnoliopsida; order Asparagales; family Asparagaceae; genus Asparagus; species Asparagus officinalis. The sequence goes on along the minus strand of NC_033794.1, from coordinate 111,952,422 downwards.
GGAACGGATCTTTTCCTCCGTTGAAGCGCTGGAGAAGATGAACAGGAGCTCTGTTAAGAAACTGAGTAAAAAAGGAGAAAAGTCGAATGACCTTTTGATTTGACCTCAGTAGTCTATTTATAAACAGCTGTAGCTGTCAAATCGAAACGAGATTTTAGGTAAAATCTCACCTGAAACGTGATTCTCGCGTTTTCAAAAAGAGGGGCTTCAGTTACCGAACGCACCCTCACGATTCAAACAGGAGAACGCAGGATATAGGCGTGCGTTCTGCCAATCTCAGCACATCATATAAATAACCCATTCAAAGGGGTTAATATTCCAAGTAATGGCGCTATGATCAAAAGAGAAGATAAAGCGAATTCCTCTGAAGCCAGTCTCCAGACTAAGCTGGGGGTTTAATCCTTCTTATGCAGGCTTGTGATTCTCTCCATCTATGATGACATTTTTTTTTAAGCCCAGAAATGTCTAGTTTCCTTGAAGATAAAGCCTAGTTCATTCTGGAGAATGAAGAGGTCAACGAAGGTGCTCCACTCAACCTGTGATGATGAGCATTTGATTAGCAAAAGTTTTGGGATCCAAAGTGTTCCGAAAATTCGTCCCAGTCAACCGCGAACTTTCGAAAACTTTGGAGGGGGTTCTGTAGGCTGTCTAAAAATCACAACGGATAGCTAATTCTCCATCGAACACTGATGATGGAAGTTACAATCTGACGACTTCCAGAAGACTACAATTTGAAGACTTTCACATAGATCGCTGAAGGTTATAATCTGACGACCTTCACGACAACTGATGAAAGCCCCAATTCAACAGCCTTCACATCTCGACGCCATCAACGACCAGCCGCCACACCGTCGCCTCCTCCCTTTGACCCGCGCCGCTCTCTCCTCTCGCGACCGCACCGACCCGCACGCAGCCACCCCCGTCGAAACTGCCTCGGCGAGCTCCGCCCGCCGCCCGCAAGCTCCGAACGCCACCAGGCGAGCTCCGCCTCGCCCAGCTCGGACCGCGCCCACTCGCCGCTTCGTACCGACCGCCCCTCTCCCTGAAACCGCTCGCGCCCAGCCCGAGGTCGCTGCAGCCATCACCTGCCTCCTACCACCCCCGACAGCTTCCCATTTCTCACGTCAAGACCCCCTCGCCGCACGAGCTCACAAACGCTCACGCCTGCACCATCTCCGCACACCCCCTCTCCCCGATCTCTGCCGCCACTCTGGCCTCTGTCAACTCCTCAAACGCCGCCCCGTCGAACTCTTGTCTTTTTATAGCCTCCTCCTCACTCTTCCACCGCCCAGCCCCAGCACGGCCCAACGCCGCTCTCTCCGACCGCTGCCCCTCGACGGCGCCGCAACCCCCCTCCTGCTCGCCAGTGCCACCACCCGGAAGCTCCGCCCCGCTGCTCTCCAGTGCCTCCCCGGGCTCCCCACTCGCTGTCGAGCTCCATCGCCAACCAGCGCCTCCACGCACGCCACGTGTTCGCACGAAATGCCAACGCAGAGCCAGTTGCACGAATCGCCCAACAACAGCCCCCGTCAACCCCGTTGAGCCCTCAGTGATGACAACCACCGTCCGTTGCCGTCCCCTACAACCGCGTCATTCAGATCAGTCATGACTCGACCGTTCAGATCCGTCGTACCCCATCCGCAGCGCACCGCTGCTCGTCATCAGACCCACCGCGTCTCGTAGGCCAAGATCCCGCTCCTCTTGACTCGTCAATTCCTATTATATTCTGTGCGTTAATTATTTACATAAATTAGATTATGAATTTATTTATCTCGTCGTGAGCTTGTTGATGAATTGGTGAATTATCTAGGTTATGTTAATTTATAATTGTTATATCTCGTGGATGCGGCGGTGGTTTGATGAATAATATTGATTTAATCATCAGTTATGTGATAAATAGCATTTTCACGAATAATTATAATGAAGTAAAAGAATTTATTCCGGGCAGCAGAATTATTTTTTGGATAATTATATTAATTAAACAAGAATTTATTTGCAGAATAAAATCATTTTAGAAAAATTATAATAATTTAAAAGGAATTATCTTGGGAAAGAAATCATTTTATATTAATTTATAATTATTTTTAGAAAATTATCTTGTGGAAGAAATTATTTTAGAATGATGAAATATTTTTTAAAAAAGAAATTATTTAGGAATGATAAATATTAAAAAAAAATATTTGGAAAATAGAATATTTTGAATTAATGAGAATTTATCTGTTTTGAATTTATAAATTTTATTATTTAAAAGATTATTTTTAGAATTATTATAATGAGAAAAGAATTTATTTTAGAAAAAAGGAATTATTTGAAGTAAATAAATTATTATTTCAGAAGATTATTTTAGAACAATTTTTATGATTCAAAATCTTAATTTTTGATTATCTGATATGCTATGTTATTATTGTACATGATTAGTTGCTTGATTGTTCCTTATTGTGATGAGAACCGTTAGGAGTTATGACTATAGTGACCTGTGCTGACTTGAGTAAGGACCTAGAGACTCGTGCTGTTGGTTGACTTAGAAAAGCGAGAAGAGTTGGGCATGGCGGAAGTTAATGTTCATGTGATCGGATGTGGTTGTTGATGCTATCCTTCTTAGACTCACACAGTGACCTGTTTCGTCCCTGGGGTTAGTCTGTTGGACAAAGTGGCCTGTTTCGTCACTTTAGATCCGTGACCTGTTTCGTCACCTGAGCTTTGCTGTGTAGTCCTCTAGCGCCTGTTTCGCCGGGATTGGACTGCACGTAAGGGATTGTGAACAGTCAGTATCCGATGATAGGAGCGTTAACTCTGTGTGAGATATGCACTCAGTGACCTGTTATAGAATGGCCTAGTTACATGACCTCGTTTTCTTGGCCTAGGTATTGTTTTCTTGTGAGATGTAGGCCAGTTGTATTTATTTTTCATACATAGATCGGCGGATTAATATTTAATTATCTACAATTTGAGACATATGGTATATACATGAGGGTTTCCTTGTTTGGATTATTTCGCTCGACGTACTACGTCTCATGTTGTAGATTTTTAAGTATTAATTCCAATCTAGTTGTATGACCTTGTGACTTGTATGCATTGTTTCTGATCGCTAGCTACATGATCTCGTTACCTGGATTGATTTCTGGCATGCTTTATGTTATCATGATTTAGTAAGTATTTTCATGTTGATTTGTGGATTTTAGTTGTACTTTCTTTTGTTGTTTCTATTAATCGTATCGTTTTTCGCATTGGATTTCCATTCGTTCTATTTTTCTTTGTGGGGTCCGGTCTTGCCGTGCCACCATGCACCTGACGTTACACCTGTTTTCTCTGGTGTACGTCAGACTTTATGAGAAGAATAGCGTCAGCAGGAGCCAGAGAGTCTCAACGCGAAGTGACATGTAGACGGAGCAGAAGAAGGCAGTCGAAGCCTATTCTTTGATGGTTCCCAGTTTACTTTTGTATTCTTTCATTTCCTTTTGATCAGTGTATTTTTATATTCTCCAGTATTTCATTCAGATATTGTATAAGGGTATGTTGCGACCCGTATCATTATGCCTTGGATGATGCTTCATTTGTGATATGATATGTATTCTTTTATTCTGAGTTTGCCTATTACTATTCTTGCTGATTGCTGATCGGGACCTATTGACTTCGCCGTTGTATTTATTTACAGACGCTTTAGCGTATTGGATTGGAAGAGAAAGAAAAAGAAAAAAAAATGATAGTGTATATTTTTTCTCAATCTAATACGTCGCGGCTTGTTCGCGTCCCGATCCCCGCGTATTTTGGGAAGCGGGCGCGCTGACAGGTTTAGTGGTGGCCCATGCCAGGTCACGGTTCCGATCACGGTCCCGAGTTCCCACTAGTAAGAATATGATAGACAATCTAGATACATATCATATTTCATCCGTGCAGACTATTCTTGAGCCCTTATCCTATTTTTCCTGTAGATTTCGTTTCGTCCCTATCTTATCACTCTTTGACTCCGGAGTTTCCCTCGGTTCTTGTACCATCGCCTTCGCAATTATCTCGCTCTCTTCCTATAATTCATCTTCCTCGTATCGTCATTATTTTATATGTTATTATTTTTACAACTACTTTTCTTTGATTTGACTTATATATCGGTGATTGTATTGATTTTTGTATTATTTATTATATTATTTTATATATCATACACATTGTTTATATGTGTGTTTTTCATTAAAAATATATATATCATTACTTATACATTTCAAAGTATATAGTTTTTATCAGTTAGTTTTGTCTTGTTAGATTATTTTAGTATGTTCACAATTGGTTTCGTTATTTCTAAGAGTAATGTTTTTATGTTTTGATATTCAAACATTTATTCATATTGTTAGGTTGGAGTTGAGTTATTAATTATCTATGTTGTTACATTATCTCGTATCATTAATTATTATCCTTTTATAATTAAAATAAGAGGTAATTTTAAATAGCGTTTGTAAGTATGTATAGTTTTTATTCGTGGTTTGTTTATAGTGTATTTGCATATTTGTTGTTGTTTGCTTTGTTTTCGATATATATTATTTTGTCATTGTGACAATATACATTGTATACGCGTGTTATTTTCAGTATTTATTTTATGATATTTTTAGATATTTATATCTTTTATTATGTCATTGTTGTTGTTCATTCTCTATTCATCGATTTGGTTACTTGTGTTGTGTTTTATTTTTTATAATTACTATTCTTTTTTCATTATAGTGTATTTACATAGATTATTATATTTACGATGTTATTTTTATTGATTTATAGTCATTCATTCTTTCTAGTATCAACTGTGTAACCATGTTTATCTAAAATATATCAGTGTTTTTATTATACCGAATTATGCCCTTCTTATGTTTTCATTTGCTTATATACCTATTTTACCTTTCATAGTTTTTGTTTTTATATATTATACTTCTTTATCTAGTAGTATGTTTGTGAGAGTTAGTATTGTTAGTAAGTATTTATGTTTCAGTGTATTCTACAATTTTTATATGTGTTAATTTATTTTGAGTTTTATACTGTCAATTTGTTCGTTACTTATTTGAATGTATTGAGTCCTTCAATTATGTTTTTCTTTGTCAAATTGGTATTTTTTATTATTTTGACTTGTGTTATTTTACATCGTGTTACTTTTCTGTTTCGTTTCTCTTATTTTTGTATTTTTCGTAGATCATATTATATCAATATCGTTTTATTCTTATATTTTCTTTGAATAGGAGTTGTTATTTTTCGGTGTGAGTATGTGGTGTTACGACCTTATAGTTTGTGCATAGGGTTATTAAAGGTTGTTACAATGTGTGTTTGTTTAGCTTTGATTTTTATATTTTTACATATTGTATTATGGTTATGTATTTAGTCGAAATATTTTTGTAGTTAGTGAGTTTTATATTTCATCTCTCAACAAAGGCCCCTTGATTTAACACCAAAGCCCAAAGCCAAAAGCAAAAGAATGAAGCCCATGAAGGCAAATAATTGCTTTCAATATTAAATGAAGCATTGAAGCCCAAAATGTCAAGAAAATGTCCAAAAGTCCTAGCCCAAAAGCCCAAGAAAAATAAATATACCATCAAGGAACAAATGAAGAAGTTTTGTGAAAAAGAAAACAAATCATGCAATCTGGATATCTCGATAATGTTTAGTATTTTGGCCATATCTCTCTCGTATCAACTCGGAATTGGCTGAATAAACATTCTCTGGAAAGCTAAGAATGAGATCTATAACTTTTGTATTTATGACATCTCTGAAATCGGAACATATCATGGACAAATATTCGTACAAAAAAACACGATCTGAATTTCTCTGCTGGAGAAGTAATTATGGGAAGAATTTGAAGGTTAATGAAGAATAAAGCTCAAGATCTCTTCTTTCAGCAAAAGCCCATTGAATTAATGAAGAAAACAAGCAAAAGGCCCAAGAATTCAAGCCCAAAATCTCAAAGGCTAAAAATGATTCCTTAGGGCTTAAGTCTTCATCCAAGGGCTCTCATTCATTGTTGTTTACTATAAATAGGGGTAGAGAGTGAGGGGTTAAGGATGTGAAAATTTTTATAACTTCTTTTGGAGAGGAGGGCTACTCTTAATTGAAAAGGCCTTCCAAAATTGTAACTTTTTGTTATAATTAATAATAATAATTTTTTTCACCACTTTAAATTTTTCTCTTCTTCTCTTTGTTGGATGATGAAGATGAAGATGAAGATGGAGAATTATTTGAAGGTTTGTATTTCTTTTCTTTTTCTCTTTTATTGCTTATTAGTTTAGATTTATTTCTATGCTTGTAGTTAGATTTTATTTTCTTGTTAAATAGCCAAGAGGCTAGAACCCTCTTGCCTTAGATTTATTTCATGCTTATAGAGTAGATTTATTTTCTTGCATTTAATTCTTGTAATTTTATTTTGTAGTTTAGATTTTGTAATTTATTTTGTAGTTAGATTTTAATTTCTTACACTATTCACTTTGAGGCTAGAACCCTCTTGGGTTTAGTTTTTCTTTTTGTTTATTTTTATTTTGTTTGATTCGCCTTTAGGCTAGAACCCTCTAGGGAATCACACTTTTCTAAGAAGTTGGTTCAATTTTAGATTACCCATATCTATAATTGAATCCACCATCTTTAATTTCTTGCATTTTCTTTTATTCTAGAATTTTGTTCCTCATTCTTGATCTTTTATTTGTTTCTTGATTTTATTCACTTTTTTCCTTCTCACCTTATTGATCACACTCATTCTTTTTCAAATCCACTCCCACTTACACTTTGCATCTATTTACACACTATTTTCACTCTCTCAATCTCCTCACAATCACATTCACTCATCAATCTCATTTGTCACGCACACAACATAAGAACCGATTTTATATTTTCTCCTACAAAACACCTTCCTCGTGGGATCGATATCTTTATACTATAACTTGACACGGTTGTGCACTTGTAACCTTTTTGGTACATGTTTATGCCGCATCAAGTTTTTGGCGCCGTTGCCGGGGAAGGTGCTTAAGTAGGTTTTAATTATTTTGGTTCTTTAACTTGTGTGTTTTTTTGTGAAGGAAACGCTTGGAGCTTGAAGATCGTGGATTGGAGAATTAGGATTTGAAGATTTGTTTTCGGGTAAGTCCTCTTTCTAGTTTTTAATTCCACCCCTTTTAGTTAGCTTCACAATTAGAGACAATTAGGATTTAAAAAAAATTTATTTTTGTTGACCATAATAAAATCCATCTTTCACTTTTACATTTACTAACAAGATAATAAATTTAAATAATTTCCCCCTTCTCATTTGTTTGATTGTTAACCCTAATTAAAATTTTTTTTTTCTTTTCCATCCTTTTTAGTTGCTTTTAATTCATAGGGTTGCATTTCATATTGTTAGTAGGAATTCATCAAGTGATTTGAGCATCTTGATTTGGCACACACTTAAAAATATTTTTAAGGGCAAAACCCCATAATCAAGATAAGGTGAGGGATTTCATCACCCTTTTCTTAGCCCACAAATCACTAATTCCTCACTTCACAAACCCAAACCTTCTAAAACTCATTAGACGTTGGCCCCTAAGGACTCGAGCTCATTAAGGAACAAGAAATCCTTAAGTGAACCGGTTTAAGTTTTCTCAGAATAGTTGGTGTCTAAGGTAATGTTTAGGGGTTGCGTAAAGCGCTCCGTAAGGAACTAGGTACTTAATTGATCTCTGATCATCCTCTAGTACTATCCTTACCTGGCTAACTACCTGGGTAAAACTTTAATCTTTTCACTGTAGGAGTTTTTGGTTAGGAGCTGGTCTAGTGAGTTAGGCTAAAACCCTAGAATTAGAGTGATTGAAAAGTGATTTTTTTTGATTTGTTTTAGTTAGGATTTTTCTTTATCCTTTTCTTCTAAAAAATACTAATTTTCTTTCTTTCTTTATAAAGAAAAAGAGTATAAAAAGAAATAGTTTGGTATATGCAACAGTGGATTAGGGATAATACACATCGATTAATTCGCTTTGAACCAATCATAGAAATGGAGCATCCTAATCCACCCGTTCTTCATGATATGTGTTATCCCATTAGGAATGTAATCCCCTCTTGCATTAGGCTCCCCGAAACAAATGGAATAAATTTTGAGCTTAGACCACATTACATAAACATGCTTCCTAAATTCCTTGGAAATGAAACAGAAGATGCATATATTTTTATCTTGGAATTTGAGAAAGTGTGTATTATGATTAAAATGAGAGAATTAACAGAAGATACGATCAAACTTAGATTTATTCCATTTGCTCTTAAGGATAAAGCTAAAAAATGGCTGTACAGCTTACCAACAAATTCCATCTCAACTTGGGATGAATTTGTCACCGTTTTTCTTAAGAAATTTTTCCTATTCATAAAACGGTAAAGCTTAGGAACAACATTCAAAACTTTAAAATTATCCTAGGAGAATATTTTTGAAAGTATTTTGACCGATTTAAAGATCTTCTCATCCAATGTCCTCATCACGGTTTAGAAAAATGGCGATTGTGCCAAATAATTTATGAGGGATTAGATTATTCTGCAAAAACTTTCTTAGAATCAATGTGCCATGGGGATTTTATGAGAAAAAACGCTGATGAAGCTTGGGAGTTTTTGGAGAGTCTTTCTGAAAAAATAATGCAATGGGAACAGTGCGATGACAGGGTTTCATCAGTTCTCCAATCTAAGTCTTGTGGTCTTTCCTTGGAGTCAAACATTGTTTCTGAAGCGAAGATGGCGACGATTCTGCGAAGGTTAGAAGCTTTAGAAATTAAGGAACGAGCTCCAACTCAAATCAATCATGTTTCTGCCTCAGGATGTCATAATTGTCAGTCTCCTACCCACGTTTCAGAGGAATGCCCTCTCCTAGGAAACGACAATTCATTAGAACAGATGAACGCTGCATTCCAGCACCTTAGAAATGATCCATTTTCTCCAACCTACAATCCAGGTTGGAGAAATCATCCCAACTTTGCATGGAATCTAGGAAATTCTCCTGGAACTCAAAACTTCACTCCCGCTTCGACCCAACATTTTCCTAGGGGAAACACAGTTCCATTCAATTCTCATTCACAATTTCAACAACCCAATCTGCCGTATCAAAATCAGTCTCCTCCTCATCAAGCTGTAATTCAAACTCCTCACAATCCAGATCAAGATAAACGTCTCAATGTCTTGTTTGCAAACCATAATTAAGGCATCCACTCAAACCACGAATATGTTGACTCAAACGTCTAGCACTCTGAATTCCTTCATGCAATCAACTAGACAAATGCTCAACTCCAATACTCAAGCTATAGCTAGATTAGAATCCCAACTTGGTCAACTAGCTAGTACCGTGAGTGAAAGAGAGAAAGGAAAATTTCCAAGTCAACCCGTGGTCAACCCTAAGAACACAGGATACAGTTCATCCTATGAAGCCCAAGTGAATGCAATCCATTCACTTCGGTCAGGTAGACAGGTCGATAATCAAGTGAGAACTCCTCCAAGTCAAACTTTTGATCCAGTACAAATTCCTTCTCCTTCTCCTTCTGATGAATCTATTCAACAATCACCCTCCTCAGATGATCAAGAACCTGAACCGGAACCTGAGCCTGCTTTTGATAGGTTTAGACCGGTTGCTCCCTTCCCAGATAGACTCAGGTCTAGGAAACACTCTCCTCAGGAGGAGAAAATCCTAGAGACATTCAAGCAGGTTAAGGTCAACATTCCTCTCTTAGATATAATTGAACAAATTCCATCTTATGCTAAATTTTTAAAAGAATTGTGCACTAAGAAGAGGAGAATAAATGTTCCAAAGAAAGTCTTTTTAGCCGCCAATATCAGTGAAATGCTATCAAATCCCATACATTTGAAACATAAAGATCCAGGTTCCCCCATCATTTCATGTATCATTGGTAATACTCACAGTGATAAGGCGCTTTTAGACTTAGGGGCCAGTGTTAATTTGCTTCCATATTCAGTCTACCAACAATTGGGTCTAGGTGTACTGAATCCAACCAAATGCACCTTACAGTTGGCTGATAGATCTGTTAAGGTCCATATGGGTGAGTTAGAGGATGTTCTGATTAAGGTTGGAGATTTTATTTTTCCAGTAGATTTTGTAGTCTTGGAAACACAGCCTGTTTCCAATCCCAAAGGACAGACACATGTCATCTTAGGACGACCATTCTTAGCCACTTCTAATGCTCTCATCAACTGTAGAACTGGTCAAATGAAGCTGTCCTTTGGGAATTTGACTGCTGATCTCAACATTTTTAATCCAGGGGACCAACCAAATAATCAGCCTCTAGAAATAAACTACATTCAGGAAAGATCAGAAGAAGAAGAAGAAGAGTCTGATTTGAGTTTTGAGGAAATTTTTGATGAAGAGTTAGAGTTTTTAGAAGAAGCAGATCAGGTCCTTGAGAATAATAAAACTGTGTTAAACATTTGCTGCTTTGAATTAAATTTTGAAGAACTCTTTCTTGATGAACTTAGATTCTTGGAGAATAATCAACAACCAAATTTTCAGAACTTCACAGAAGAATTGGTTGTTAGAAAACAAAACTTCACAGTACAAGAGTCTAAGTTCATTAAGAAATACAAAATGCATGACACCAATAATACATACCTTACCTTGTTGCAAAAATCATTGAACACCCCAGAATACTTAGAATTTTAGTACATTATTGAGTATATCATGTTGAAATTGTTTAAAATCCGTGGGAGAATTTTCAGCAATAAGGTAGGATTCAATGTAGAACATGAACTCTTCATGTTGAATATTTCATTCTACATTGTTTATTTTGTTTATTTCAGAATAATAAAAAGAATTTATTCTTCTCTCATTTGAGAGTTTCTTGTTCAGTTAAAAAAAGAAAAAAAAGAGAAGAAAAAAAAGAAGAAAAGAAAAAGAAAAGAAAAAAAAAGAAAAAAAAGAAAAAAAAGAAAATAATTTTTTTTTTCCATCCTCCTCAGACCAAAGGTAATTAAAGATTTTTATCAGCCGACCAAATGTAAGTGCTTCACTTCTTATCTGCTTTACTTTATGCATCATAGAGTTTGCATTGAGGACAATGCAAAATTTAGGTGTGGGGGTGGGAATTAGTTATTTTTTCTCTTTATTTTACATTTTTAGTTACATTTTCCCCCCTTTTTCTTAAAAAAAATTATAAAAATATCGTCACTTGCCAAATTGATAGAGTTATGTAATAATTGATTTATTTGATAAATTTGAAATTTTCTAATCCCTAATTAGTTATTTACTTAAGTTCACCTTTTATGATAACTCTAAATAAATTTCTTAAGAAATGATTTTCAAAGTAGTATACTTTACTTAAGCCTTAACTTGGACTTTTATTTAAAATAATGAAATTTTTGCATGCTTAGCTTAAAGGAAAAAGAAAAAAAACTCTTAAATTCAAGGTGATTTTATCTTATAAAGCCTAAGTTGACCGAGTAATTAAGCCCAAGGAGTATTTTCATACTTAATGACCTAAGTCCAATTGGGTTGGGATCCATTGGCCCAAAACTCGTTAAATGGTCGCTTAGAAAGCCCGTTAAAGTAGAAAAAAATCACCAAGGAAGAAAGAGTTAAAAAAAATAAAATAAAATAAAATAAATGTTTTATATATAGTTATATTTGTATATATGGTCTTGAAAAATATTTTAGATCAAGCAACTTGAATATTATTTTAAACAAAGAGTTAGCATGTTCTTTTCAAAACTTTTAAATTAAATTTCTAAGTTTGGCTTGGTTTTGTATTGCTATAATGAGAAGATTTTCTAGGAAATTTACCTTAGAGTTATATATAAAAATGTTTTCTTGAGTAATAACTAGCTTCAATTATCAAGTAAATTTTGTTATTTACTAACTTCTTTAATTTGGCAAGATGACCGAATTTTGTGGGTATATTCACTGCAACCCCTCACGAGACTACAACTCGTCCACTAGGGTAACCTAGGGGTTTAAAGGCTTGTTGTATGTCGCGATTCCTGCGAAAGTGAGTTAGGTTTTCTTTTATTTTTCTTTCTTTGCTAAATTACCTTCTCAAACAAGTACGGGTAGTTGTGATGATAATCACATTTTATTATAATTTTATACCCTCATTATCTATTTTTTTATGAATAAATATACCACTAATAATTGTTTTTTATCTTTTAATTGCAGGTTAATGAAGAATAAATCTCAAACTCTCATCTCTCAACAAAGGCCCCTTGATTTAACACCAAAGCCCAAAGCCAAAAGCAAAAGAATGAAGCCCATGAAGCCAAATAATTTCTTTCAATATTAAATGAAGCATTGAAGCCCAAAATGTCAAGAAAATGTCCAAAAGTCCAAGCCCAAAAGCCCAAGAAAAATAAATATACCATCAAGGAACAAATGAAGAAGTTTTGTGAAAAAGGAAACAAATCATGCAATCTGGATATCTCGATAATGTTTAGTATTTTGGCCATATCTCTCTCGTATCAACTCGGAATTGGCTGAATAAACATTCACTGGAAAGCTAAGAACGAGATCTATAACGTTTGTATTTATGACATCTCTGAAATCAGAACATATCATGGATAAATATTCGTACAAAGAAGCACGATCTGAATTTCTCTGCTGAGAAGTAATTATGGAAAGAATTTGAAGGTTAATGAAGAATAAAGCTCAAGATCTCTTCTTTCAGCAAAAACCCATTGAATTAATGAAGAAAACAAGCAAAAGGCCCAAGAATTCAAGCCCAAAAGCTCAAAGGCTAAAAATGATTCCTTAGGGCTTAAGTCTTCATCCAAGGGCTCTCATTCATAAAAATGATTCCTTAGGGCTTAAGTCTTCATCCAAGGGCTCTCATTCATTGTTGTTTACTATAAATAGCGGTAGAGAGTGAGGGGTTAAGGGTGTGAAAATTTTTATAACTCCTTTTGAAGAGGAGGACTACTCTTAATTGAGAAGGCCTTCCAAAATTGTAATTTTTTGTTACAATTAATAATAATAATTTTTTTCACCACTTTAAATTTTTCTCTTCTTCTCTTTGTTGGATGATGAATATGAAGATGAAGATGGAGAATTATTTGAAGGTTTGCATTTCTTTTCTTTTTCTCTTTTATTGCTTATTAGTTTAGATTTATTTCTATGCTTGTAGTTAGATTTTATTTTCTTGTTAAATAGCCAAGAGGCTAGAACCCTCTTGCCTTAGATTTATTTCATGCTTATAGAGTAGATTTATTTTCTTGCATTTAATTCTTGCAATTTTATTTTGTAGTTTAGATTTTGCAATTTATTTTGTAGTTAGATTTTAATTTCTTGCACTATTCACCTTGAGGCTAGAACCCTCTTGGGTTTAGTTTTTCTTTTTGTTTATTTTTATTTTGTTTGATTCGCCTTTAGGCTAGAACCCTCTAGGGAATCACACTTTTCTAAGAAGTGGGTTCAATTTTAGATTACCCATATCTATAATTGAATCCACCATCTTTAATTTCTTGTATTTCTTTTATTCTAGAATTTTGTTCCTCATTCTTGATCTTTTATTTGTTTCTTGATTTTATTCATTTTTTTTCCTTCTCACCTTATTGATCACACTCATTCTTTTTCAAATCCACTCTCACTTACACTTTGCATCTATTTACACACCATTTTCACTCTCTCAATCTCCTCACAATCATATTCACTCATCAATCTTATTTGTCACGCACACAACATAAGAACCGATTTTATATTTTCTCCTACAAAACACCTTCCTCGTGGGATCGATATCTTTATACTATAACTTGACACGGTTGTGTACTTGCAACCTTTTTGGTACATGTTTATGCCGCATCACCCGTCTACCAAATCGCTTTTCATCGGTGATATATTCAATAAGACATAGTCTCGAATCTTGAACTTAAACAGTTGTCATCTCTAATTTGTATAACTGTTTAGACGACTATGCACTGCAAGAATGTGCTCTAGAATATCTGCTACCTTCTCTGTAGTCTATCTCACAAGCTTCGGTCCAAGCAATAAATTATCCTCCGATTCTGCCTAATAAATAGGTAGTTTACAAGGTCCCCGTATAAAGGCCTTGTACGGTGTCATGCCAAAGTTGGTTTTTGTTATTTGTAGTCCAATAATTAGGATATGTTCCTCCCAGTTGCCCTAAAAAATCACTATCACATGCCCGCAACATTTTTCTCTAATATTTAGTTCACTCTCTCCATTTGCCCATCTGTTTGCGGGTGAAAAACACTAGAATAGCACAACTGGCTACCGAACTAATCCTAGAAGCTCTAGAAATGTCTCTTCACTGCTTGTATATTTTCGTTGTGCCTGGATGTACGGAGTATCTGGTACGATGTGCCTTAATTTTTGCAAAATACAAGTTCTCTGGGTCTGTAGCAAAACACTTCTTAGACCCGCTAATAACGTGTCCGTGTAGACAACAAAGGTCGTATCACTGTTCAGAATAATCAATACTATTGATGTAGTCAATTTAGCTTTTAAAGTCTTAAATGCTTCCTAGCACTCTGTCCTCAAACAAACTGTATACCCCTCGTAAGGTGTGTAAGTGGTATTACAATCTTTGAAAAGTAATGAATGAACTTTCTATCATAACCTACCAAAACTACGACTCTTCGTAACTGTTCTTGGAGGCTCCCAATCAAGTACAGCCTCAACATTGGCTGGATATACTGTTATGTCCTCTCTACTGATGACGTGACCTAAAAATCTAACTTCTGATAACCAAAACTCGTATTTGTTGAACTTAGAGTACAACATGTGCTCCCACAAAGTCCACAATGCCAATTGATGATGATGCTCGTGCTCTGCCTATGATCTCGAATAATTAAGGATGTCGTTGATAAAAATGATCAAGAATTAGTCTAAATACGGACGAAAAACACGGTTCATTAAATTCATGAATATTGCAGGTGTATCGATCAGTCCAAATGGCATGACACGACACTCGAAAGACTCAAATCAAGTCAGAAAGACAGTTTTGGGAATATTCATCTCCCGCACTCGCAACTAAAAATAACCAAAATGAAGATCAATCTTCAAAAAATTAATGTTGTACTCCCTACATCTTTTCAAACAAGTCATATATCCCTAGTAGTGGATATCTAATCCGGATAGTGACTTTGTTCAACTCATGATAATCTATACATAATAATATGCTATCATCCTTCTTCTTCAGGAAGAGGACCAGCGCTCCCCAAGGAGATTAGCTCTGACAAAGCAAGCCTAAAGAAGAAAGTTCTTCCAACTGAGCCTGTAGCTCCCTCAGCTCAGCGGGTGCCATATGATAGGGTGTACGGGAAATCAGTATTGTACCTAGCTAGAACTTAATGAAGAACTAAACCTCTCTAACTGGAGGTAACTAAGGAATATCCTGACAGACATCTTGATACTCTGAGATGACTCAGGTCTCATACAAAACAACCCCCTGATCCCCTATTAACACCTCCTCGATATGCGCAATGAATACCTCAACAAATTCATTCACTTGAGCGATAGCAATAAGAATCTCAGTCTCATCTGAAGCTCGCAATCTGACTATTTTAGCAAAACGGTCTAGAATCACATGGTAGGATGATAATTAATCCATACCAAGAATGACATCAAACTCTGACATCAGCAAAACAATCAAATCGATAATGAACTCGGACTCATCTAGGCTAACGATACACCTCCTACATATACTCTCTAATAGGGACTTTTCTCCTAGAGGAGTAAAAACTGATAACAGAATATTAAAGAGATGTGCAACTATCCGAAGCCTAACCATGAAGGCATTAGGATATGAAAGAATGCAAAACTCCTGAATCAAATAAGGATCGATCTGAAAAAGAATTTACTACGAAAACTCCGCTCGTACCATGATCACGCGATATGACTACATAAACTCTGCCGGTGACTGGCGACTGTTGTGCTGTCAACACTGGAAACTATGTGACAATCTGTCCCTCAGGAATCTCTTGGATATTGTAAATCTGGTCCGATGGCCTTTCAATCCTTGGAATAATAGGTAGTGCCTCTATCCTCCACTGGTGACCGTAACCGCGACCCTGAGACTATTGACCTTGACCTCTATCATGCTGGTCTCTGTAGACGGTAAAAAAATACCTCTGATGAGCCTACAGGAAATTCGCCCACAAGAAATCGCCTGCCTAAACCGCATGGCCGTCAAATGTGCTCGGTTCCAGATTCGCCTGAATAATCGACTCGCTTGCACGAGTTGAGATCAGTTGGAATAGCGGAAGTTCGCCTTTCACGCAACTCGCCTGCCCGAGTCCAAAGACGAATCCGCCTGCAAACCTCAAGGCCACTAGCACAGCTGAATATCCGCTACCCCACGTGCTGGGCCGGGCCATCCCATCTCTCTCGACCCGAAGGGAGAGAACACGGTACCCCCAGACCGTCAAACGGCCGCTCACAGTACGAAGGCCTAGACAGGTGTCGAGTCAACCTGAGCATTCATAAATGCGACTCACCTCAGCTGTCTGAGTCAAGAGCTGGATCCGCCAGCACTCGGCAGGTTGGCTAGACCCACTCGAGTACTGTGCACCTACTTCGCCGCCTCTCCTGACCGGAAAGGAGAAAGCACCGTGCTCAAAGCACGCCGGGCGGTCACGCACAGTACGAGTGATCGGACAGACACCTCATCAACCTGCGAACTCATAAATGTGGTTCATTAATGCTGGTCAAGTCCACTCGGATGGTAGACGGCCGTTGCCTCATATACAAGGATGGGCCTTCCCATTTTAGGTGACAGGACATAAAGCACAATCCCTCGAATGACCATTCATGGTATCGAGGAGCAGCTAGACGTCTCTGAAGAAGATATGGTCACATCCCATAATTCAAGGAGGAGTCAAGCTGTCCCTCTTTCATTTAAAAGCCCCTTCCAGCACACTGGAGGAGAGGTCGCAAAAAACTTGGAGAAAAAGAGTTGAGACCAAGCTGTTAGCAGATCCTTGCATTACAACACCACTGCCTAGTTCTGAGCTCCGATCGCCGGCGAACTAAGCACACCCGAACTCCATCGATTCGAGCTTCTACTGCGAACTGAAGCTCTCCAGCAACCTCATTCAAACGGTCCAAGGGAAGCAGACTCGACACCACAGTGGGAGAAGCTGTTTCATCGAGTGAAATGGTGGTGGCTCAGTTTGATGAGGTTGCTGTAGGGACGACAGTGGAGTCCCTAGAAATTGAGTTCGACCAGGCCAAGTACGAAGAGTACTTGTCCTCCTCCTCCTCTGGTGGCGATGCGTCCCGCAAACGTCACAGAGTCGTGCGTCGAGGCCGACCTCAGACGGTCAAAGCCTCTGCACCTACGGGTTCTACCCGAGTCTCATCGGAAGAACCCGTTCCCTCACAATCGATCAACGCCAAGCCGGGGGTCGAGCGCAAAGGGCAAGGGTCTGCCAAATGGGTCGCCAAGCGATCCCCGCAGACACCTACCCCGAAGGGAACGCCGGTTCACTCCGGCACAAACCACGCTGCCACAGCTCGCGGTGACGTTCTCCCCGTTGGGAGAACTAACCAACAGCGGCGGCAGGAACTCGTCAGACAGGAGGTCCAAACCTCCGTTCCTCATAACGGCCTGAGCCATCATACGGGCCCGAGGAACGCTAGGCGAGAAGGCAAACTGCCCGACATTGGGAGGCCCTCCAAGTCAGGAGCGCCAACTGAGGAAGGCAGAGCCGCCCGCTCGGGAAGACTTCGCTTCTCAGGTCATATCCCTGATGCGAATAAACCACACCGAGCGAACGAGCCTACCCAAGTAGGCGAATCCTCGAAGGCTGGCGAGCCTCGCCATAATCATTTGGCGGATAAACGTAAAAGTAGAGGGGTAGGCGATTCCTCACGAACCCGCTCTTCCAAACGAAGGGTTGAAACCCGCCAACGTACTGGAGTTCGCTCAAGCGTGAAGACTCGCCAGTCAAGGTGAGGTCGCCCAACTCCAGCCCCAAAGCATTCCACCCAACACGCACCAGAGAGCGCGTCAAAAAATCTCCCGTACACTCACACGAGTGACTCCCCTGAAGTTGGGGGTTGTCACCAACCGCCCACGGAGGACCTCAGGGAATACTTAACTCGCAAGCGCACTATACATGAGGCGAATCCTCAGTGCCACTGCGAGAGACTCATCCACACGGTCCTCGCCGACTGCCAATGCGTCGGAACGGCGAGACCTTCGGTGTTCGAGAGACTGTCGCAACAGTCTTCTCGGCCAAAGCCCTCCCGTCAAAGGAGTCGTCACCAAAAAAGACGCGCGGCTGACGACCTAGACCTCTCATCCGCCACGGTTAACATGACGGATAAGGGGAAGGCGGTACTTTCCGACTCGCCAGACTCGGACTCCGTCCTAAGACCCAACACTCGGTTCGCTCGACGCCGTCAGGATGGCATATTCCAGAGAACATGAAGTCACAGGGGGGCAAGCATCGGGTTTGATTACTCTACCCTGATACCCCCCTCCTGCGGTGAAGACGAGGTTCATTCGGTGGCGGCCACATCCCAGACCTCGCGTTCAAGTCAAGACGCACAGGCGAGAGTGCACATGACCGAACTCAACACCGAGCAGTCGATGGCTCAAAAGCTGGAGGAACAGCAGGCAACCATCGACTCTCTAAGAGAGATGATGGATCAACTGCTGAACAAGAAGAAGAAGAAAAGGACCCAACGTCCCCTGCCCCGGCAAACTAGGGACAAGGAGTGGGTACCTCCTCACCGTCCAGCGACTGAGATGGAAGATGATCGGTATTCCGATTACTCCTCCAAAACGTCGATAGGAACATCGCACACTGGGGATAGCACCCGTGACAAAAGATTCGACGAGTTCCAGGACCAACTCAACGCGCTGAAGCTCCAGCAAAACATGAACAAGCTGGGGGTGGTACGTCCCTACCCTATCGAATGGGACACGGTCCCATACCCAGCGAAGTTCAAGCCGATCAGTTTAGTGCAGTTCGATGGCAAGGGGTCACCCTCGCAAGACGCCATCCTCACTCGACTATTCATAGGTACCCTCAAGGGGGTGGCCTTTGAATGGTTCCACAAACTGGAGCCCGGCTCTATCAAGGCATGGGCCGACGTCGAGAAGCTCTTCCTCGCCCGCTTCTTCGATGACGACATGGAAGTGTCAATGGCCGCTCTCCTCGCTGAGAAGCAGCGGAAGTCGGAGTCGGTCAATGACTTCGTGAAGAGATTTCGGAATCGGTCAGTCCACTGTCGGGACCAAGTTTCCGAGGCAACGCTGATTGAGATGTACCGCAACAATCTGTCGATCCATATCCTGTCCAAAATAGGGGCGGTAGAGACCCGGACTTGGAAGGAGCTTGTCCGCCAAGGTGAGCAAGTTGAAAATATGATCAAGAGGCTGGAGGCCGAAGAGCCACAGTCCAAAAAGGGAGCAGCGGAGCCAGCTACGCCAAAGAATCCTCCTCGGTCGAGGGGAAAAGAAATCATGGCAGTCGACGCCACCCCGACGCCGAAGGCCGCTCAAAAGCCTAAACCCAGGCAATTTGAACCACGCCCCCAGCGGCAATATGATTTCAAAGAAGACCAGGTAGTGGCGACTTTCGACACTCTACTCAAGAGTGGGTGGATTAAGTTGCCAGAAGCCGCCAAGCCTGCCAGGTTACTGTGCATATCACAGGTTCCTTGGCCATCACACAACCAAATGTTACGTCCTCAAGGACAAGCTCCAAGCCCTCTACGACGCGGGGGTTTTGAAGAAAGAGAAAGTCCAGAAGCAAGTGACTATGAACATGGTCACTTTAAGCTTCGGAACAGGTCTCCCAGAGGTTCAAGCTCCTGCAGGGGTAATCCCTATCCCCAAGGCGGTCTTGAAGATCACTAACGATGATCCTCACTACCAGCGGGAAAAGGGTTTGGTCCCATAAACTCTGCCAGATGGGCAGGTGATGTGGGTCCATCCAGACCTCCTCCATGACGAGCAGTGGACTGCACAGCCTTCCAAGGAGGCTAAGAGGAAGCACTGCAATGTTGTCTCCGCCATCCTAGGTAGAGATGACCCGGCGATGACTGCCCTAACCGACTCTGAAGAAGACACCAACGTCTTCGCCACGAGGGCAGGAAAAGAATTCGTGAAAGAATATCCCGTGAGGGCGGAGAACCTGGCAGGACCTCCCGCGAGGACGGTCACAGCAACCCCTCCCAATCAGGACGGACCAAGCACAAGCCGCCAGCCTTTCCGGTTCAACGTGCTCGCGCAACTGAAAAGCATTCCCGCGTGAATTACTATGTATGACCTCCTCCGGTTGTCCAGGTCCACCCGAGAGGCCCTCCAAGAGGCGCTGGCCGACTCAGAGGCGTTCTATACCCATTTCTCGAAAGAAACTGAGGCAGAACAGGGATGTACAACTTGCTGCCAAGTCTCTGAAAGACGAGTCCCGTGCATTACTTTCACCCCTGAAGATATGCTCATCAAGAGCACATCTCACGACCGTCCGCTGTACTTCACGGGATACGTCGGCTCGTCGAAAGTGGATCGGATTCAGGTCGATCCAGGGTCCGCGCTGAGCATCGTGCCCCTGAAGTTAATCAAGCACTTGGGGATACCGCCAAAGAGCCTCTCCTCAACTGCGACTACCATCTTCGGCTTTAACGCCACAGGGACTCGGCCGCTCGGCAAAATCCGCCTGAAATGTCGGATAGGCGATATGAAGACAGAGGTGACGTGTTATGTCATCGACGCTGAACCCTCGTACAACATACTTCTGGGGCGCCCATGGATCCATGGCAACAGAATAGTCCCGTCTATATTACACCAGTGCTTGAAGTATGTGGACAACTATGAACAAGTCAGGACAGTAGTGGCCGACAAGCAGCCCTTCAAAGGCGTCGAAAACTACTTCACGGATTCCCTGTTGTACCAGGACCCCGACGCCCCGCCAGCGGGGGAGCCGGAGAGCGGCAACGAGGCGGATAGCGAGCCTGAATACGGTGACAGCTTAATTCTGAATGACTTTGAGTCAATTGTAATTGGCTACGAGAGTCACCATGTAACCAACGCTGTTCAGGCGGAAAAATTTATCGTGAATGAGAAATCCGACTTTGCTTATTTGTCGTCTTGTTCCACGTCCGAAGATGATGCGCCAAATGAAATATGGTCGAAACTCTGCAGTGAGCCTCCCATACACCTACCGGTATGCTCGTCATACGCCGCCAAGACGCAGCCGATCAGGTCATCGCAAGCTGTGTTCGTCGTACCGGCCCGAAATAATTATCGAAAGGATATTATTTTCGGTCGGATCGATCATCCACTGCGCACGCTATGGGACAAATCCGAGGATGAGGACCCAGCGCCCCAGTTTTCGCAGTACAGTCAAGTTGCGAGACGAATGATGAGCGACATGGGGTATGACCTCACCAGCTTGGAGGGCCTAAATTACGGCCGAGGATGTAAGACGGTCATCAAACCCGCCTACGTCCCCAAAGGAAAGCCGTCAAATTACTTCAACAGGACTCGGAGAGGCTTAGGCTACTCCTCCTCTTCGTCGGAGCTGTGCTTTTACGTCGACAAGGACTCCGATTATGCATGTTCGGGGGACCAATCGTCGACGACCTCGGCTTGGGACCCAGACGTCAGCGTGAGGGATCTATTTGATGGCCTTACAGTCAACATGGCTACAGTAGACCCCGCCGAAATGGCGGAGGACGAACAACTTCCACTTTATGACGAGACATGGGATCGCCATGTTAATGCCCAGTGGAACAGTCGCTTAGTCCTCCAGGTGAACATGGGTACTGAGGCAAATCCCAAACCCATATTCATCAGCGGCAGTCTGCCCCCACAGGAAAAAGAGGACCTCATTGCCCTCATACGGGAATACATCGACGTCTTCGCCTGGAACTACGAGGACATGCCTGGTTTGGATCCGCGGGTTGCCACGCATCGTCTCAACATCAGCCCTGACGCCAAGCCAATCAAACAACAGCAGAGGCGGTTTCGCCCCCAGATCATGGAGGCAATCGAAGCTGAAGTAAAGAAGCTGATCGAGTCCGGTTTCATCAGAGAAGAGCAACACCCCGACTGGGTGGCGAATATTGTTCCGGTCTTGAAGAAGAACGGCAAGATCCGCATCTGCATCGACTTTAGGAACCTCAACGCCGCGTGCCCTAAAGACGAATTTCCTCTACCCATCACGGATGTCATCATTGATAATACGTGCAGATTCGAGAGGATGTCCTTCATGGATGGCTTCTCAGGGTATAATCAGATCAAAATGCACCCTGAGGATGAAAAGCACACTGCATTCAGAACTCCCATGGGGGTGTACTGCTATACCGTCATGCCTTTCGGACTCAAGAACGCCGGCGCAACCTACCAGCGCGCCATGAGCATGATCTTTCGAGATCATTTGCGAAAGACGGTCGAATGTTATGTGGACGACTTGGTCGTGAAGAGTCGCCATAAGGAGGATCACCTCCAAGACTTGAAGGCTATGTTCAAACTTATGAGGACTCATCAGCTCAAGATGAATCCTACCAAGTCATTCTTGGGGATGTCTAGCGGTAAATTCCTCGGTTTCGTCGTCACGACGAAAGGGATCCGGATTGATCCAGACAAGGTGCGAGCTATTCAAGAGCTCCAACCACCCCGAAATCTTAAAGAGCTGAGAGGCCTTCAAGGACGACTGGCTTATATCCGAAGATTCATCTCGAATCTCTCGGGCAAGTGCCAACCCTTCTCTAAGCTGATGAAGAAAGGTACCTCCTTCGTCTGGGATGAGCCATGCCAAAAGGCCTTTGAAGAGATCAAAGCTTATCTCTCAAACCCGCCTGTCCTTGCGGCGTCAATCTCAGGGAGGCCATTCCTCATATATATACGGGCCATAGAACATTCTCTAGGCGCCCTCTTGGCTCAGAACGACGATGCAGGCCACGAACAAGGCATCTACTACCTGAGCAGAACCTTGCAGGGCGCCAAACAACGGTACCCAATGGTCGAGAAGGAATGCTTAGCCTTGGTGTTCGCCATCCAAAAGATGCGGCACTACTTGGTCGGCCAGACAATCCATGTCATTTCTCGAATGAACCCCATTCGGGTCTTCATGACACAACCTGCAGCGTTAAACTGGCGCCTGGCCAGGTGGGCACTTCTGCTCTCTCAACTGCAGCGTTGAACTGGCGCCTGGCCAGATGGGCACTTCTGCTCTCTCAATACGACATCCACTTCATGCTCCAGAAATCGGTCAAGGGCCAAGCCATCTGCGATCTCATGGCTAGTCACCCGCTGGGGGTGAAAACCGATCTATTTGAAGATCTACCAGATGAACCTCCCGAAGCCAATGTGACTTCGTCACCAGAGGTGTGGCAGATGTACTTCGACGGCGCGTCTCGCACAGGTGCGAGTGGTTCTGTCTCTGCAGGAGTGGGGGTGGTCCTCACCTCTCCGCACGGCCATGTGTTACCCCGGGCCTTTTCCTTAACGGAACCGTGCACCAACAATGTAGCCGAGTACAACGCGTTGCTCATAGGGCTCGAGCTGGCCAAAGAGTTAGGGATCAAGCATCTGGAGGCTTATGGCGACTCGCAACTCATTGTTAAACAAATGACTGGCGAATATGAAGTCAGGAATGAAGATCTTATCCCACTCCACAAGGCGGCCGTCAGACTGGTGGAGTTATTCGAGAGTTTCCGCATTGAGCACGTGCTCCGCTCCAGGAACACTCATGCAGATGCCCTCGCATCCTTGGCAACCAATTTGGCCCAGCCTTTGGGGACGGCCCAAAGGGTCACAGTCGCCAGCCGAAAACTCTTTCGACTAAAAGATGTCCCGGAGGCGAACGCCACTCATCAAACGCCAGATCAGCCTAATCAAGAAGACTGGCGTCTCCCGATCATCGACTATGTCTTACACGGCATATTGCCTGAAGACGCGAAGGAACGAGAGTCCATCCGACGACGTGCCTCGCGGTTCTACTACGATTCAACCACTAAAACGTTGTATCGGAGGTCATACGATGGCTTATTGCTTCGCTGTCTTTCAAAGCCAGAGGCGCAAGAGGCCATACGCGAAGCGCATGACTGTGTGTACGGAGCCCATCAACCTGGACCCAAACTTGGGATCGCCTACGGAGGATAGGCTACTTCTGTCCTGGGATGGTTACTGACGCAGTCGCTTATGCGAAGCGATGCTACGAATGTCAAATCCACGCCAACTATATGCACCAGCCTCCGGAGGACCTGCATCTGACGAGGGCGTCTTGGCCTTTCGAGGCATGGGGGATGGACATAGTTGGGCCAATTTCTCCACCATCGGCGAAAGGTCATCGCTTCATCCTCGCCATTACTGATTATTTCTCTAAATGGGCGGAGGCCATCCCCTTAAGAGAAGTCAAGACTAGCGACGTGATCAAATTCATCAAGCACCATGTCATATACCGATACGGCGTACCACGACGTATCATTCATGACAATGGCACGCAATTCGTTAGCCATGCCTTCACTAGGTTCTGCGACAAATTCCGGATACAGAACCTCTCGTCCACGGCCTACAACCCTTCGCACACCGCTGGCACCCCGCCCTACTCATTGGTATACGGCTGTGAAGCCGTATTGCCATTAGAGATTCAGATCCCATCCCTCCGCGTCGCCTTAGCGACAGGAATGACGACTGAGGAAAATCACCAACTACGACTTGCAGAGCTCGAGGCGCTGGACGACAAACGACTAGAAGCCCAGCAGCACATTGAGTTCTATCAAGCTCGAATGGCCAAGAACTTTGACAAGAAAGTTAAGCGCCGAGCCTTCAAAGAGGGAGAGATCGTGCTCTCCGTTCGCCGACTAATGATCCTCACTTCCAAGAAGAAGGGAAAATTCCAGTCCAAATGGGAAGGACCGTTCGTAGTAGAGACGTCAAACCGAATGGCGATAAGATCATGATGCCCATCAACGGCAAGTATCTGAAGAAGTACTACCCATAGTGCTCCTTCACAAACTCCCACGAGTGCAAGAGTCTAAACTGGCCCTCACACCCTCCAACTGGTACACGAGGCTAAACTGTTCCTACTTTACCCGCTCTGGCGAAAGCATCTGGTGGAACTCAATTCGCCTATCTTCTCCAATGAGATGGCGGATCCACTAAAGTCGTTCACATCACGACAAACACATTCAATTCGCCTATCTTCTCCAATGAGATGGCGGATCCACTAAAGTCGCTCACATCACGACAAACACATTCAATTCGCCTATCTCCTTCAATGAGATGACGGATCCACTAAAGTCGTTCACATCACGACAAACACATTCAATACGCCTATCTTCTCCAATGAGATGGCGGATCCACTAAAGTCGTTCACATCACGACAAACACATTCAATTCGCCTATCTTCTCCAATGAGATGGCGGATCCACTAAAGTCGTTCATATCACGACAAACACATTCAATTCGCCTATCTTCTCCAATGAGATGGCGGATCCACTAAAGTCGTTCACATCATGACAAACACATTCAATTCGCCTATCTCCTTCAATGAGATGGCGGATCCACTAAAGTCGTTCATATCACGACAAACACATTCAATCCGCCAATCTTCTCCAATGAGATGGCGAATCCACCAAAGTCGTTCTAATCACGACGTTCCCTGTCACGTTAACATTAAACCTCTGACAAAATCACTCTCCAATCCTCTTCCAAAGGATGGTGGGTCCTCAAAGTCGTTCCAATCACGACATTTCCTGTCACGTTAATATTAAACCTCTGACACAATTCACTTACCAGTCTTCTTCAGAAGAATGGTAGGCCCCCGCAGTCGTTCCAATCGCGACAAGACCCCATCAAGTTAATAATCACCTCTGATGATTGGCGCCGTTATTCCTACGAATAACACAGCCTAAGTAATGGCCTACCACGCGACATGCTATTACTTATGTCAATAGTCATACTCCTACGTCCCTGAACTATTTGCCCTATCCCAGGTATTCTAACATTCCTTTAGAATAACTGATGGGTAGTAGTCTACCATGCGATGACTCCTACCACAATCAATTGTCACCTTCCCAAATGACGACAATTGTCAAAATCGGTTCGGCAGACGACCTGTCTGTCGGTTCCCCAGGCAACAACTCGCCAAGAGGCGAGTTGAAATTGAAGTTCTTCAGTTGGCCGCAGGAATGAGCGGTTGTTCTTTACCGCAAGCCAAATGCTGCTCTCTCAATTCCATTGAAGCTACAACGCGAAGATCGGAGTTAACCCGATCCCACGCTGTGAGCAACCGAGAGCAGAGCAAGAGCCTAAAACGACTAAGTCCAAAGCAAGATAGTCGAGGGCTCGCCAAATTCAACTCAGATGCCAGACAGCACAGACAAAGAAAAAAGGAGACTGTGCATGCAAAGCAAGGATAAGCAAAATAAGCAAAAGAGCCACAACGGGCTAAGATTTACATAAGTTTTCAGTTTAACGGTGATGCCCGAGGCACCAATTAAGTTAACAAAACAAACAAAAGAAAAGAGGACCTAGACAACGCGAGCGTTACAGAAATTTTAACAGGCTAAAAGAGCCAATCTTGGCCTTGATCGCCGCACGCTCCGCCGCACGTCGGGTCCTCGCCTCCTCCTTCTCCCTCTGTTGCCGCTTGACCAAGTCCGCCTTACTGGCCTCTTCCTCCTGGTGAAGAAGCTGAAGTGCCTTCTCCACCTCCCTGGCAGTCTCGCCGAGTCTCCTAGCCTCGTGCCCGCGCTCCCGCAGCTTCGCCTCGCCGCGAAGAGAACCAGCGTCCTCAAAGAAGGCTCTGTCCAGATAAGCGTCCATCCGGTCCAAGACAGCCCGGTGCCGCTTCCGCAGACGTCGGAACTCGGCCTCCTTCGCCTGGATCTACTTCGCTCGCTCTTCGCGCTCGAGCAGAAAGCGCAGAGAAGGGGGCGGGGGCATGTCGGAGGAGTCCTCGTAGGCCAGTTCCTCGAGGCGATACATCCGCCCCTCCACGCGCTCGAGCTCTCGCTCACATCGCCGTGTGAGCAAGGCATCACCAGCGCGGCGAACCGCCTCCAAGCCCGCTTTCACATGAGGAAGCGCATCGTAGTATCGCTCATCGCCCACGCTAACCGAGAGGGCGATCCCATGCACCAGGCCCACCAAATTCTGGAGGGGCACGAACGCGGGGTGAGCCAAAGGGTCTGGAACATAGGACCCCTGGATCGAGCTCGCAGGAGGAGCAGCCGGAGCGCCGATGTCGACAACGGTGGCGGAGGAGCCGACGCCCTCAGTATCGCTGTGGTCAGAAGCAGAGGCCATGGGGCAGAGGGAGCTAATGCGGTGATCTTCTTCTGGCAGATTTTTTCTTTCTCGGAAGCAGTAAAGACTCTGCTGAAGAGAGGCAAGTACTAATACATGTTCGAAAAGAACTCAACGGCTGAGATTCATTACCCCAAGCGATCAAGCAGTCCGAACGCCCTGCGACGCTTCGAACTCAACGCCAATAAAGGCTATTCCTCTCGAGACTCCAAACCGACCGATCGGGTTGGACACGAGAGGCGAAGCGTTCGGTTGCTTCGCCATTAATGAGCATTAGTGCGCCTGCAGAGTGTTAGCTGGCAAGCACTTGGGCCTGACGGACGCGTGGCGCGAGCTTCGCTAACGGTGGATTTCTGACTGTTGGCCAAACTCGCCACCCTCCAAGTTTCGCCTGCAGTGTAAACTCGCTAGCAGTTGAGTTCAGCCATCTACTTGAACTCGCCAGCAGTTGAGTTCAGCCATCTACTTGAACTCGCCAGCAGTTGAGTTTAGCTTCCAAGCAAAACTCACCGCGATCGAGTTTCGCCTGCAGACGAACTCGTTAATCAGTTGAGTTTCGCTAGCAATGTGAGCTCGACAGGAGCCGAGCTTCACCATCTTAGCGAGCTCGCCATCGCCCTAGTTTCGCCGCCAGCGTAAACTCATCAGGATAGAGTTTGGCCTCGAAAATAGGCTCGTCGTCATGAAAGAAGCTTCGCCTGCAGTACGAGATTGTCGGTAACTGCAGAGCGAAACACTGGAAAGCGACGTATCCAAAGAATATGCACACGATGAGTGGACGCAAACCTCATCGATGCTTTAAAACAGTACGTTTGAACAAAGTTATGGTTTTATGCAATTGCGAAAGTCATAATATTACGTTCAAAGAAGCAAAGCATGCACCCAGTGTTTAAGACAATACATTTGAACAAAGTTATGACTTCATAAACAAACAAGTCATAAATAAAATGTCTTAACACAACCACAAAGCAGAGGTCTTAGTCGAACACGCTAAAAGTGGAGATCTCTTCTTTGGCCGCCTCCACCTGGCTCGCGTGGTCCTCCCGAGCCTTGTTTTCGGCAGCCTTCCGAATCCGATCTTCACGGCTCAACCTGGCGGCAGCATCCGCCTGACGCAAGGCTAGCAGGCATCGAGTTTCCGCCTCAGCGTTCTCACTGACCTTAACGACGTCAGACTGGAGCCCCTTCCACTTCGCCTCCGCCTGTCCCAATTCGGCCCTCAGGCGAGCCACAGTGCGATTGAGGTCAATGATTTGCTCCTCTAGCAAATGTTGTTGACCCACCCAAAAGTTGGCGACAGACTCCAAATCCGCTATCTCTTTGGAACGGATCTCTTGCTCCAAGGCTTCCTGATGCCTAACATGAGCCAGGCAAGACTCCATGTTGGCTTCCGGACCTTCCCGTAGCAAGGTCTCTAACTCTATCATGTGTGGCTCCAAGAGACGGAGTTCACGCACGCAACGGGTAGCAAGCTGATTTTCACCCGATCGCCGTAAATCAGCCACGCGATCATAGAGGGACTGCCTGAAGCTGTCGAAACTGCCCATGCCGAGTTCGACAAGGGAGATCACCTGCCTCACGGCGCTCTCGAACTCTTCGATGCGAGCCTGCCAGGACAAGGACTCGGAGGGAACAGGCTCTTGGCCTGGAGCGAGCGCCATGATGGGCGGGATCTCGAGGCAGGGTTCAGGTCCCGGCTGGGGGGCAGAATCTGAGGCGGCGGAGTTCTCAGAACCTTCGGATTCGTCGTCCGAAATAAAGATAGGCTCAGCCGCATGTTCCTCAGTAACCGGCGCTTCCCCTCGATCTGTAAAACACGACAATAACACAGAGAAGAGTCAAGGGAAGGATACCTGTTCAACCCACTCAAGAGCCAGGATGAAAGAATACCTTCAGTCGCAGGAGCCTCAGCAGCGCCCGAGGAAGAAGGTTCTTTCCTTTTCTTAGAGACGACCCTCTTCACCTTCGGTGCCATCGGGGGTATGAGGAAGGGAAGATCTGGGTTTACTCTGAGGAAGATGATAAGAAGGCTGTAGGTCCTCTTGATAGAGAGTAAGGGTGTTAAATACCCTAAGAACTCTAGGCGGTTACTCGATGCTTGATTAGACCGTTCAAGGCTAACACAGTTGAAGGGTATGGCCAAACAGATCGGATCTTACCTGGACGGACGAGATCTGACGGTTCGTGACCACGATCTGCAACAACGGTCCGAATCGGGCGCGAGAGACGAAGAGGCCCACTACGCATTTAATGCGAAGCGGCTAGTCCACGTCTCCTTAACTGGCGCACACGTGGATTGACACGTGGCCTACTGAAAGCGGAACCCAGTCAGGACCAGATTCGCTGTCAAGACATCTGCAAATCCGCCTGCAGACAAAATTCGCCTGCAGATGAGATAATCTTGCAGCAGAAACTCGCTGACAAGAGTTCCTCTACAGTTGAGGTTCTCCTACGGCCAAATTCTGACTAATGCAGGATTACAAGATGGAGCACACACGCAAGTGACAATAGACCAAAAACAAAAGGATAATTTCATTCATGGAAAGAGATCCTAGTACAACTGGTAATCGGACAAGGCGAAAAGAGGCAAAATTACAAGGCTTTCAATCGAAGTTCCGCCCCACGGATTTCTTCAGCATGGCGAAGCTCAAGCCTCCTTAGGACCTCTCGACGAACATCTTCCTCTGTGCGCGAGATCAAGTCTTGAATGGTCTCCCTGACATCCTTGAGAGCCCGATCCTTCTCCTCAACAGAGTCAATGGTCAATCGCCGGCGAGACCTAACGCCCTCCAACTCTTTTGCCACCAGATCACGAGCCTTCTCTTGAACAACCAGGGAAGCCTGTGCGTCAGCTACAACCTGTTTCAGCCTCTCTATTTCGAAGGAGAGTCGGGAGAACTGGCCGACTCTGCTCAACTTTAACTCTAGCGTCATGTTCTCGTTCAGGCGGCGATCACGATCTGCCATAGCTACTCGAACTTCGTGGGAGGCGAGTTCAACAAGAGCAGAGCTTTCCGCACGAAGAGTGAGCAGCTGCCGAACAGCCCCCTCCACTTCGTTCAGACGCTGAAAGTAGGGCCTCGCCGCGGTAGCGCCGAGCCTCTTACGCAAGAAGGACGCCCTCCACTTCGTTCAGACGCTGAAAGTAGGGCCTCGCCGCGGTAGCACCGAGCCTCTTACGCAAGAAGGGCGTATCGTGTTCAAGAACTTCCTTAAATTCTTCGAAGGGGCAATTCTCCTCCAAGACCAGCCGGGTGCAGTGGGCCAAAGTATCTTCGAAATTGGCCAGAGCTCGCTCCACCTGCGTCTTTCGCCAGCGTTCCAAGGGAGAGAGGGCGGCCTCCTCCGTCGTGGATGAAATCACGGTCGAGGTACCTATAGCCATAACCGTAGGGGTGGTAATTGGCACCACCGAAGCCGGGGTGACCAATGACGCCCTCGGAACAGCAGTCACGGCATCAACGGCCACCGTCGACAGGGAAGTGGTCACTTGCAGAGTAGAAGCCTCCCTTTGAAGCGGAGACTCTCGCACCGACGAACGATCCCCAGCCGACGCTTCCGCAGGAGCGGGAGATCCCCCTATTTGGCCACACTTCGAATCACTAAAATCTGAGTTCGGACGAAGAATTTACAGCGGAAGCGGACGAATGCACCTCAACAGAATGTCTCGGCCAATGTGAGACACCCCAGGGGTGTCCGGGATTTTGTGAGACACCCCAGGGGTGTCCGGGATTTTGTGAGACACCCCAGGGGTGTCCGGGATTTTGTGAGACACCCCAGGGGTGTCCGGGATTTTAAATACAAGTCTTAGGCCTCATTTTTTTAGATCTGGAATTCTCGTGCCTCGGCGAAGCCCTGTCGGATTGAAGACTTAAAGTGCACAGATTTCAAGAGAGGAGGAGGAGGGATCGGATCTAGTTCTTCAACGCAAGAGAGTTCTTCATCAGATCTACATCACCCGCATCCGTTCCTTAGCATTACCCCTCGTCGGTAATCCTAAGAAGAGCAAATATCTCGCTTTTTTCGAGATAGGCGCTACAGTTTTCTCGATCTCTTCGCGGATAGATGAAGCTCTGCCCAATTTTTCAGCAATCAGATCTGATCGACGGTGGTCCACGGATAAACCCCGGCACAGGCAAAGACACCCACGCAAGCAGAAGACCGATAAACGATCTCTGCGTTTGTTTGATAAAGTTGTAAACTTTTTATTTTCATTGTGTAAGGAGATCTTATAAAAAGATCGACTTTTTATTTTATTTGAGTTTATTGTAATGACTAAAGTTGTAATAGATCCGATAACAATAGAAACATCAACTTTCACCGCAAACAAACTGGCGACCACAGTGGGAGCCAACATCTTCGCTGCCGAAGCTGTCGTGCCGCAGCCGACGATCAAGATCCCGATGCTCGAAGAGGTCGAATATGAATTCGACCAGCAAAAGTTCGAGGAGTACGTCTCCTCCTCCTCCTCTTCCAGATCCGCCTCTCCTGGCAAATGCAGGGGTGCCTCCTCCTCCAGAAAGATCTGCTGGTCTTCAGATCTGAAGATCCAAGAAGATGATCTCTCCGCCGCTGTTGCTGTTGCACCTTGCAATGATCCACCGGCGTTCAATGAAGCCAAATGTGCAGATCTGAACTCCTTCACGATTAAGGAGTCGACTGCTGAAGGCGCGTCAACTCTATCAAAGAGAGCACGTCAAAGGAAACGACAACGCCTCGCGCGTCAATTCGCCAAGGCTTTGGATCAGATGGATGGTCTCCATTACCAAGCAGATCTGGAGCTCAGAAAGCGCCAAGTGGCTAATCTGTCGCCACGACCAGCATCGGAATCCTCCTCTCGATCTCCAATTAACGGATGGGTTCGTGTCCAAAGAACCCGCTCTACTCTCGAGGAGCGAATCCAGAAGCGTCGCACCTTGCTTGCGCATGCCCGGACCCTTGTGCGAAAAGCACAAGAAATGCAAAAGGAAGAGGCAGTTAAGAGATCGCCGAGATCCAAACAAGTTTGGGTGCCAAAAGCAAAATCAGCGCCTAAGGCAAAAGCATGCGACGTTGCTCTCCGGCCTTCGTCAACTTCAGATCCCGAACCTCCGTTAAAGCCCTACCGCAGCGTGGATTTCCCCAAGTTTAGGATTCCTCTGAAGGATCGTATCGGTGCTCTACCCGAGAATCGAGGAAAAGCGCTTGTTAAGGAAAGCAACATCCGGACTGGGGGTCGTACGCGACCTCCTAACAAATGGATTTCTACAACGGCCCGCTTGGCGGTGCGTGCAAAAATCAGGAGCCCGTTAAGGTTTCACCCTCACAAAGGTGTGATTCCAAACGTGCGACTCTTGAAAACGCCAACAAGGCAATGTTTACTCAGAAGAAAACACGTCAGACAGACGAACGCGTTATACCTGAGAATCCATGTGAGCAGCCGATAGGTTACTCTGACCGCAACGTCGATGAGTTGTACTATCAGGCCGGGGGTACGAATAAATCTCGAAAGAGAAGTACCCGGGAAGCGGACTCTCACTGTCCGTGTATCAAAATTATCAGGGCAGTATTATCAACGTGTAGCTACCCCAAGACCGCTCCGCAGAGGGTCTCAATATTCGAGAGAATCTCCGATGGAACGACGAAGCCCAAATCAAGGCGTTTCCACCAAAGAGGATCGGTTGCTCGAGATGATGAATTCCCAGAAGTTACCATCAACATGGTCAACAAGGGAAAATCTCCAATTGTTTCAAGTGGTTCCGACCCTAACTTCTCTCCAGGAAGCAGAGTTAATTCGGGAATAGCTCAGCTTCAGCTAGAAGCCATCGGATATAACGATTACCATGGGATCCATGAAGGAATCCATTCCGATGACGAACTCTCAGATTCTTATTCCGCACTCACCTCCGACGATACAACGTCTAGCATAGGGCAAGCTCGAGAAGTGTTCATGGTCAACACCGAGCAAATAGCCAAAATCATTGAAGATGCTCTAGCCAAGCAGAAAG
Organism: Asparagus officinalis; assembly: GCF_001876935.1. Classification (NCBI taxonomy): domain Eukaryota; kingdom Viridiplantae; phylum Streptophyta; class Magnoliopsida; order Asparagales; family Asparagaceae; genus Asparagus; species Asparagus officinalis. The sequence goes on along the minus strand of NC_033794.1, from coordinate 111,919,250 downwards.
AAGCATTCAAAATCGAAATGGAAATGACTATGCAGGAGATGAGACAAATGCACGACCAACAAATCCGAGCTTTGTCAAATCAGCTAGTTAAATCCAGCCGTCGCACCCAGAACGCCGCAGTTGACAGCGATCCGAAAGTGGACGAAATCATCATGGCCGACGCACCGCCCAAAAATACTGGGGGTGGCCCCACTAAAAATAACAGCGCTGGGGGTGGCCCCACTAAAAATAACAACGCTGGGGGTGGACCCACCAATAATGATAACACTGGGGGTGGGTTCCCCCACTCAGCACCTGATCTATTTCAAGTCCCATTTGGGAGTGATCTCTGGCAACGAGCCTCTGATGGTCCGGTCATTTGTTGGCACCCTTCGCGGGCCCGCCTTCGATTGGTACCGCCGCCTCAAGCCTGGAAGCATCAACAGTTGGGAGGACCTGGAGAGCATGTTCCTCGCTCATTTCTTCGAGGATGATGCAGAAGTGTGGATCAAAACACTCTTCGATGAGAAACAAAAAGACGGAGAGTCGGTGGATACCTTCATCAAACGCTTCCGCAATCAGGCAATGAACTGCAAGGATCCCGTCACGGAGGAGTTCGTCTTGTAAACCTGTCATAACAACTTGTCCATTAACATCTTGGACGTTATGAGAGTAGAGCCGCTCAATACCTGGAAAGAATTGAAGGCTCGAGGAGAACAAGCTGAACGCTTCATCAGAAGGCGGAAGGCCGAGAGAAACCAACCGATGGTTGATCCTCTGGATTCGGATCTCTTACCTCATGATGAAGAGGACGTACCTGCAACGGTTATTGACGTTAATATGCAAAAGTCAACAACAACAGCTCCGAAGACAACAGATAGAATTCGGATCGCAAGGCTCCAAAAGAGTACTCATTGCAAAGACGAAGACGTTTCCAAGCCATCTTCGAGACCCTTCTTAGAAAACAACAAGATCAAGACGGGCCACTCATCACGAATCAGGAGAAGCTGACAATATGGCGGTATCCGAAGTACTGCGCGTACCACAGGAGGATCCTTCATCCCACCAAGGCTTGCTTTACTTTAAAGAATAGCATCCAAACCTTGGTTGAAGCCGGCGTCATAACGCTAGGATAAGCCAATTAAGAACGGCGGTACTCCGACAAGTATAAGAGTATAAACTGCTTCTCAATACTCCGACAAGTATAAGAGCATAAACTGCTTCTTAATACTCCGACAAGTATAAGAGTATAAACTGCTTCTTAATCCTCCAATCGGTATATGAGGTTAAACTGTTCCCTGATACTCCAATAGGTATATGAGTCTAAACTGTTTCCTACCGTTGACGGGAAGTTCCTGGAGAATTTTTATATGTAATATTCTTAAGGATAACCCGATCATGTAACCGAATGCAATGATAAACCCAGTTTCGCGAAGAAACTGGGGGTGGATGATTCATGTAACGGGAAGTTCCCGGAAAAATACTATATGTAATTCTCTTAGGGATAACCCGATCATTACAAACAAAGTGATAAACACTAAACCCCACTGTGATTTGTATGAGTCAACACTCTCGATGTGATTTGTACTCCTACTCTCACTGTTTACCTGGTCAAACCTTCCTATAGTTAGGGCCACAACCAAAGTCCCCTCTCGATTCCTTCCATGAACGAGAGGTCCACTTTCAATTCGAGTGATCAAACCTTCCTACAGTTAGGGTCACCTCAAACTCCTGTTTGGCCAAACCTTCCTACAGTTAGGGTCAAAACCATAATTCACTCTCGATAAACGAGAAATTTATCTTTAGTTCGGTAATCAAACCTTCCGACAGTTAGGGTTATCCGAATCTTGTCGATTCTCGGAGTGGAGATCCCACTCTTAGTTTCATCTTTTTGGATTCTAAGAGTGGAGATCCCACCTCGAGTCTCCTTTCCAGGTGAAGATAGAATATAAAATTCTTTTTCCTCAGTGTCGGGAGATAGAATATAAAATTCTTCCTTTCCCATTTCGGGTTCGTCTTTGCCCCAAGAGAAGACACCACCTTTTTCAACTCCCAAAATCCATGACTTTTATGCATGGGGAATTTTATCCCGAAGCCTAAGCAGGGATAAGCCAACGCCTAACACGCGTTGCCGGTTTAGTCTTTCGCCGATTGAAAAAGACACCAGAATCCAGTCTGGGGTATTTTATCCCGAAGCCTAAGTAGGGATAAGTCAGCGCTTAACCTGCGTTGCTGGGTGGTTCGTTCCCGTAAAAACGACCGATTCTACGTATTCAGCATCGTAGCAACAAAAATCCATGCCTTTTATGCATGGGGAATTTTATCCCGGAGCCTAAGCAGGGATAAGCCAACGCCTAACACGCGTTGCCGGTTTAGTCTTTCGCCGATTGAAAAAGACACCAGGGTCTAAGCCTGGGGAATTTTATCCCGAAGCCTAAGAAGGGATAAGTCGTCGTCTAATACGCGGCGCAGGGTACCTTTTCCCTATAAGAAATGGTTAAGTCTATGTGTTCAAAATCATAGCATCAAGTCTGAGAAAAGCGATTTTCTTAGCACAACGTTACATGCGAGACGGGTTCTAATAATTCACATGCTAGCCCGATTCAAACGGTAATCGGTAAAGGCACATCAAACCCGTTGATGGCTGGAGGTTTGCCAAAAATCCCAAAGTCTATGTCTAACACGCATTGCTGGTCAGTCTTTGACCGTAAAAAGGACAAAAGACCATATATTCAACATTGTGGCAGGTTGTTATTAATAACACCATAATCCGTGCCTCACACGCACGGGGAATTTTATCCCGAAGCCTAAGCAGGGATAAGTCAACGCCTAACACGTGTTGCCGATTTAGTCTTTTACCGATTGAAGAAGATACCAGAATCCGAGTCTGGGGATTTTTATCCTGAATCCTAAGTAAGGATAAGTCAGCGCCTAACACGCGTTGCCGGGTAGTCTATTCCCGTGAGAAAGACGAAGTCTACGTATCAATGTCGTAGCACTAAAAGACTTAACTCTTTTAGCACAACGTTATGTGCAGAACGGATCTAAACAATCTGCATGCTAGCCCGACTCAAACGGTAGTCGGTAAAGGCTTATCAAACCCGTTGATGGCTGAGAATTTGCCAAAAATTCTATAAGTACGAGTTATTGATGCATCAGCTCTATTAGTTGGTCTCGTTACTCGATTATCCAGCAACATTAAAATAAGATCCACAAATGCAGATGAATCAGCTTTAACAGTTGGTCCTGCAACCCCGACACTTGGGACCGCTGTGCTCCAATACCTTAAGAGCTTAAACTGTGTATACTCCAGTAAACGTACGAGTATAAACTGTGTCAACGTATGACGTTCGAAACCCTAGGGTCAACGCCGGTCAACGCGTAACCCTAGGTCAACGCCAGTCAACACGTTGCGACCAAAAGTCAACGTTCGACGATTCGAAACCCTAGGGTCAACGCCGGTCAACGCGTAACCCTAGGTCAACGCCAGTCAACGCGTTGCGACCAAAAGTCAACGTTCGACGATTCGAAACCCTAAGGTCAACGCCGGTCAACGCGTAACCCTAGGTCAACGCCAGTCAACGTGTTGCGACTAAAAGTCAACGTTCAACGATTCGAAACCCTAGGGTCAACGCCGGTCAACGCGTAACCCTAGGTCAACGCCAGTCGACGCGTTGCGACAAAAAGTCAACATTCGAAGTTCGAAACCCTAGGGTCAACGCCGGTCAACGCGTAACCCTAGGTCAACGCCAGTCAACACGTTGCGACAAAGAGTCAACATTCGACGTCCGAAGCCCTAGGGTCAACGCCGGTCAACGCGTAACCCTAGGTCAATGCCAGTCAACGCGTTGCGATGAGAAAGTCAACCCATGGCGATCTAAAACCCTAAGCCAACACAATGTGACGGAGGTAGTTCAAAGTCAACTCAATGACACGAGCCAAACTCAATTCATCAGCTGTAGACTCGAGACTCCGACGACGGCCAGGCGATAAACGCAGCGCTGGAAGAACTTCAGTTATTCGTCAAAACATCGAATAGACCAAAAATCGAAGGAGCTAAGAGTTGAAGCTAACCACAGGTCCTTTATGCCGACTGAAGGCTGGACCAATCACATCCAAAGTATTCCAGCCTCTTCTATAAAAGAAACGAGTCCGGAACGCTTTGGAGGGGGTATCTGTAGGCATCAAAAATTGCCTATAGGTCTCTACGAATAGCTCAGTGTTAAAGAACGATGATGAACGTCACTATCCGATCCACAGGAGTTCGATTGATGTCGATGAACGATTGAAGTGAATCGACGAACTACGAAGTCACGGGCTAATCGAGAGCCCCGCGATGTTTACAAAAGGAACAATGCCCTTCGTGTCTCGTTCATTCTATAGATAATTCAACCATTGGAGCTGATAGAACTCTTCGTCAGACATCCAACGCACTTCGAATCACTAAAATCCGAGTTCGGACGAAGAATTTACAGCGGAAGCGGACGAATGCACCTCAACGGAATGTCTCGGCCAATGTGAGACACCCCAGGGGTGTCCGGGATTTTGTGAGACACCCCGGGGGTGTCCGGGATTTTGTGAGACACCCCAGGGGTGTTCGGAATTTTGTGAGACACCCCAGGGGTGTCCGGGATTTTGTGAGACACCCCAGGGGTGTCCGGGATTTTGTGAGACACCCTAGGGGTGTCCAGGATTTTGTGAGACACCCTCCAATGCAGATTTGGGCCTTTAGCCCGTTTTAACCGCTCCGCAACCCCTCATGCCTATAAATACAAGTCTTAGGCCTCATTTTTTTAGATCTGGAATTCTCGTGCCTCGGCGAAGCCCTGTCGGATTGAAGACTTAAAGTGCACAGATTTCAAGAGAGGAGGAGGAGGGATCGGATCTAGTTCTTCAACGCAAGAGAGTTTTTCGTCAGATCTACATCACCCGCATCCGTTCCTTAGCATTACCCCTCGTCGGTAATCCTAAGAAGAGCAAATATCTCGCTTTTTCCCTTCCCGAGATAGGCGCTACAGTTTTCTCGATCCCTTCGCGGATAGACGAAGCTCTGCCCAATTTTTCAGCAATCAGATCTGATCGACGGTGGTCCACGGATAAACCCCGGCACAGGCAAAGACACCCACGCAAGCAGAAGACCGATAAACGATCTCTGCGTTTGTTTGATAAAGTTGTAAACTTTTTATTTTCATTGTGTAAGGAGATCTTATAAAAAGATCGACTTTTTATTTTATTCGAGTTTATTGTAACGACTAAAGTTGTAATAGATTCGATAACAATGGAAACATCAACTTTCACCGCAAACAAACTTGCGACCACAGTGGGAGCCAACAGCTTCGCTGCCGGATGAACGATCCCCAGCCGACGCTTCCGCAGGAGCAGGAGATCCCCCTATTTGGCCAGGCGCGTCCTCAGGAGCCAAATCCTCTTCCTCGCTGGACAATGCCTCATGAACCGAGACATTGTCATCCTCCTCAGATTCGCCCGACTCCCCAGATGAGCGATTCGCCCAAGAGTGAGGATCCTCTTTACCTGCGACTTCACGGGCAGGATCAGCTACAAATACACGAAAAGGGGTTAACAGAGACCCCTCGAAAGGGACCCTACTAACGGTCGGGTACGGGAGGAGGAGTAATGCTAAAACACACGCTTACCTGAGCCGGTGGGCCCCTCCTCATCTCCAGCCTCCTCTTCTTCGTCAGAAGGAATGGAGATCACCTTCTCAATCGCACCTGCATAGGTCCAATGCCAATGTCAAAAGGTATGAGATCAACGTTGCGATCAAAGACACTGTTGCAAAGATTACCTCCTGATGCGGACGCAGAAGCCGCTGGAACTCCCGTCGGTGGCCTCACGCCAGATTGCGGAGGAGCGTCTTTCGAAGTCGCCAGGACCGCCCCCGATGCAGCAGAAGAGGCGGGCAGCGCGGCTCCAGACGTCGCCGCTCCGGGGATACCTACCTGGGGAACATTATCCCGACCTTCTACCGCTCGGACAGTCTCTGCTGTCTCATCACCGCGGGCCTTCTTAGCCGCCCCCGCTCGGGAACTCTCGGCCGCTGCCTCCCGCTGACGCTTCGAGAGAAGCGAGCTACTCGGAGACAGAAGCGGCGCCCCCATTTGTCCAATTGTCGGACTCTGGACCGGTCTTGGGCGCCCAGATTCTCTTGGTTCACCAGGGGCATCCAGCGAAGGACCGGGGGAAGGAACTCGAACCTCGGGAACCTCGGATTCGTCTAAGCCAGCGTCAAAACCCTCGGGATCCTCCGTTGGATCCTCTGAGAACAGCTCCCTAGCAGTTTGCTGGCCTCTTCGCCTTGAAGAGCGGAGAGACCCTCTAGCAGGACGATCGCGTTCCGCCAGACATGAGTTCTGGAACCGGAAATTAGTAGGATTAGCACTAGCACCCCGATACCAGCGGCAATATAGGAGCGTGTGATGTAAATCACGATCCTTCGAGGGTAACTCAAAACGAGCCTGGGTGCCACCAGCATGAGTCCAGAACCATCCCCGAGCGCCATCCACCAGTCCTCCTTCAAAGCGCAGGTAGGGATTGGCGTTGCCCACATACAATTGATCATACCCAAACTGGCGGGGGGACCGGGGGGGGGGGTACGGCTCAAGATAGCATGTAGAGCCCGTTCTTAGAATGTGATACCCCGGCCG
>NC_033794.1:111868512-111912585 GCF_001876935.1 Asparagus officinalis | reverse complement strand
AGGACCGTGTAGTGATCCGCCGTCGGCGCATCCCTGAGATATTCTCCATATCCGCCCCCGCTGAAATAAGGAAAAAAGCGGCGAAAGTTATAATGCCCGAAGTGGGAGAGCGTCTTCCTTGCATCAGGGATGTCCTTGCATTTCCAGGAGCACCGCTCTAAGCGCTGGACGAAGGGGACGAACTTATCGCCCTGAGGTATCGTCGGGGCGCTCATCAAACATTCGCAGTGGTATACGAACCACGCCATCAAGTAGGTGTACGGTAGCCCCACCCTAGGATTGGGAGTTTTGATAACTACTCCTTCCCCCTCATCGAGGACCGACACGCGGCAGAATTGGGCCATCAGAGTATGGAGCCCTTGATGAATGCACGCTATCGTCGCCGATACCAGGGAATAAGACTTCCCGTGAGCTAAGCAAACCGCCGGATACACGACCTCCACAGGAAGAGCCTCAAAGGAGTGAGTGGGGATTACGCACCTCTTCAACCATAACATGAGGTACCCCGCGAGCAACGCCTTCCCCGAGATGAGAAACTTCGCCTGATGATGGAATGAGTGAAGGACCATACCAGACTTAAATCCGCCCTCGTCGCAGTCAAGAGTCATGGTGCTTCCTTCTTTAGCTGTCCTCGCCTCCACTTCGGGCTGGTCACACGCGCCTAACGGGAGAGCGAGCTTCCCCTTGACATCGTTCCCTGGGAACAAATAATCAGCCCAATTCTTATGGCTGATCCCCGGGGTCTTCTTCTTCTTCCCTTTGTGATCCGATGCCCCTAAGGTACTCAGGCAGATGTGGTAGTGGCAGAGTAACTCCCACAGAGTTTCAACCGCCAAAGGGGAATTGTCTGACAGCTGATCGATCTCAGCTTGATCAGGGACGTATTCCTCATAAGGGAAGTCTCCCAGAGGTAGCCCTGACACGTCGTGCATCTCGAAGGGGGTGATACCAAGTTCACCGTTGGGGGTGAAAAATGTGCCGCTTTCCGCACAATACAATTCCAGAATGCTATGGAATTGAGAAGCGTTGATCCGCAGGCCATGTCGAGTGGCTTCGAGGGCCACATATAGCTCTGTGCCCTTGAGGTCAGCATTCTCGGCCAAAACATAGTCGGTGATCTTGGACCACCACGTGTCACTGCCAGGTGCAGAGTAAACCCACCCCGGGGCTCTAAAGTCCTTCGGGGGAAAGCTTCCACCGACTCGGAAGAAGCGGTGACGGAAAGTCTCCGCCACCGCTGTCGATTCCCCCACGGGCGGTTCAGCAGACACTAAGCCAGGGCGCAGACCCGTCACGCGCTTACATGAGCTCTCCACTCCATAAATTGAGGTTTCGGCAGCTCTGCCCTGGCCTCATCTGTCAGCGCCGCGTTGGTTGTCAGCTCGCGTAGGGTCAAATGATGACCATCCGAGACCCTCTGTATCAGACCATGCGGCTTATCAGCGGTGAACACGGGTACTGGAGCCAAAGAGGGAAACCGAGAAGGTGCTGCGTAGCTCGTAGCCCCGACGTGGCCGACGGCCACACCCTCTGGAAAAGCCTCATCGGAAAAGGTCGCTGCAACAAGAAATAAAAAATCAATCGAAACAAAATCCGCTGTAGGGGCAAAATCGCCCATCAAACAGAGGAGGGCGAAATCGCCTGTCGAAAGGGGGAACCCATTTCGAACAAGGTCTATCCGTACAGAGGACACCCCCCTCTAACAAGAAAGGGTCGAACTCACCTATCGGAAAGGGAGTTCGCCTCTTTCCCGCTGAAGGATTCGTCCGCGGAGACAGTAATCATCCCCTAAGGGCAAATAGAGCAAACCTTGCCCCCAAATCGGGGAAGCTACCAAGCATAGTGAACAACACTCATCTCCCTAAATCCGACACCTAAGACCTACAAGAGGTCGTCCAGCGAACCCATCGACGTACCTGGGCACGACTCCAGAGCACTGGCAGGCATGCCGGCAGAGAGACGGTCGGAGTAACGTCCGGGGCCTGCACCCTTCACTTTGCACCTCTTAGATTTCGGAGCCATTGTAGGAGGAAGCGGGAATTCTTTCCGTGGAAGTTCCTTTCGAGATTTGAGAGCACGGTAACTCCCAAAAGAGGAAAATGGCTGGTTTAGAAGGGCGGAGTTGCCCACGTGGCCACGACTGCCCTCGAAAGGTGAAAACCCTAACGGACAGAAGACGTGGCCACGATCAAATTTGACGGCCTAGATCACCCTCGGTATATCGAAGGAACTGAGATTGGGGGTTGCATCCGACGGTTGAGTTCGAAAACCACGGCCACGATGCATCGTGGGGCGATACACACGAAAATCGTATTGTCAGGTCACGATCGCCACGACCCGACGAGACCGCGCCGCCTTAGCTGGGAAGCACGAAGCTCTATCGGCAGACACGTGGCTCATCTCCCGTCAGAATCGGTTCCGCCTCAAAAGGGAGGGGTTCCGCCTACAGATACTTGGCCTGACCCCACGAGTCGCGCAAAATTTGGCTCCTAAAGACTAATTTCGCCTTGACGATTCATTCGCCCTCAAAGGTAAAATTACGAATGAAGCCCATAGATTGACCTCGCTTAAACGGTTAAACCCACGCCTCAGACGGCTAAGGGTTAGAGCAGAAATCTTAGCATTAAGCCTAAGAGAAACTGTTCAGCAACTCATCATACTGAGGGGAATAGTATGGCTAGCCCGATTCAAACGGTAATCGGTAAAGGCACATCAAACCCGTTGATAGCTGAGGATTTGCTAAAAATCCTAAAAGAAATCAAGTGCGCTTACTTCGCCGAAAATTTCTTCATTCAAAGTATTCCAGACCACACGCGAGCCGGTTTAGGTCTGAAAACTTTGAAGGGGTCTTGTAGACGGTAAAAAATACCTCTGATGGGATTACAGGAAATTCGCCTGCGAGAAGAGCTCGCACGCTCGGTTCTCTGGCACAGGCCTAAATCGCATAGACGCCAGATACGTTCGATTCTAGGTTCGCCTTACGGTAGGCTCGCCAGCACGAGTCAAGATCGATCAGGATGGCAAGTTGGCTAGACCCACTCGAGTACTGTGCACCTACTTCGCCGCCTCTCCTGACCGGAAAGGAGAAAGCACCGTGCTCAAAGCACGCCGGGCGGTCACGCACAGTACTGGTGATCGGACAGACGCCTCATCGATCTGCGGACTCATAAATGCGGTTCATTAATGCTGGTCAGGTCCACTCGGATAGCAGACGGCCGTTGCCTCATATACAAGGATGGGCCTTCCCATTTTAGGTGACAGGACATAAAGTACAATCCCTCGAATGACCATTCATGGTATCGAGGAGCAGCTAGACGTCTCTGAAGAAGATATGGTCATATCCCATAATTCAAGGATGAGTCAAGCTGTCCTTCTTCCATTTAAAAGCCCCTTCCAGCACACTGGAGGAGAGGTCGCAAACTTAAAGAAAAGAGTTGAGACCAAGCTCTCTGCATAATCTTTGCATTACAGCACCACTGCCTAGTTCCGAGCTCCGACCGCCGGCGAACTAAGCAGACCCGAACTCCCTCGAGTTGAGCTTCTACTGCGAACTGAAGCTCTCCAGCAACCTCGATCGAACGGTCCAAGGGAAGCAGACTCGACACGAGCATCGAGCGAAGCATCCTATAGCCACCTAAAGTCCCCACACAAAACAAAGAGGGCATTCCCTCTGCTTCTGTTGTAACCATTTGATTATTAGTTTGTAATAAGCTTTCTTATTAATACAAACGAACACTCCCTGTTTTCGGGAAATCAAATTTACACCATACAGTCTCCTCTGCTAGTGTACTGTGATAATTCTTCACTCTATGCTCAATCTTATTATGAATGTAATATGTATCTTGATTCTTGTGCTGTTGTGGCGCTCTCGAATCATTTTGTGTTCTCTTCTTATATTATTCTTGTCACTGGTGGTAAGAATTCTTACCCCACTGTTGTGGTCCTCTAGATCCGCAATAGNTTCCCTTGTCATTATCACCATGCTGGTCTTAATTTTATAATCAACTATAAGTATATCTCCGTGCTTAAATCGGACTAGCTCTAACTACTTGTCGAAGAAGTAAACAAAATTCTCTCAAATAAGTGATATTCGTTGCTCCGACGAAAGTCTGAATTCATTGCTATCCTCCGGTGCTATCCCCTGGTGATGTCCTCTATGCTGAATACATCCAACTTCTACTTTGGTACTGAGTTGATGTTTAAGAAATTTTCATATTTTTTCTATTTATAGGCTGCACATGAATCCGGTATTCCTTGAAATTATAGTGTTCTCAGTGTCTGATATCTTTCTTATTCTCATAGAGCCAAGCCTCCTACTCTGTGGTTCTATCAACAGCTGATTGTGGTGATGATATAATCATTAGTATTGCCTCTTCAATAGGCACGACTGATACAACTGGTGGTAGAACTCTAGGAAGTGGCACTGCTGCGGGAAACGGATATGCCTCTCGCTCCTCGAGTACTGCAAAATCTTGCTGCAAACGACGTCATGAAGTCGATCAGGTACTGTAGAGTCTGTTGCAGCTCAGGCTCTGCTGGCCCAGCTCTCTAGGTATGAGTTTTACCTCGACTATGTCCTCTTTCCGATACTTATAACATCAAGAGAAGAGCTTAACTAACACAGTATATGAGGTGGTAAACATAGGTATATGTAACATAACATATCATAATAAGTGCTCACAACACATAGCATTCACACAAACACTTTACATCAACATAAAATAGTTGACATAAAAAAGAAATTTTGAAAATTTGAGATATAAGCATATATCGTCCTCACTCATTCTAAGAATTCCTAGCGGACTCTTTACATGAATCCTAGGAAGCTCTACACTAGCTCCACATACCAACATAGAATAGATCCCTAAGGATACTAGAACTAGAGCTCTGATACCAACTGTAATACCCCTGATTTTTACACTGGCTGCTGTCCAGGGTGAACTCCAGAGATGTTAGAACCTGCTGTATACCCTCCTCTATGCATATGCAAGCTTAACATGTCACTGTTGCTATTACTCTAGCAGATATTAAACAACAATAGTAAGGCACCCCAAAGGCTAACCGAATGATCTTAATATCATGACAATTTCTAGAAAATAGGGATATATAATAGGTATAAAATGATTTGTAATGTTCTCAAACTGGAATTTAGGAATAACACAGTTCGGAACTGAAAGGTAAACATATATCATACATATGAGAAGTTCTAAACAAGAACAAAAATCTAACTGATTCTATACATATATCTAAGTACTACTGATATCTAACATTGTATCAAAATATACATATCCATAGGAGGTTCTCTACCTCTAAAAAGATACAACTTGCACTGGTACAACTCGGCTCCGATCACAAGAGTACAGATAGCTAAAGTAACCCTATGGAGTACTTACTAACTAAAGTAAAATCCTTGCTGTTGCAAACTAACCTGCGCCCTTTTGCACTTCGGAAGAATTTCCTAAAATAGTATTCAAGAAAAAGAAAAGAAAAGAAAAAAATAACAACAGCGTCAGAACGCTTTAGCAAGAACATATCCATCCGTCCCCAATGGAAAGAGATACTAGATGTAATGGAGGCTATATTTATTAAGCATAATCTACCTAGATCGCTTCCCCTGTATCTAATGGAATTAATACCTAGGAATCTACAACACAAGACGTAGTATGTCGAACAAAATAATCCAAATAAGGAAACCCTCATGCATACACCATATGTCCCAAATTATAGATAACTAAATATCAATCCCGAACTAAGCATAAAAGATAAGCAATGTAGGAACATAAAGACATCATAATAAGCATCAGGACATAAATCTCATGTGCTTGCAAGAGAGAGGTAACGCGGTCATATTTACTCAACGGTGTGTCGCGAGATCAATCCGCTAATTTTCGGTTTTTGGAGATTAAATCCTTCTCAAGGCAAGTTCATCTCCTCTAAACCCCACCCTTCTTTGATATGTTGTATTTGATTGTGTTATTAAGTTAAATTCATGATCAAATACTCATATCTTGCCTAATAAAACTATAAAGGAGTGATTTTTATGAAATCAAGAACAAATCTAGTTGTAAATCATGATATTTTTGGGATATGGTTGATATGATATAGATTGCTGAAAACTGCTGCACATGTATAACATTTAACTAAAATTTTGAGATAACAAATAAACTCCAAACTAAATCAAACTAGTGTAAAATGAAAGATGTGTGAATTTAGTTTCTAAAACAGAAAAGCATTCTTAAAAAGAGTTTGTATAGAGACCGATACACTCTTTTTATTAAAGACATGTTCTGCAAAAAAAATGCTACATGTGTATGATATTTCAACAGCAAACTGGGTATAGTAAATGAACTATAAATTTAACTAAACTAGTACCAAATGAAAGATATATGAATCTAGTTTCTAAAACATAAAACTATTCTTAAAAAGAGTTTGTATAGAGAAAGATATGCTCTTTTTACTAAAAACATGTCCTGCAGAAAAACTGATGCACATGTATAATGTTTAACTTGAGATTTGAGATACCTTGTTGTATGAGTACATGAGATACATATGTTGATGTCTATTATTATGCTTTATTTTCTAGTTATATTTTGTTTGTTTAGTTCAGGGTTAATATTTAGTTATTTACTACTTGAGGCATACGGTATATACATGAGAGTTTTATTGTTTGGATTATTTCGCTCGACATACTACGTCTCGAGTGGTAAGTTTCTAAGTATTAATTCCATTAGGTTTGGAGAAAATGATCTAGGTAGACTATGCTTAATAGATAGAGCCTCCATTTCATCTAGCAGCCCTCCCCGGGGGCGGATGGAGGTAATCTTGCTAGCGCTCTGACACTCTTGTTGTTGTTCTTTTTCATTTATTTATTTTAACTTTCAGGCAGATCAGAGCACCGGAGAGTCGTAGGATGAGGAAGTTTTTACATAGTCATCGTCGCATGGTTTATTAGCAGGGACTCCACAATAGTCTTATGTTTCCAGTCAGTCATTTGGGTTTGTACTCATATTGTTAAGGCAGTTTGGCATTAGTATGATTTCTTGTTGATTCATGTTGAGATATATCATGTTATTTTAGACTCCAGATGTATTTTAGTTATTCTAGTCGAGACATGATATCATTATGAGATATTTCTTCCTACATCATGTCTATTGTATTTTTATTTCCCTTATTTGCCTATTTTGTACCTTTACTTATACTTGATTTCATTAGATGATATTACTATGATTGGTGAAACATACTGTTATACAGTGGAGGTGCATGATAGGTTTGACATCTCTGGGTTCACCTTGAACTGCAGCCAAGTATAAAAATAGGGACTTTACAGTTGGTATCAGAGCTCTAGTTTCAGAATCCTTAGGATCATCCTGTGTCGAGTCGTGGAGCTAGAATAGAGTTTCTCAGGATTCATGTATAGAGTTCGCTAAGAATTTCCTATAATGAGTGAGGACGATATATGCATATATGTCAAAATTTCAGAATTTTTTTTAATAACTATTTTATGTCGATTTCAAAGTATTTGCGTGAATACTATGTGTTATGAATAAGTATTATGATACGTTATGTATATATATGTTTGTGACCTCATTAACTGTGTCAATTAAGCTCTCATCTTGATATTATAAATATCGGGATGAGGACATGGTCAAGGTAAAACTTGTACCCAGAAGGCTGGGCAAGTAAAACCCGAGCTACAGCAGGCTCCATAGTATTTGATCGACTTCATGACGCCGTTTACAACAAGATATTGTAGCACTCAAGAAGCGAGAGGCGTATCCATTTCCGCCAGCAGTACCACTTTCAGGAGTTTCCACCACCACTTGTACCAGTCATGCTTAATTCAAGAACCAATACCAATGATTATACCATCATCACAACTAGCTGTTAATAGAGTCACAGAACAGGAGGCTTGATTCTATAAGAATAAGAAAGATACCAGACACTAAGAGCACACTAGTTTTAGGGCACGCCAGATTCATGTACAGCCTATAAATGAAAAAAATATGTGAAAAAATTCTTAACGTCGACTCAGTATGAAAGCAAAAGTTATATGTATTCAGCGTAGAGGACGTCACCGGGGGATAGCAACGACTTTAACGGAGCAGCAAATATCACTTATTTGAGAGAATTTTATTTACTTCTTCGACAAGCAATTAGAGCTAGTCCGATTGAAGCAGGGAGATATACCTGTAGTTAATGAAGAAATAAAAATCAGGGATCTAGAGGACCCTAACAACGGGGTAAGTATTTTTTACCACCAACAACAAGGACAGTATAAGAAGGGAGCACGACATGATTCGAGAGCACCGCAACAGCGCAGAGTTCAGGGTACATGTTACAATTGTAATAACATCTGACAAATAACAAAGGATTTGTCACAGTACACCAGTAAGCCAGCATGGTAGGGGTCAGGGTCGACAGTCTCAGAGCCGTGATTTTGGCCAGCAACGGAAGATAGAGGCACTACCTGTTATTCCGAGGATTGAGAGGCTAGTAGGCCAAATTTGCATTATCTAGGAGATTCCTGAGGGACAGATGGTCCTATATATTTTTCTATCACCGACAGATTTTATGCAGCTGTACCGCATAATCATAGTGTGAGCAGAGCTTTCTTTGTGATTTTCTTTCCAGCTCAGACCTTCTTTTATTCGGGAATTTTGTATTTTTTTATCTTTCATGCTTTCATGGATAGGTTTCAGCTTGTAGCACATCCTTTAGACATACCATTATTCGTCTCTACTCCTCTAGGAGAGGTGTCCCTATTAGAGAGTATCTGTAGGAGCTGTGTCATCAGTCTAGATGAGTCCGAGTTTCTCATAGATCTGATCGCGTTGCGGATGTCGGATTTTGATGTCATTCTCGGTATGGATTAGCTTTCATCATACCATGTTAGTATCGACCATTTTGGTAAAATAGTCAGGTTGTGAGCTTTCGTTGGGTTTGTATAGATAGTAGCAACCTCATAGGGTAACCAGAATACGGGGTCATTCCTGGCATACGTCGAGGAGGTGATGCTGAGGGACCGGAGTGCTGATTTGTGTGAGACTAGAGTTGTCTCAGTTTATTAGGATGTCTTTCAGGACATACCTAGGTTACCTCATGTGAGAGAGGATGAGTCCTGCATCAAGTTGCAGCAGAGCATAGTACCGATATCCCGAGCACCCTATCATATGGCACCCGCTAAGATGAGAGAGCTACAGATTCAGTTAGATGAGTTGTTATTTCAGGATTTTATTTGTCTGAGTCGTTCTCCGTGGGGAGTATCGGTCCTCTTTGTTGAGAAGAAGGACGATAGCATATGATTATGTATAGATTATCATGAGTTGAACAAGTTCACTATCCGGATTAGATAGGATTTATGACTTGTTCGATCAGCTGTAGGGAGCGCAATATCTTTTCTGAAAATTGATCTTCGTTTTGGTTATTTTTAATTGCGGGTTCGGGAGATGGATATTCCCAAAACTGCCTTTTTGACTCGATATGAGTCCTTCGAGTTTCTAGTCATGCCATTAGGCTGAACAATGTACCCGCGGTATTCATGGATTTGATAAACCGAGTTTTTCGTCTATACTTAGACCAGTTCGTGATTTTTATTTATTGATGTCATCCACATTTATTCGAGAACAGAGATAGAAAACGAGAAGCATCTATGTTTAGCATTTCAGACTTTGCGGGAGCATCAGTTGTATGCTAAATTCAGCAAATACGAGTTTTGACTATCCCGAACAGTGATAGGATATTCGTTGTCTATACGGATGTGTCATTAGCAGGTCTAGGAGACGTTTTGATACAAAACCAGAGAGTTGTAGGTTATACCTCTCGAAAGTTGAGGACGCATGAGTAGAACTATCCCACACACGACTTGGAGCTAGTAGCAGTAGTCTTCACACAGAAGACATGGAGACATTATCTGTACAGAGTACAATTTGAGCTATTCACAGACTACCATTGTCTGAAGTACCTATTTTCTTAGAAAGAACTCAACCAGAGACAACGACGATGGGTTGAATTTATCAAGGATTATGAGTTCGTGATTCAGTATCATCCGAGAAAGGCGAACGTCATAGCGAATGTTTTGAGTAGAAAGTGTTAACACCGGAGTGTGGCTTGAGGTGCTCGTTATGTCAAGATCTTCATACTCGTAGCCAGTTTGAATTTAGGCCAGAGATTGGTGGGACCAACGTATTTTTGGGAGCTATGCCTGATACGAGTCGTCGTGCGAGCACCTTTGATCACGGAATTATCAAAGGTAGGTTGAGAAGAGGATGACAGAAACACAAGAACAATTCAGTATGTCACGAAGAAAAATACCCTCTCTAGATTATGAGTATGAAAAGATTACAATCCCTCTCTCACAATCTCACTAGAATCGAGAACAAGCTCGCAATTCTCCCTAAACCCTAATCTCTCTTAATTAGAATCTCACTTTGATTACATCTAAACCCTAATCCTTTTGATCAGGATCCCTCTTAGATCTAAAACTCTTTAGGACTACATTTGGTCTCTCACTTCCCCTTTGGAAACCCTAAACAATCCCTATTTATAGGGTTTACAACGTGGTGGTAATCTGATAAATAATCAAAACCAAACCCATCTAGGATTCCCCCAAACAAAAACCAAATCGGCCTGGGAAACCCTCGATTAGTCGACTCATGATCGGCTCATGCTCACCAGTCGACTCATGGTCGACTCAAAACGTGCACAAACTATGCTGGCCTGCATGAGTCGACTCATAATTTCATGAGTCGACACAGCAGAAGCATTTTGCTATCTGGAGGCGATTTCTTGAGTCGACTCTTCAACCCGACAGTCGACTCATCAATCGTAAGTCGACTCATCAACCCGCCAATCGACTCATCAGGTTGAGAATTAAAATCTTTGATTTTTCGTTCTTCCGACTCGCTTCACGCTCCATCCTGTGCTCCACCGTGTCGCTTCACATCACTATTCTCAAGATATCATGAGAATTACCTATCCTTAAGCTCTCATGAGGATCACTAAGCTCCCAAAGCAGAGAAGAAGATACACACGTATCAATGCTAGTGCAGCCGTCTTGGAGTGATAGAGTGGCTAGAGCTCTATTAGAAAACACTTGAATTCAAACTCAGAAGGAATAGATTTCCAAAGAACCCAAGGCCGATTGGACCCTTGGGGAAGATGGAGGACTTCGGATAAAAGTCTAATTAGTGATACCAGCTAATGCACAACTAAAAAGAAATTATTTAATGAGGCCCATTGCACCAGATACACAGTGCATCCAGACACAACAAAAATATACAAGGACTTGAAGAGAAATTTTTGGTAGGACGACATGCTTAGGGAGATTTTAGAGTATGTAGCTAAGAGCTCTACCTGCCAGCAAGTGAAGGCAAAACATCTGAGGCAAACAGGGACCCTACAACCTTTACCCATTCCGGAGTGAAGGTGAACAGATATTTCTATGAACTTCATTGTAGGATTTCCAATATCGAAGAAGGGGAACGATTCAGTTTGGGTGATAGTTGATCGGTTAACAAAGTCAGCTCATTTCATACAAGTGAAGACGATGTATAAAGTATACGGTGGAGACTTAAGCGAGGATATTGATTTAGGAAATCGTTAGATTGCATGGAGTTCCAGAGACGATTGTATCAAATTGAGGCTCGATTTTCACTTTGTATTTTTTGGAGGAGTTTCTAGGATTCATTCGGTAGCAAATTATCCTATAACAGTGTATTTCACCCACAGACAGATGGGCAGATAGAGAGAGTAAACCAAATATTCAAGGACATGTTGCGGGCATGTGTTATAGATTTCCATGTTAGGGAATTCAGCGATTTGGTAGACGGGGAAAACTTACCCTGAGATATATTGAACCCTTCAGGATTTTTGAGCGTGTTGGAGCTGTGTTATATAGACTAGACCTTTCAGCATCGATGTCAAGTATACACGATGTTTTCATGTTTCGATGCTTAAGAAGCATTTACACGACGAGCAGTAGCAACGAGTGTTGGACGCACTAGAGATTAAGCTTTAGGAGGATTTGATCATGATTGAAACCCCGAGTGTGTATTCTTGCCAAGGAGGGCAAGAAGCTTAGAAATAAAGTAATATATTTAGCTAAAATTCAATAGAACCAGAAAGGAGCTGAGGAGGCTTCTTGGGAGCGCGAAGAGAATATGCGTCGCGACTATCCGAACCTGTTTGAGCAGGTAAATTGATTTATTTATGTTTGGTATGATGCGGCATAATTATGTACCAAAATTGCAAGTGTACAATTTATCAAGTTATAGTATAAAAAATATCGATCCCACGAGGAAGGTGATTTTAAGAGATTATTAAACTTGGTTCTTATATTTTGTGCATGACAATTAGGAATAAAGAATAAGTATGAATGTGATGAGTGATTTGTTGTGAATATTTGCAAAAGATAATAAATTGAATTTTAGAGGAGAGAAGGAAGAATTAAAGAATAAATGAAATCACAAGGCAAGAAAGATGAATGAATAAAATCAAGAACTAAAACCAAGAATGAAAAGAAATTTTAAGAAAGTCAAGATGGAGGATTCAAAAGAAGTAAGAAATCTAGAATATAATCCACTAACCAACTTCAATTACAAAATATAAACTATTCTCTTTTTATCATATTTCAACTTAGATTTATTAAGCATAGATTATCAAACCATTTAAGGAAAGTGTAACCTATCAAATTATCATCTAAGCTAAAATTACTATTCATGATAAGAACAATAACATGATAATAATCCTAGAATTCATAAGCATAACCTATCAAACCATTTAAGATAAGCATAGATTATCAAATTCTTCTTCTACCGATTAGTTCTCTATTTGATTATCCTAACATGAATATTTTAAGTACAAGAGAATAATTCATACAATATAAAGGAAATTAGACTAGTTTCATATAATTCTAAACTTCCTACAAGAATTAAATTCACATCTTTAAGAAATAAAAACAAGAAAAAGAACTAATTACAAAAATAAAAAGAAAAGAAAAATCTAAACTATGAACAAGAAATAAATCTAACTACAAAGAAAATAAAAATCTAAACTACAAAATAAATTGCAGAAATTAAATGCAAGAAAAATAAATCTACTCTACAAATTAAAGTGCAAAAAGAAATAAAAAAGACAAGAAAATAAATCTACACTACAAGCATGAATTTAAATCTAACTAATAAGCAATAATAAAGAAATTACTAAAAAGAAATAAAAGAGAAAAGAAATGCAAACCTTCAAATTGCTCTTCATCTCCATTTTTGATTTTCTCTAGCCCATTCTTTATTTGATTTTCCAAGGCCCAATGCAATTCATGAGAGCTCCAATTGATTTTTAAAATCAACTATGCACATTTGATAAAATTTTCGGAATTAACTCTGCAGCAATCAAAGTTTGGCCCATTCAAGCTTCTAGTCTTCATTTGATTTTTGAAAAAAGAAAGAAAATCCGGCCCATTAAGCTCAAGTCCAATGGAGAATTATTTGTTGATGGGCCTTCTCAAGTCCAATGGAGAATTATTTGTTGAAAAGAGAGAGCAGCACATAGGTCCGGTCATGATTGGAGATCCTTCCCATTCAAATGATTTTTCAAAAGAAAATTGAAGAGCAAAGTCCACAAGTCATTTGCAAATAAGTCCGGTTTTGTAATCTTGAATAAATGCATAAAATCCCACTTCATTTCAACTCTTGCATCCAAGTCCAAGCATAGCTTCCTTAGTGTATTTGTTATGGGCTTTGTTCTTTGGGCTTCAATCATTTTCTTGATAGGCTTTGGCTTCAAAAATGCTACAAAATAGAGAAGAGAGATTTTTGAGGGGTTTTTACATTTAATAATATTTATTTATATTTCCATTCATTTATGTGCAAACTAATCTAACAACAATTATTAATGGTATATTTATTCATATAAAATAGATAATAAGGGTATAAAATTGTAATAAAATATGATTATCATGGTATGATTATCAATATAGTCATGTTTATATTTAACGCTAGAATGAGGGTATTAACATTTAGCTCCCAATCATTCGGAATACATGGTATATATATGGGGGGGTTTCTTATTTGGATTTTTTACCCGACGTACTAGTTCTGCTTAGTTAGAGGTTAAGTGGGAGTATTTATATTCTAGATTGTTAAGTATAAATAATGTTAAGATACGATTGCGGAATTTCGTGGACGAAATTCTTTTATGGGGGAAGAATGTAAAACCCTGAAAAATTTAAATATTTTGTTATAAATAATAATAAATATGTTATATGATGAAAAATAATATATTTTGATGTTTGAGTATGCTAGAAATTGATTTGAGATCAATTCAATATATATATGTGAATATACAAGTGCAAATGCACAAATCAAGAAATCTGGAAATATGACTAGTTGAGATATTATATGTTATACACACTGATACAGTTATAATATAGGAAAACTTAAAAGACCAAACTTATAGGTCTCTTCAACAGCTTTCTAATGAATCTCAAATCATCTCATTCCTAGGTCGAATGAGAAAGTTACAGTCATTATACTGATTATAGATTTCAGAATGCCAGGCTGTTTCCAGATCTGTTTCAGGTTTCGGGTTGGGTTTTGTTTAACCCGAACCCAGTTGATACCCTAAGAGTATATATTTATTTTAAACCTTTTTTAACCCTCTTTCAATCCCTAATAACCTTAGTCACCTCCCTCCTCAAACCCTAACCCAATTTGTGAGCTTTGGAAGAGATCTAAGGAGATTTGTTGAAGGAAAGGTAACGATTTGTGATGATTGGCAGAGGAGAGGCCTTGTGCTCATGTCAAGGAGTCCAACAAGACCTTCTGGCAAGATTACCCTCATCCAAACCTTCCTTATAAATTAGTTAAAGATTTAAGAAGTTTGAAAATGAGGTTTTTCATGCTTGAGTTTAATTTCTCATGTTAGAACAAAATAAGATTTTTATGATAAAATGTTAATCCTTTGTTAGAACTGAATATTTTGTCTCCTTGCTGTTGGAATTAGATTTATGATCATGATTATTAGGATTAATATAATTTTTATTTTTATTTTTGTAAACTAAGATTTACCATGTGAAAATCCTAGTTTATTTTATTAGTTGAGTTCTTGTAAACTAATCATGCTAAAACCTAAGGTTGTGATATCTAAGATTGAAATCAAGTTTTAAAATGAACTACATCTCTTTTCATGTGTAATCCTATCATGCTCAAATAATCAATTTCATTTATATATGAGATATTAAAGAGAGCTACTAATGATATATATATATTCTGCAGAAAAATGTTGCACTTGTATAAGATTTAACTGAAAATTTGAGATAGTAAATAAACTCTAAATTAAGATAATCTAGTGTCAAATAAAAGATATGTGAATCTAGTTTCTAAAATAAAAAACCATTCTTAAAAAGAGTTTGTATAGAGACTGATACACTCTTTTTATTAAAGACATGTTCTGCAGAAAAAATGTTGCACGTGTATGATATTGCAACAGAAAACTGGGTATAGTAAATGAACTCCGAATTTAACTAAACTAGTGCCAAATGAAATATATATGAATCTAGTTTCTAAAATATAAAATTATTCTTAAAAAGAAATTGTATAGATAAAGATATGCTCTTTTTACTAATAATATATCCTACAAAAAAACTACTGCATATGTATAATGTTTAACTGGATATTTGGGATAACAAATGAACTCCAAAATAAACCAAACTTATTCTAAATGAAATATGTGTGAATATAGATTTCAAAACAAAAAATCATTCCTAAAAATAGTTTTCCTAGAGAAAGATATACTCATTTTACTAACAGCAGTTCCGACCACTTTCTGGGCAACATTTGCCCAATTTTGAATTTGTTTTCTTGAGTTTGTTTTTGCGCCATTGTTGAAGTACGATCACGGAGTTTGAGCCACTCGATGTTACAACCACTGTCATCAAAATGTTGTTATACATATGTGAGCATCCCTAGGGGATTATGATAAAATATTTTTATGTTTACACACCTGAGATTGTGAGTTTTTACACCGCAAATGAGACCACGAGGATTTTTCACTCCACTACACGTATTTATCGATCTGAAAGATGATGCAATAATACTTAATTGTCAAACTGCATGATGATGTGATGATACCTTTTTGTCGATCCGCACGATGATGCGATGATACTTATTTGTCGATCCGCACGACGATGCAATGATACCTTTTTGTCGATCCGCACGATGATGCGATCATACTTATTTGTCGATCCGCACGATGATACAATTATACCTTTTTGTTGATACACACGATTATGTGATGATACTATTTGTGGAAAATTCGTAGTAAAAGAAATGAAAGAATTGAATGTTTTATTCTCTCAATCTTAATTATAATTGGATTCCGATTACAAAAGAGAAGAGCATGATCTGGATTCTCCCTTTTATTTAATTCTGGGTTCTTCACAGTGACGATGGAGTGCCTCCCTCGAATGTTCATGTCGAGTTTGCTCTCCGTTGACGATCCGAACGTCTTGATTCGCTGGAACGGTATCTCCTCCTAACGATTTGACGTTGTGGAGAACTTACAAAGAAAGTTTTAAAACTCTTGATGAGTTGATAACTCTGAACGAGTTTGAAACTCTATGAAAGCGTTAATTTAACCAAAAACCGGTTTGACAAGCCAAGGCCGAAGGCTCCAAGGAACTTTGTTGCTGCAGGAAGCTCCAGCAATTCCCTCAAAAAGTTAGTCGAAGATCTCTTCTTTGCTGCCCAAAAAGAAGGATCAATCCCAGAGCCAAAAAAATCCCCCAAACTCAATTGAGTTTCCCACTATTTATAGGGGATTAAGGGGTATAACTGCCCTCTTAATTCGCTCCTAAGTGGGGCTGAATGGGGTGTAACCGCCCCCCTTAAACAGCTCCCCAAATCATGGGGAGAATAATTTTGAAACCGTCCAGTTCGTGCTTTGAACGAGTCAAACGCTAAAAATAACGTTCAGGGCCCGAACTCTGCGTTTTAGACTAAAAACACAGAGTTGGGCCTATTTTGGTGGCTGAACGCACAGGTCGCGTTGCGTTATAAATCTAAAACGCAGAGTTGGAACGCAGAGATGAACTCCGCGTTTTGGACCTGAGATGCAGAGTTGGGCTCTGCATGAACTCTGCGTTTTGGACCTGAGACGCAGAGTTAGACTCTGCATGAACTCTGTATTTTGGACCTGAGACGCAGAGTTAGACTCTGCATGAACTCTGCGTTTCTGAGTCCACAAACTCTGCGTCTGGACTTGAATGCTGGGGATGGCCCTTTCGTTTTGACTCTGGAACATGGGTATGACCTCTGCATTTTGATGGTATAACACAGGGATGACCTCTGAGTTTTGATGGTGACATGCAGGGATGACCTCTGTGTTTTGATGTGAAGAGACCATCAATTTGTGGTCTCTTTTGCTGGAGCATTATAAAGACCGTTATCTAGTAATCTTCATCTTGGCTCCTTGCAAATATGAGAGTCGTCAGATTGTAACTCCCGATGTTGATTGTGAAGGCTGTTGATTAGAGCTTTCATTAATTGTTGTGAAGGTCGTCAGATTGTAACCTTCATCGATCTACGTAAAAGTCTTTAAATTATAGCTTTCTGGAAGTCGTCAGATTGTAACTTCCACCATCGGTGTTTGATGGGTGATCAGCTATCTATTGTGATTTTTAGACAGCTTACAAATACCTATTCGTCGATCAGCATGGTTATGCGATGATACCCTTTTTACCGAATCACACAAGTATATGTTTTATTGAGAAACTATAGAGAATGATTGACCCTGAATTTTTGGCGGATGCCCAATGTGATATTACTCGTTGTTTAGATACCTTGTTATATGAGTACATAAGTGTAGGCTGTCTAAAAATCATAATAGATAGCTGATTCCCCATTAAACATTGATGATGGAAGTTACAATCTGACGACTTTCAGAAGGCTACAATTTAAAGACTTTTACGTAGATCGATGAAGGTTACAATCTGACGACCTTCATAACAACTGATGAAAGCTCTAATCAACAACCTTGGTTACAATCTGACGACCTTCATAACAACTGATGAAAGCTCTAATCAACAACCTTCACAATCAACATCGAGAGTTACAATCTGACGACTCTCACATATCAAAGAGCTAAAGCAAAGATTACAAAACGACGATCTTTGCAACGCTCTGACAGATAGAGACTACAAATCGACTATCTCTTCAATCCAAGACGCAAGACTCATCCCTGCATCCCAGAGGTGAAGCACAAGTGGTCTCATTCCAGAGTCAAAGCTATGCAAACACAGCTCCTAAATGCTACAAACGCAGCTTCCATTCGCTGCCAAACGCAGCTCCTAAATGCTGCAAAACGCAGCTTCCAACCGCTGCCCAACGTAGCTTCCAACCGCACCGTAGACGCGAAGTTAGTTCAAGGTATAATTTTTTTTCCAATTTCTCATTTTTATTACAAATTTATGGGTTATGGTTTGCTTTTAATAAAAGTTTTAAAGTTAAAAACCCTAATTCAACCCTAATTAAAATGATCTACCCAAAATGATCCTCACCATAACCCCAATAGCATTATCCTAAGCATATAACCCTAATTAACCGAACTTTAATTTTTTATTTTGTCCTAATCCCATATATATAATACTAATTTAAATTTGGTAACCCTATTCCTAACTTTATTTCTAACCAAATCTAACCAATTTAACTAATCTACCCAAGTGTCTAACCCTAATTCAACTAACTTTAACCCAAATATTAGCATTTTCCTGTCTCTAATTAACTAATTTAACTTTAATAACTTTAATCCTAACTCTAATAACTCAATTAAATTATCTATCCATAATGCTCCTAATACTAACCCTAATCACATCACCCTATGTATAGAACTCTACATAAACTAACTTTAACCTTTTTCTTACCCTAATTCTATGTATAATAATCCTAATTAAACTTTAGTTAGCTTAATCCTAATCTAATAACCCTAATTAAATAAATCTAATCAAAATAGTCCTTATTATAGCCTTAAATTCATCACACGAGTCAATTTAACCAAAATTTGACCTTTATCCTAAATCTAATTAATTAATTTAAATTTAATAACTCTAATCCTAACTTTATGAACTAACTACTGAAATATTCCTAATACTAAACCAGATTACTTTGTCATTATCCTAAGTCTAGAACCCTAACTAAACTAACTTTAAACTTAATATGATCAACAAAGTAACTTAACTTTAAGTACCCTCATCCTTTTAAATATAGGAACTCTAGATAACTTAATTTAACCATAATATTCATAATCCTAACCCAAAAACATCACCCTACGTATAGAATTCTAAATAAACTAATGTTAATCATTGCTCCGAAATTTAATTAAATTAATTTTACTTTAAGCCAATTTTAGTCATTAGTCCTAACTAACCCATTAAATATTACTACAAAGTTATTCAATAAAAATAAGCCTAATCCTAATAATATTATATGACTCTATTCTATCTTCCTAACTAAACTAACTTTAATCGTATTATCATTTTAAACCAATTCTATATAAACTGGACTTTATACTTAGATAATAATAATTCTAACCATGATTATATTACCATAAGTCTAAGACTCTAATTAAGCTAAGTTTAACATCTACTTAAAATCTACCCTACCCAAATCAAACTGGTTAACCAGTGATTGTTTTGATAAATCCTTATGTTGTTATTGATACATTCAATTTATTTAGATATATAGCATTGTATTGTTTTATATATCATGCTTATATGAATCAAACTCGTTACCCCTAGTTTCCCGTCTAATAATGTTGGATGTCAATCTTTTCTAACATAAACACAAGAATTTCTAGTTTGGTATGAAATTAATTCTTCTACCTAAAGAGAATTACGTGCTTTATGTTAGGAGTATGATTTACATACAATAATTATTGGATCTGTCTGGAGAGACTTTTCCTTCTCGTATAGGTTAGGAATATAATAGGGTATCATCTATTTTTGTGTACGTTATGCATTTTCATTCCTTGAAAATTTCTATAACATGTACTGTATTGTTCTTCGTGTACAATAAGCGTATGTTGTTTTGTGTATCGATCTAGTATTGACCTATTATTGATATGCATTATGACATCTACACAATGTATTCAGAAAATAGCGGATGGATGTTGCCAAAATTTTCTAGAAATAAAAATACATAAAATATGCGAAGATAGATGTGCACATTACTATATTTCTAATGAGATAGGTCCATTTCCTATGATAGGTGTTAAAGTGTCTTATTCAATATAGAAGCGTTTGATTTTAGAAAAACACAATTTATGTCTTGGCAATTCTCCCTCCGAGATTTTTATATTTTGAATTTCCTCGATGTTATGAAAAAAATTAACATTACCAAACCATTAATTTTATGCATTGATCATTAATTTCACATTACCTAATTATGCTCCATTCCACTAATTAAAAATTATATATAACATACAGATGAGGTTAGTTCCCGATAAATCATGGATCAATATTTCTCATAAGGGATAGCCAATATAAAGAAGGAATAAATGTCTTCATACAGTATGCCTTGGTAGACTGAAGAAAGTTAAATTGTGATGTCGTATATTGCCCTTGTTGTTGGTTTAAAAAATTAGTGTTGGTGAATAGAAGTAATTTTTACAGACCCTTAACATCAGGATTTTATAAGGAGTACAAATATTAGACGTTAACATGAAAGGATGTCTTGAAGAAATGAAAGTGATGCAAGAACCAATACGTCCCATGGGAGGATAGATGATACACAGACGATGCTTGCTAATATGTTAACAGTACCAACTATAGATGAAACTGAAGATGTCGGGGATATTGAAGTTGCAGGAAATGCTGAAAGTGTGAATGATAAAATTACCCTAGAGGGGGGGTGAATATGGTATTTACTAATCTAACCCTATTTAATACAAATTAAAAACTTATTAACAATATCCTAGCAAGAATGATATTCAAAAACTTATATGTGCAAGGATATGAAATTAAACTAATGGCGATATAAATATGAACACAAAGAGAATGAGATAGTGCACAAAAACAATCAAAAACATAATGATATGATCACAGAGTTCGATCAACCCTTGACCTACGTCTCTGTTCCTTACCTTTAGAAGATCTTAACTATCTCAACCGGTTTTCAACGCTAACTAAAAATGTTTACAACTCCACACAATCTTGATTTTCTAGCTCATCGAAAACTCTCACAATCACTCACAATGTATTCACACACTACAACCTTGAGTGTTGGTCTCTCACGTGTCACCTTCCTCAAGTGCTCGAATTTACAACCTTTTTCTAGGCTTTACTACCGATGCCACTCACTTTTGGTGTCGACCACGTCTCTCACCACACACTCCTCTCGGTGTACTTGTGTATTACAAAGTGATCTCACAATAAAACACAAGAAAAATGTTTGTTCTCTATAATATATGAGGACTTAATGTAAGCCCACACTCAATGTTACAAACTCACACCCTAATTATACTATGTATAAAAACACTTAAGCTCAAGTGGGTGTGTGTAAACAATGAGTGAAAATAAAATATAAACTCAATTAAAGTCTAGCTTATGAAAATGATAATCAAACATATAAATAGCTAGAGATTGAGTTTAGAAAACTTTTCCAATGAAAATAAGAGTGAGAGAGATGAGATGAAAGCCCAAACACAAAATGATGATCTCTTCTTCCTCTTGTGAAAACTTCTTCACATAAACCAAACTTGAAACAAAAAACTTTAAACACCCTTAAACAAACTTGTAAACTCTCTTTAAAACTTTTCTTAGTTAAACTCAGAAGTTAGAGGGTATGGGGTATATATAGGGACCCCAAGAAAGTAACTAAAACCAACAAAAAACACAAAATAATAAAAATCTGGAAAATAGCCGTTACTGTGCAACAGTCATATTATAAGTCGACTTATGACAGATATAAATCGACTTATGTCTTCATGAGTTGACTTGTATGAGTTATAAGTCGACTTAGCAGATGAAAATATCTAACTGCACAACATGTCATAAGTCGACTTATGAGTTGACTTAAACGTGCACAGAACCTGAAAAGCGTAGTAAATTTCAACTTTAAACATTGTTTAAAAATATCAAATAAATTCTAAAAAATATAAAACTTTGAGAAATATTTATAAGCATGAAAATAAACATGTTACAAAATAGAATTTTTCAAATTGCACTTCCCAACTATGAAAAATCATCATTTTACAAAATAGTCTAAAATACGAAGTGTTAATACACTTGTTTTTGATATTTTGACTTAAACAAAATTTTGAAAACTCTTGTATGGATTTAGAGACAAAATAAAATATAAACTAAGATTATTTAGTCCATAAATCAATAACATAATGTTTTATCAAAAATACACATATTTTGCAATCATTCAAAATAATAAACATGATTTCAAATCTTGATCTCAATGAAATCCTATCAAGCATATAAAAGCATGAAACGAGTATGAGTGTATATAACTATATCCATTTGTTTCATATTTATGTGGCTAAAACTTAAAAGCAGAAAAAAAAAAGAAAACTATGTGTGTGTGTGTGTGTGTAATATTGAGCTTGAAATATTTGCACACAAGTATAAACTCCTAAAAACTAAAACACTTTACCCAAGCTAATGATCTCTTATTGAAGCTCGATCTTGGTTGCGGATAAAGCTCGATCTTGGTTGCGGATGAAGCTTGATCTTGAATTTTTGACTTGAATGTATTGGCTTCATTCTGATATTCCTTCCATCTTCTAATGTATATGATCATGTAGGCTTAATCCAACCAACCTCCAATAGAGGATCCTTGTGTAGAATACCTAACAATCAAATATAAATACTCGACAAATATTATTAGGAATTGTTTGTTAATCATCAAAACTAGATTGAATTGTAGGCTCATAAACATGAGACCTAACAAATAATACTGAGGAGCTAGCACAGATAAGCAAATTAATAGAAGACGATGAAAATAATCTGTATGAGGGTTGCACCAAGTTCACTAGATTATCATTAATGTTGTGACTTTTTTGTATAAAGTCCCTTAGTTGAATGACAGATAAATATTTTAATATGTTGCATGTGTTGCTGACAAAAGAGATTTCAAATGTAAAATAGAGCATACCAAAAAAACTATGATGATCCAAAGAAGATTATTTTTGTTATAGGACTTGATTATAATAAGATTGGTGCATGCCCTGATGATTGTATCCTCTACTATAAGAATAATAAAGACCTTCACGAGTGTCCAATTTGTGGAGTGTCATGGTAGGTACAACGCAAAACTATTCAACACATAGGACATCAAGGTCTTTGCCTAAGCAAAGAAAGATTTCATCAAAGGTCCTTCGTCATTTTCCCTTGATACCTAGACTAAAGCGGTTGTATATGAATAAAGGCACTGCTAAGCAAATGAG
Source organism: Asparagus officinalis (assembly GCF_001876935.1). Classification (NCBI taxonomy): domain Eukaryota; kingdom Viridiplantae; phylum Streptophyta; class Magnoliopsida; order Asparagales; family Asparagaceae; genus Asparagus; species Asparagus officinalis. The sequence continues at coordinate 111,889,146 of NC_033794.1, read as the reverse complement.
GTAGCACCTATAGCTGATGGTAAAGTCAGACATCCAACTGATGCAAAGGCGTGAAAGCATGTGGATCGTACTTTTCCTTAGTTTGCCAATGAGTGAGGAAGGCTAGACTAGGTTTGTCTAGCGACGGATTTAATCTATTTGAGCTTATGAGTTTCGGTTGGTCGACATGACATGTTGTATTAATACCTTATAACTTGCCACCTTGGCTTTGTATGAGACAACTGTATATCATACTTTTCATTACTGATACCATAGAACCGCTAATTGATGAGTTAAAATAACTTTGGATTGAAGGGGTTGTGATATATAATACTCATGCAAAGCCGTCGTTCAGACTCTGCAGTATTTTGCTATGGACAACTAATGGTTTTTCAATATACACTAATTTGTCTGGTTGGTTTATGAAAGGAATATATGTTTGTCTAGTGTGTGGTCCATGATTCAAAGATCTTCATTTGAAATACAGTTGAAAGTTTTGTTATTAGGCTAATAGAAAGTGGTTAAAACCGAAACACATATACATAACAAAAAGTGGAGCAAGTTTTTTGATGGGACCAATGAGAAGAGAGATACTCCATGTCCATCAAGTGGAGATCAAATTGTACATTTACTTGAGAAGTTCAATGTTGTTAGGTTTGGAAAGAAGCATTACTCAAAAGAGGATTTACTTGGAGTAAGAAACTTGTGTAATAACAAAATGAAACCGAAACAAATGAAACAAGCACAAGTGGTGAGTGATGGGACTAAAACCACAAAATTGCCCTCAATATAGATAAAACTTAGCATTTTCTTCTAGTTACCTTATTGGAAAGATCTAAATATATGACACAAATAAGACGTCATGCACATTGAAAAAAAATTGCGATAATCTTTTGTCAATACTATTGCAGGATGCTAGTAAATCAAAGGATGATCTCCAAGCTCGTCAAGATCTAATTGCATTGAACGTTTGATAGGAATTGCAGTAAAAATGTTAGAAATAACATATACGAGTTGCCTCTATCTCGTATTATGATGTCGAAGATTGGGATGCAAATATTTTGTTAAGTCCTCAAATCAATAAAGTTATCAAAAGGTTACTCCGTAAACATATCAAATAATATATAGGTGTAAGAAAGAAAAATATTAGGACTTAAAACTCATGATTATCACGTGCTTCTTCATCAATTACTCCCAGTAGCATTACGTAACACTATGCATAATAAAAAGCTGTGAATGTTATAATTGATTATTGTTGATTTTTTAGAAAGCTTTGTTCTAAAGTTATAGACATCAATGACTTGAGAACCTTGGTGAAATTATTTCAGAAATACTCTACGAAAAAGAGATGCTCTTTCCTCTATCTTTTTTCACAGTAATAGTTCATCTTACACAACATCTTACAGAGGAGGCTACAATAGCAGGATCAGTCCATTATTGTTGGATATATCCAATAGAGAGGCTAGTATTTAGGAAACATGAATATTTAATTGTCAATCTTTACATCTATTCCTATCAATCTTTACATCTATACCTGATAATTTATCATTTGTTTTTTAGATATTTGGGTTTAATGAAACGTCAATTGCATAATTAAGCTTGTTCAGAAGGTTCGATAGCTGAAAGTTACGTGACAAACGAATATCTCTTATTTGCCTTTTGTTATATGAGAGGTGAACAAACTATACTTCAAGCATCTGTTAATAATAAGGATAACATAGTTCTCTACTCTCACGGGAAGAACAAAAACTTATTGCTAGAGCTCATGCATACGTATAAAACTATCTTGAAATATTCTCTGAGTACTGAAGGTAAAGTACCACATAAAAATTTGAGTACCATTTGATTACTCATTTCTAATTTGACAATAATAACTTGTTTGTTGCATTAATAGGCAACATCAGGAAAAAGTAAAGAATGAAATTACCAGTCGTACATGACATTAAAGAAAGACATATGAAAGAATTTCTTGTTTCGGTGAAGAATAAGTAAGTATTGTTAAATTTATCAATGTTTATACTTTTACTAAAAAACTTAGTAATTGTTAATTTAACAGTTTCATTGATGTTGATTTTAGATCCAGGAACAACTTGTCCTTAATAATCAAGTATCAGAACATGTAAAGCTTCACGTAGAGCGTCCTTACTATGTCATAAACCGATATGATGGATATTATGTTAACGGGTACAAATTTCACATAGTGGAGGTTCATGATACGAAGGTCACCGAGAATAGTGGTGTCATGGCTACCTTCTCACGTGAATGTTTCTCAAACAGGAGAGATCAAAATCCAGTTGAATGTAATATATAATATTATAGATAGTTGAAAGATGTGGTGGAGATATTTTATGACTATGATGGTCTAAATGAATATAAGTACATGATGTTTATGATTCATTAGTGTTTTGCAAAGAACCAAAAAGATTCTTTTGGATTTACATTTGTTAATCTCGATAAAGTAATAGATAGTAATGAAAAGTTCATGTTTGCATCCAAGGTGAGATAATATTTCTATGTGAAAGATCCTACAGTTAAAGACCAGTGGGTCGTCCTATACAAGGATCCCAGAGCTTATGTTCAATATTCTACCAATGAAGATAGTGATGAGAGCTATATAGACAATTTCAATGAGCCAAATACATCGGTTGATGAATTCTCCTACCCTCAAAACATAGTTGTAGGCATAAAAAATTGCCTATGGGTCCCAAACTCAGCTTAAGTCAGAGAGAAGATAAAGAATGTCATCATCTAAGTCAGAGGAGACTAGCCAACACGAAGGAAAGCAAAGGAAGACACAAAATGCCAAGCCAAAGGAGACTTGGAGCTATCTTAATGTTTGTGGGATCGTCTCCACTGTCTCGCATATGCAAGATAGTGACGACTGTCTCGCAAACTGTGAGACAGTCTCCCAAGTTCACGTGGTGCTTTTGTGGGATTTATTGGGGTCTGCGCGGCTCCATAACTGCTTGAGGAAGTTCATTAATGATCATGGGTAGTTTTACCCTGGAAATACGCCTACTACCCATGAAAAGTGCGCCATTTAACGCACTTCAAGGTAGTGGGGAGGCAGTTACAAAACCCCTAGCACTGTCTCCTTTGGGTGGGATAGTAAACATTGACCCGCAAGCATGAGACAGTGGCCAAGGGGCTGGCTACCTTCTCTTCGACGGTTACAACTCTCTACTTCTATAAATACTCCCCTACACACTTGTGCAGCATACCAAGCTGGCATTTGGCTAACTTTGAGAGCAAGAGAGAGTTCTTCATTCACTCCTGAACATTCTCAGAGTCTTTTGGTGTTTTCTTAAGTTCGAGCTTAGACATGATCTTGAGAAGAGTATTTGTCTTACATTGCTAATACACTTACTTCGGTTCTTGTTTTCCTTGCTGAAATATTAACCTTAAGCTTTCGTCGTCTCTGACTTGGAAACGTTGCTCGGTGGTCCACGGATAATACATCCCCGGCACAAGCAAAGAATCTCATGCAAGTAGAGGCTACTACGTAGGAGTTTCTGTACGTGTTACTAGGAAACAAAATTTTGTTTTCTTTATAAAGAGAAGAGTTACACTTGTAAAACTTGTTCTTTTGTTTCCTTTTAAAAGTTTTAATGGAAGCTACAAAGGAAATTGTTCCCGAGGCAAACAGTAGCGTTTAATGCAGACGCTCCAACGACTCAGACTGACATTCCAAACATTATCACAAACATTAATAACAACTAAAAATTAGTTGGATGTAGTGGAGCCTTGATGTAACTTCTTTTAAATTTAAAAATTGTGAAATAAAAATTTTAATAACACTACAATGTATCTTATTTTTCTTTCGGGAAATATAAATTGCTTAAAAAATAATACTTCGTTTTGCATATTAAATATTTAACTTGAAGATGCCTAAAGACTTGCTGTGAAATGAAAACTTCAATATTGCAATAATGTATTTTTTTTTTCTTTTGGCCAAATAAATTGTATATAAATATATAATATTTTTTGCATATTTATTCCACTTACAGACGCCTAAACACTTGAGTAGGTGGTTATTTCTGAGTCTCGGTGATGGCCAAATCTCCGGGGAAGAGCCAACACCATCTCCAGAGATAAGAGATATTACTTAGTTTAAGTATTTATTACTCATGATATATGCACATAAAATACTTATTTTTTTATTTATTTAGGTGAGAGTGAGGATGAGTCATCGCCCGTATCACTATATGAAGAGCCACCAATACTTCAAATATACATTCTTGGGATTGAGCGTGGGACTTCACCAGCATCTACAAAGGGATACAGACTCAAGCACATGAAGAAATACAAAATAACAAAAACGGTTGGATGATTGGAAGCCGTAGATTGATGACGTACTAGTTGATAGCTGCATAGAGTTCATGAAAATATTCATCTCAACCTCTTATCTTGCAAACTGTGTGTTACACGAGGTAGTCGTCCACTCTTTATTGAATGGGAAGAGTAAGATAAAAGTATTGAAATAGATTGTAATTGCTGACAGCTGCATGCTGTTCGTGATAAGATTCATTTTTGTCTCCTTTCTCTTGCAAACTATGCATCGCTTGAGATGCTTTTCCATTCTTTATGTAAATTGACTCCCTGTACATTTTCTTCTTGCTAGCTGTTGGATAGCATGTGCATTATGGATGATGAAATATGCTATCCTACAAAAAAATGTTAGTATTTTGTGAAATGTCATTTATCATATTTATTTCTTGGAAGATGTCATCATTTTTACATATTTTTAGTCTTTGTAATTGAATTCTCTGATATGTGTGTTTGAACTTGCACACATTTCACTAATCCTATAGCTATAACTTGGTTGCAGGTATGAGTGGTTAACTTCTAATATTGCTAAGTCATTCAACGGATGGATTAAGGAAGACCGATTTTTACCGATAGTGCAATTGGTTGATCACATTGGGGTGAAGATGATGAAAATAAGCTATGATACATGAGGAATCCAACAAATGGACTACACCACTTGTTCCTAGTGTAGAGGAGCATCTTGTCCTAGTCAATGACGGAGCACGTTGTCTTCATGTTAATCCTTCTATGTCGGTTCTGTATGAAATATATAATTCTCCGTCTGTTAAAGTGAATTTGGAGAACCGTACGTCTACTTGTCTCCAATGGCTGGTTCTTGGACTACCTTGCAAGCATGGGGCTGTTGTAATCAGGCATAAAGATCATCTATTGTATCCCTATATTTCTAACTATTTTAGCACGGAGGTGTACTGTAAGTGCTACTCCTTTTCTATATATCCAATTCGTGATGATGATAAGCTAATTATAACGGATGAGAGTATGGAGATTGGATCTCCATTAACCTCGGTTCATAGAAGAAGGCCAAAACAAAAGCGGGTCCCTTTCGGATTAAATCCTTCTAGAATGTTAAAGTTTAGCCGATGTAAGGAGTACAGTCACAATCGACGAATATGTAACCAACCAATAACTGACAGAATATCTCGCTTTTGAATATTGTCAAATCACTTTGATTGTGATCTTCATGGACTTATTTTAGTTGATTATGTTTCGGTGATGAAGATAAAAAAGCAAACTATTTTCATTATTCTAAATTTGTGAAACTGTTTCTGTTAGTTTAAATGTCATTTCTATTTGCTATACATAGCTCAAAAACTTTCATGTTATCTTATCTGAATTGACATTCTACATTTTCAGATATACTACATTCTGCATTTTCAGAGATCATAAAGAGCTAAACTATGGTCATGAAGAGCTATACTTTGGCGTAAAGACTATACTTTTATAATAAGGTGCTATATTTTAGTATAAAGAGCTATACGTTCCCAAAAATTGCAACAATAAGAATGGACATTACGGTTACATGAAGAATTGATCAAACAACACATTGTATACGTCGTCACACATTTACATTGCTAAGAAAAAACCGATTTGATTTATTCCACTAAGTTTCAGAATTTCTAGAGACCATAACGAGCTATACCTTATCAATGAAGAGCTACACTATGGTCATAAAGAGCTATACTTTAGTGTAAAGAGATATACTTTCATAATAAGCTGCTATACATTACTATAAAGAGCTATACTTTCTCAAAAATTGAAAAAATGAGAGTGGATCTGTCGGTGACATGAAGAATTGATCAAACAACACATTATATACGTCGTCACACAATTACATTACTCAGAAAAAACTAATTTGTTTTATTCTAAGTTTTAGAATTTCCAGAGACCATAAAGAGCTACACTTTATTAATAAAGAGCTATACTTTTGTATAAATAGCTATACTTTCATAAAAAGTAGAATATGTATTACACAAGAAAGATGATGGGGACAATCAAACTAACTCTGCATGAATAAATGTCATGACTAAGACTAGGAATACCAAAAGAAGGAACGTACTAGCCATTAGTTCTATTTTTTTAACAAATACTAAACAGCTACATATAGTAGCAAAAAATATCTAGTATTCCTCAAAAACTTCTTCAATGACCCCACTAATTAGTGGCTGCTGCAATTAGGACTTGAGACATTCTAATAGAACGCTATAATGAGTAGGATATTTGCTCCAATCTGGAGATTAACTATGAATTATAAGAATAGCAGAAAAGGAATGCATGAGTTTTGTTCTCCATGCATGATTTTCTGATCCTTAAACCTTTCAGACGATCGACTATATTTTCAATCATGCAATTATTGAAATAAGGATTTTACATTAACAGTTATTTTGCTTTTGCTCGTTATTCAAAGTTATTGGTTATATTAGACTCATTTTCCCGACACTAGTAGAAAAACGACCAAACTAGACAGAACAATCTAGACGGAAAAAATTTCCGTCTAGGTTGGAGCAGACTAGACGGAAAATTTCCGTCTAGATTGTTCCGTCTAGTTTGGATCAAACTAGAGGGAAAATTCTGTCTAGTTTGACAAACGAGACGGAACAGTCAACCTAGACGGAATTCCGTCTAGGTTGACTACGCAACCTAGACGGAATTCCGTCTAGGTTGTCTAGGGCAATCTAACAAGTTTGTCAGCCGCCACCCCCCCATTTCTCTCAACTCTCTTACTCTCCCCCTCCCGACCCCCTCCCGACCCCCCTCCTCCGGCCTCCCCCCCGCCGCTCCCCGCAGCCCCTCTCCGACCCCGCCCTCCTTCGGCCCCCTCTTCCCCGAGCCCCATCCCCTCCCCTTCCTCGACCTCTCCATCCCGCCCCTCCCCGAACCCCCCTCATCCGGCCACCCCCCGCCCCCCTCGGCCGTCCCCCCCTCGAGACCCCCTCCTTCGCCCCCTCCCCTCTCCAAGCCCTCATCCCCCCTCCCGACCCCCTCCTCCGGGCCTCCCCCTGCTCTCTCCGTCCCCCCCCTCCGGACGCCCCCTCCTCTGCCACCTCCCCTTCCCCGAGCCCCCCATCCCTCCCCCCTTCCTCGACCTCCATCCCCCCCCCCCGGCAGCCCCCCTCCCCCTCCCGACTCCCCCCTCAGCAGCGCCCCATCCCCCCGACGCGAACCCCCCTTCCTTGAGCCCCCATCCCTCCCTCCCCATCGGCAGCCCCCCTCGCCCTCGTGAGCCCGCGCCGTCCCTCCTCTGACACGCGCCCCCGCCCATCGGCAGCCCCCCCTCCCGACCTCCACCCTCCCGAGCCTCCCCGGCGTGTCCGTTGTTGAATCAGTTTAAAAGGTATGATTTTTCTACTGAGCTTTAGAAATTTTAATTTTATTATTATTTATTGTTGAATTTGGTTTAAAACCCTAATTATGATAAAAAATAAACGAGTTAAATTCTGAAAACCCTAACTCAACTACATGTTAATTCATTTGAACAACACTAGTAATCATTATTGAGTTTTAAACACTTACAAGTTTATACTCATTTAAGTTTCATTCGTGCTATAAGTATGTGTGATTATTTAAGTTTGTGATGTGAAAATATGTGAAATAATTTTTTTTTTAAAATAGAGTGATATATAACACATTATAAATTTTTATAATGTGTTATAATCCAATTTAGGTGAATAAAAAAATAACGTTATCCCTAGACTTCCGTCCAATAATTACATCCAATTATTTGGACTTATAATATATGATATACGATTCAGATTTGGGTAGGAGACGAAGTTTTCTCCCAAAAATGAGCGTTTATTTTATATTATAGGAATAAAAAATTAGTACTGAAATTCGTAATTATTGGATCTGTCCTTCTCGGACGGGTTAGGAATATAGTAGTGCATACATCCAACTTTGTATACTTTGTATATTTTCATTCTTGAAAGTTTTGGCAGCACCTATTCGTTATTCTCCGTGTACAATAAGCGTATATTGTTCTGCGTTTCGGGTTATTACTGATACGCATAATAACATCCGCACAGTGTAAAGGGAGAACAGCGGGTAGGTTCTGCCAAAATTTTCAAGAAATAAAAATATACAAAGTATATGAAGTTGGATGTAAGCACTACTATATTCTTAATTGATAGAAGCCTTCTTATGACAGCCGCAAGATTAGTGTAATTAGTTTTTACGTATGTTTTATATATATTTTATGTAGATAAATATTCATATTGTTAAATGATATATGAACGTATGTTTGATGTGTGTTGAATGTATAAGAGTAATGGATGTATTAGTAGTTGTGAGACTAATCGTATTTAATATTTATATATAATTACAGATGAGGATAATTCCTAACAAGTCATGGATAGATATCCCTAGGCATCGTAGATTTCACGACACACGATACAAGGAGGGATGTGAAGCCTTCATGCGTTATGCGGAAATGAATCCGAGAAATTTAAAAAGCGGTGCTATGTACTGTCCTTGTTGTAGGTGTAGGAATTTGAAGCTGCTGAATAGAAATGATATACGGAATCACCTAATAAAATCAGGTTTTGATAAGAAATATAAATACTGGAACTGGCATGGGGAGGGTATCATTGAAGATGAGGATCCAAATATGCATGTTGGTACGTCCGGTGGCCAACGAATAGATGACACAGAAACATTGTTGAATGATATTTTTCCTCGACCTACAGAATATGATGTTGATGATAATGTCGAGGATGATATTGGAGACAAAAGTGAAGATGATAACGAAGTTGAAGCTGAAGAGGTAGGAGGTGTCGAAAGTGTCGAAAATATTGATGATATGCATTCCTCCGCAGAAATAAAGCGAATAATGGAGCTACTAGAAGATAGTGAAAAGGACTTATATGAGGGATGTACCGAGTACTCCAGATTTTCATTTATGCTGAAACTCCTTCATATTAAGACACTTAGCGGTATGTTAGATAATTATTTTAAAATGCTTCTTGATTTGCTTCGGACTGTAATCTCTGGAGGAGAGAATAGCATACCCCAAACAACTTATCAAGCTGAGAAGATTATCTCTGCTCTGGGTCTTGATTATAATAAGATTGATGCATGTCCGAATGATTGTATTTTGTACCACAAAGCCAATAAAGACCTTCAAGAGTGTCCGACATGTGGAGTTTCTAGGTGGAAACAGCGCACAAATTCTTCAACAAGGATTACAACGGAGACAGAGATAACACAGAAGAAAATTCCAGCCAAGGTGCTTCAACATTTTCCATATACTTTCATTACTGATACCCGGTAAGCATGCTCCGGGAAATGATATTGATGTCTACTTAGAGCCTCTAATTGATGAGCTAAAACAATTATGGTCTGAGGGTATTTTAGCATATGATGCCCATTTAAAAGAGTCGTTTAGATTACGTGCTATTCTACTATGGACGATTAATGATTTTCCAGCTTATGCTAATCTGTCAGGGTACTCTACGAAGGGCAAGTGTGCTTGTCCTGTATGTGGTCCAGAATTTGAAGCTATTCAATTACCACATAGCCGAAAGAGTTGTTATTGGTTTAATCGAAGGTGGTTGCCTTTGAGTTATAAGTACAGAAAATTACCAGCTAAGTTTGATGGTACAGTTGAGAAAAGAATGAAGCTGCGTCAACTGACAGGTACTGAGATCGTTCAATTACTTGAGGGGTTTCCAAAAGTTGTGTTTGGGAAAAAACGCTATTCTAAATTTAACACGCTCGGAGTAAGAGATTACTTAAAGTTAAAAAAGCCATTGAAGCGTAAGCGAAAGGTCCGTAAAATGCAAGTTGAGGACGAAGCCCAAACATTACCTAGAGGATGGACTAAATTTAGTATCTTCTTTCAGCTACCTTACTGGCAGAATCTAAAAATCCGACACAACTTAGATGTTATGCATATTGAGAAAAATATATGTGATAACATAGTATCAACTCTCCTACAAGATGTAAACAAGTCGAAGGATGATCTACGGGCGCGCCAAGATCTGACTGCTTTGAATATCCGAAATGATTTCCAAGCTCAAGACGTTAGCCTTAAAAAATTAAAGTTGTCTCCGTCTCATGTTACAATGTCAAATGAGCAGATGCAACGAGTTTGTGAAATTCTCAAATCGGTAAAGTAGCCGGATGGTTACTCTGCTAACATTTCAAATAATGTCCAGGTGCAAGAGAGAAAACTCTTAGGTCTGAAGACACATGATTATCACGTTCTTCTCCATCAATTGCTCCATGTTGCAATCCGTAACAATATGGATAAAGAAGCGTCGAAGATTATTATTGAGTATTGTGGATTTTTCAGAAAATTATGCTCTAAAATCATAGATGTAGATGACTTTAAGAAACTTGAAGCCGATGTCTGAGTTACTCTATGCAATATGGAAGTAATATTCCATCCTTTATTTTTTACAATTATGGTCCATCTTACCCAGCATCTTACAAGAGAGGCTAGAATCACCGGTCCTGTTACTTATCGTTGGATGTATCTGATTGAAAGGTAATTTATGATTTTTCTTATATTTATTAATTGTATACGCGTTTTTAAAATTACTGTGCTAATAATTAACTTTTATGATTATAAGATACTTGGGCTGCATGAAAAACAATGTTCGCAATCGAGCTCGTCCCGAGGGCTCGATAGCTGAAGGATACGTGGCTAACGAATGCTTTGTGTTTGCATCACGTTACATGCGTAAGAAGAAAACCACATCTCAAGCACCTCAAAAGGAGAGGAAGCGTGAAAAATACCCGAGATCTCTCTTAGATCAAATTCATGCATATGTGTTGGAAAACCTTGATATGTTCGAAGACTATCGAAGGTAACAAATAAAATATATAATATAGATGAGAAATATTCATTTTACATATAGTTTATCAATATAAACTTATATATTGTTTATATAGGCGACATCTGGAGAAGCTTAAGAATGAAACAACCGGTAGGAATGCAGCGCACAATATTCAGAAAAGACATAAGAAAGAATTTTCTGATTGGTTAAGATTTGATGTAAGTGTTTTACAATTAATTATTGAACATTCATAATATAACATCGCCTAAATATTCTCAAATTGTTTGTCTTAGGTTGAAAAATCACTTCTTGATGATACTACATTACCAGATGAAATTATTATCCATGCACAACGTCCTTATCACGAAGTGAGACGTTATAATGAGCATTTGGTGAATGGATATAAATTTCGAACGTTAGAGACCAATGATAGGAGGGTAACTCAGAACAGTGGGGTCATGGGCTTGTTTGCTCAAGAATGTTTTTCAAGTATAAGAGATCAGAATCCAATTCTAGCTGACATATTATATTATGGCCAATTAGAAGATATCGTTGAGGTAATTTACGGGTTTGGTAAACCAAAACAATGTACTTACACGATGTTCAAGGTTCGGTGGTGTCCTGCAAAAAAGCAAAAGGATCATTATGGATTTACACTAGTCAATCTTCACCGAGAAGTATATACGGATGAGAAATTCATTTTCGCAGAACAAGCTGATCAGTGCTTCTATGTGAAAGATCCGAATGTCATGTCTGATTGGGTGGTTTTGTATAAGGAGCCAAGATCTGTTGTTCTTCCTAATAACAATGAAAAAAATATTGAAGAAAGTGAAGATAATTATAGTGAACCAATTGGGTCATCTGATGACGTTTGGCAAGAATTCTCTTACACACAGAATATGGCGTTGAATATAGGTATGAACTATATATGTTACACCACATTATCGATTTTTATCTTATCATAATAAAAACAATAATGCATTTCATAACAACATATCTCATGAGCATGTATACAATTTTTTCTTAACGATTGTCTTTATTATATTTGCAGATGAGGAGGAGGATGAGGAGGCTCTTTGACCTGGAGGGTGATCGCTCACGGAGTATCACCCCAGGTAGTGGTGCTGATGATCCACTACCATCTCCGGATGCAGGTATAAAAATTAATTAATACTTTAACATGTTTTATAAATTTTTAGTTATCTAGCTCATAGTGTTCATTTGTTGTAGATGCTGGATATTCATCACCCGGCCCCTCTGATGCAGCACCAGAACCATCCCCCGACGCAGGTATTAAATATTTAATAATTGATAATGTTCAATTAAAATTTAATATTAATGATTCTTCTTTCTTATGTAGGTGCTACTTGGACCCCGACATATCCATCATATACATTCCATACTGACTTGCGGCCAAAGACCCAGGACTTTCTCAGTTTACCTTTACCTCCGGACTCTCATAAGTCCAAGGCTGAATCAAGGAAGTACCACCCACGTGCTGCGAGAAGGTATCAGGAAATGCTTCCTATGTTGGAGACTAGGAAAGCTGTTGCACTCGCAGCAAAAGAAAGAGAGATAGCGAATGGTAAATTATATAAATACTTTTAATTTTCACATTTGTATATTATATGATATATTATCATGTTGTCATTATTGTAGGTGCTAAGAAGGATCGCATAGAGGGACGACGTGGCGGAGGTAAGCCTGATTCTAAACAACCGCCAAGAGGAATGAGGGGCATTATTAGGTGGAATAGTTCTAATTTGCCCGTTGGTCCTTGGTCAACCCGATTGAATGCATATATTGGGGTTCTCGTGCGTAGAGCGACCATTATCAACCCTTATTTTCATTTTCGAGAATTACCATGGACCGCATACGAGGCGATATGGACTGCGCTTATGGTAAGTGCATATTGTTTTAGATTTTCATTTATTAATAATTAGTAATTGATATTAAATTATCCTTACTAAATGTGTATGTAAATCTACAGGACTGCTTCTGCCTTGAGGACTTTGAGGGGGCTTGGAATTATGTGTTTAATGTCAAGGTTGAAGCAGTCCTCAAACAATGGAGGCATGAGATCAAACATGAAACCTATGACAGGTATGAGGAGGACTGGCAGAGGTTTTTAAACCTCGATGACCGAGTTGACGAGATTCATTTCACGGCTCTCCTCATGTATTGGGACAGCGATGCCGCCAAGGTTAGTTTCATGAAATTTAGTTTATAATTTTAAGATATTATTTCATTTTATATTTACAGAATTTTTTTAAAGAATAAATCCACGAAGGGGTCAGAAAATAGAAGAAAGAAGCTGCATGACCATCACTTGGGCTCACACTCCTACGCCAATCTGGAGGATGTTTATTGTCAAGATACGGTATATGTCATTTAAAGATTTAAAAGATCTTAATGTTTAGTATGATTATGAAATCTCATAATTTATAATATGACAGGGGAAATCATTAATGCCGATACACTTGAGGGCCAGAGCGGCATATGGTACTTTTCGTGAACAATATAGGGGTGATGAGAGGAATCGGGATAAGATCACGGCAAATCTCGAGTTAGTGGTGAGACTTATACATATCTTTAGTAGTATTATTAATTCTATTTTGTTAACATTATGAGGAAACGAGAACACAAATAATATGGTCATTATCTTGAATTAACTATAAATATGTGATTTAGGAGGGATTTGAGACTGCATCCAAGGAGGCTGCATCTGTGTACATGTCGCAGGAGGAGGAACAAATCGAGCCGGACCCTCACATGCTTTCTGCAGAGGAGAACATCAATCTCACACAGAACTTGATGGGTCATAATAGGTAAGGATGGTGAAAAATCGAATCAATTTGAATACTACATACTATTTATATTTGTTTACCATTATTGAATTTGAGAGCAAAGTTTAATATTTATTTCTCCCTAATAATAGGAGAGGAAGATATCCTCTGCATGGTGTCGGAGCTTCACCCGGTATAAGCATTAGATCGTCCACAGCATCCTCTACACCATCTACATCGCATAGAGCAGCCACAAGCAGTTTCCAAGCTATGCCATTTGTCGCACGTATCTCTACCTTCTTGATTGACAAAATTGACCTGGAGCTACATATTCAGGTGACTAATGAGATGACTAGAGTTGCGCTGACGGCGAACTCGATGGACGATCTCATGGGGTATGTTATACAATATTTAGGCGGTGCTATTCCTTATAGCGCGTATGGTGGTGTCATACGGATTATTAGCTCGATTGGCGATAATTCCGGCGCTAGACAGAGTAGTGCTCAGGTACCTTATTTTTTCTTATATTTATAAATTTATTTTTATCTAATATGTTATCAAACACCACATAATGATTATTCAATTAAACATTCAGAGTGGAGATATTGGAGGGAGCAGCACCCGTTCTCGTAATCGGGATAGAGATACCCCCGCCGACGACGATGGATGAGGTTTTTTTATTTTTAATGCAATAAACAGTTTTATTTGTTATAACACTACATTTATTCATGTCGTGTATCATATCTTAGTCATGTGCATTGTTAGTATATATGTTGTTGGATGTGTTTTAGACGGAACTGGTTGATGTATATTTTGAAGTGGATGGTTGGATTTGTACAATGTGTTGGATTTGGTTATATAGATGTTTTTGAATGGAATTGTTATGAATTTTGATTATGATTGGATGGTTGAATGTGGCGTGTATAGTATTTTCTGGATGTATTCAAATATTAATGTAATTGTACAGGGAAATGCAAATTTTAATTAATTTTTTTTCCCTGAAAAAAGGCAATCTAGACGGAATTCCATCTAGATTGAGTCAACCTAGACGGAATTTCCATCTAGATTGTGAAAAACCAACCTAGACGGAAATTCCGTCTAGGTTGACAGACCAGATGGAATTCCGTCTGGTTTGTCAACCTAGACGGAATTTCCGTCTAGGTTGACAGACCAGACGGAATTTTGTCTAGTTTGTCAACCTAGACGGAATTCTTTATTCCGTCTAGGTTGACTTCCGTCTAGATTGATCAACCTAGACGAAATTCCGTCTAGTTTGCATCAATCTAGACGGAAGCAAAATAAACCACTCAAACTAGACGGAATTCCGTCTAGATGACCTAATCTAGACGGAATTTCAATCAACCTAGACGAAAATTTCCGTCTAGGTTGATCGTTTTTCTACTAGTGCGACAGAGTCCCTTATTCATGTTTGGGATTTGGATCTCCTCCAACGTGATACATGCAAATCAAATTAGTTGTTGAATATTGATAGTTAATAATAGATAATTAAAGAATATTAACACATCAATATTTATTTAATGTGAAACTAACTATTTTTATAAATAATATGCTCTGTTCTGAAGATGCAAGAAAATAATTCTAATATTAACAGATCAAACCTATTGTATATAATAGGATACGTCAATGACAACGG
This sequence comes from Asparagus officinalis, assembly GCF_001876935.1. Lineage (NCBI taxonomy): Eukaryota > Viridiplantae > Streptophyta > Magnoliopsida > Asparagales > Asparagaceae > Asparagus > Asparagus officinalis. Next base: position 111,873,625 of record NC_033794.1, on the reverse strand, counting down.
AAAAGACAACTTAATTACTTAAAAAAACAAGAAACATATGACAACGAGTCCTCCAATTCAATGCAGCAGGGCCTATCTTTCACAAGAAACATAAAATTTACTTATGAAGTAACCTTAGTCTTTGATTGGGAAGGATCCCTCGATTTACTTCTGCTAGACATCTCCAACAACTTGTCAACAAGAATTTCAAAAAATATAAAACAATTATTATGAATCTCCCAGCCGCAAGCTCAGTTCCTTTATGCATCAGAAAAATTAATGTATTAACTATCAAATTTAACTAAAAAATCCTTTGTGATAGTGAACTTTTCTCCTTCGCCTGAAAGTTGATCTTGCCTTGTCGTGATGCACCAAAATAAGAGCGAGAGAGGTGCGTGATGACAAAATAAGAGCGAGAGGGTGCATTTATACAATCTAGAGAGATTAAGGGTAAGTATTTCTAGGATTTTGAGATTGATTTTTGGGTTTTGAGGTTTGAGAATCGCCTCTTCGGGCTTGATGGGGATCAACCCTATTTGGGAAAGTGAAACGAAGGATAAGGGAAAGACCGGTTGTATATGGGGATGAATGGTAGTGTAGAATTGGCGAAACAGCGATGAAGTTCGGATTTTTTGAAGCAGGGAACATTTTGGATGCTGCACAATCGATCACAAGTGGCGCTACGGTCGACTGCAAACATGCACAGCACAGGGAAAGTCTCTGAACTTTTCACAGTTGACCGCAAGTGGCGTGGCGGTCGACCAGCAAAACCCTATAGTGTTTTTTAGTTTCGGTCGTTGGATCCGATCGACCGCGATGGGTTCGGCGGTCAACCGCGAGTCGGGTCTGGGACTACTTCAGTTTTGTACACTGTTTGGGTTTCCTGTTTATATAAATAGGAACATGATTTGTTTAGGGTTTATTGGATCATATTGATCACTTTTGGAGCAGTGAAGGGGATATTTGGAGCACAGAAAAGAGGTATTTTCTGAGCTAGTGGTTAGGGTTTTATTTGGAGAGAATTAGAACTTTGTTGGTGAGATTAATTGGTGAGTTTGTGTAATTTTGTAATCTCGGTTTGTACTCTTCTTCTCTATTAGTAAAAACTTCATCCCCTTCTTACCCCGTGGACATAGGCAACTTGTCGAACCACGTTAAACTTTGTATTTGAGTTTGTGTCATTATTATTTGATTTGAGTTACCTTCTCTCTCAGTGTTTGGTTTGGTTCCTCCGCGCATAACAAGTGGCTTCCGTGCACAACAATTGGTATCAGAGCCCAACAAGTGGTATCAGAGCTCAGGCTACGCTTGGGCTATTTGGAAGAGTAGATCGCTTTAGAAGCTCGTCAAGGGTTTCAATTGGAGTTAAAGGTGGGATCTTTTTGGTAAAAATTCTATCTTTTCTCAATTTGGATCTATTCTTTAGTTTGTTCTGTATTGGTTGTTGGTGTGTTGAGGAAGATGACTGGGAAAGAAGGTACTTCGGGTGTTGAGGGTGGTGCTTCTGGCGTGAAGACTATTGATAATTTGAATATCTACTCTATGAAGATAGATGTGGAGAAGTTTAATGGCATGAACAGTTTTGGATTATGAAGATGTGAGGTTTTGGATGCGCTGAATGCGCAAAATTTGAAAGATACTTTGGAATTGGATAGCAAGCCAGATGATATTGATGAGAAGGTTTGAAAGAAGGTAAACAAAATGGCGTGTGATGTGATTAGGTCTTATTTGACTCAAGATTTAAAGTATGATGTGATGAATGAGACTTCGCTAAGAAGATTTGAGAGACCCTTGAGAGCAAGTATATGACCAAGAGTATGAAAAATCGCTTGCATTTGAATATGAGGCTTTATCACTTCCAATTGAAGAAGGAAACCTCCATTGGTGATCACATGAACCACTACACGAAGCTTCTTGCGGATTTGGCGAATGTGAATGTTATGATAGAGGATGAGGACAAAGCTTTGTTATTATTGAGTCCCTTGCTAGATGAGGAATATGAGACCTTTGTTCTTACCCTAATTAATGAGAAGACGTCCCTTTCGTATAGTGAGGTTACTACTGCACTTGTGAATTATCAGCTTCGAAAGAAAGATAAGGAGTCTACAAGTGACAAAACAGTAGAGGCATTGATCGCAAGTGGGAAGAATCCAAACTGAAAGAATGGGAAGTCACAGTCTAGAGTAGGACATCCTATAGTTGGCAAAGATCAGTGTGCTTTGTGTAAAGTGATTGGTCATTGGAAGAAAGATTGTCCAAAGCTCAGTGATTGGATGAAGAATAAGCAGAAGGGAAAAAGGAAGCAATCATCATCAGAAGTGAACATCATTATATAGGATGGTAATCTTTCTGATTATCTGTTTATTCACTTTCTATCAGTCTCATAGGTTGCTATTCGGAGGAATCTGAGTGGATGTTAGATAGTGATGCGACCTATCATGTGTGCTCTAGAAGGGAATGGTTCACCAGTTTTGAGAAGCTAGAGAGTGGTGTGGTATACATGGGTGACAATTGTGCATGTTAGATCCTTGGGATAGGAAGAATTCACATCAAGATGTATGACGGGACAGTTAGAAGTTACATGGCGTGAGATATGTTCATTCTTTAAGTAAGAACTTGATCTCGATTGAAGTTTTAGTTGGTAGGGGTCTGAAAGTTTGTATTGAGGATATGGTTCTCGAGATTGTGGAAGACTCTTTGTTTGTGATGAAGGGTGTCAGGAAGAATAACCTGTACTATTTGATTGGGAATACGGTGACAGGTGGAGAGCTGATGATTTCTATTAATTTGACTAGACTGCGGCATTTGAGGCTTGGTCATTCCAGTATTGATTTGGAAAAGGGTGCATCGACCTACAATTTGAAGTCCAGTGAACATTTTGATGTGAACTAGAAGACCAATATGAAGTTTGGCACCTCTATTCACCATACGAAGGGTCTTTTCGATGGAATTAACATGGGCATTTGGGAGCCTTCCAAGGAGGCATCATTGGGAGGTAATAGATATTTGGTTTCCTTTGTTGGTGGTTGTTCTAAGCATGCTTGGGTTGCAATAAAATCCCGATTGGATAAATTCCTAGTAGTCTTCAACAGATTGAAGAAGTGTGAGATTGGCATAAAGGTGAAGGTACTTCATTCTGATTTTGGTGGGAGGTATAAGAGGGACTTGTTTTTGCATTTGAGCCGAGCTCATGGCATTTTAAGATACTTCGGTGGAAAGAAAATCTTAGGACAACGATATAAGATAGCAGATTTGGTGAGCTATTCCTTGCTGGCGGAGGACCGACGTTTGATGTCGAGCAATAATTCTGGTTTGAGGCTTCGACATATTTGGGTCATCTTGGTTATATGTTGTCGACTGTTGCGATTGGAGGTAAAACTCTATTTGATGTTTGGTCTCGTAGTATCACTTCAGTTAAGGCTTCAATGAGGGAGCTAATTGACTCTCAACAGATGGAGAGTTTTGAACAGACCTTAGATGTATCACAGCATGTGGAGAGTGATGCTACTCCATATTTGATGGAGATTACTCCACATACTCCAGATCATACTACATCGTTTGGGATTCTAGCTGAGGTGACACAGTTAGGGGATCATTTGGATTTGGGTGCGGATGATGAGTTGGTTGATTCGAATGCAGCTGGTGAATATGATTTGTATACGACCATTGGTTCACCTCAGGTGGAGGTGTTTGATTTGTTTCACTTTGGGGCCATTCGGAGAGCTATCAGCCGCATATTTGTTGGTGAAGAATTGAGAACTTCTATTTGATTGAGGGTCTTTAGAGGTCATTTGGGGAACTACGTGAAGGCTTGATTCTTTTAGCAAAAAGATATGTATGCAGTCAGTTTTGATACAGCCGATTTGATGGGTTGATACCGATGTTTTGGAGTTTGTTCGTATTCTCATTTGAGTCTTGACTTGTTGTGGATGGAGTTCGTTATCGTGATTTTGTTTCACTTCGTATTGGACGCAACAAGTGAGGTATTTGATTTGGTTGGTGTCGGCTCAGTTTTGGGAAGACTTCGTCAAGATAGAGAATTGTAGAATTGGCGACACAGCGACGAAGTTCAGATTTTTTGAAGCAGGGAAAATTTTGGATGCTGCACGGTCGACCGCAAGTGGCACTGCGGTCGACTGCGAACGTACACAGCATAAGGAAAGTCTCTGGACTTTTCGTGGTCGATCGCAAGTGGCACGACGGTCGACCGACAAAATTCTGTAGTATTTTTTGGTTTCGGTCATTGGATCCGGTCGATCGCGATGGATTCGGCGGTCTACCATGAATCAGGTCTGGGCCTGCTTCGGTTTCCTACACTGTTTGGATTTTCTGTTTTATATAAATAGGAACACGATTTGTTTAGGGTTTATTGGATCATATTGATCACTTTTAGAGCAGCGAAGGGGATATTTGGAGCACAGAAAAGAGGTATTTTCTGAGCTATAGGTTAGGGTTTTGTTTGGAGAGAATTAGAGCTTTGTTGGTAAGATTAATTGGTGAGTTTGTGTGATTTTCTAATCTCAGTTTGTACTCTTCTTCTCTATTAATAAAAACTCCATCCCCTTCTTGCCCCGTGGACGTAGATAACTTGTCGAACCACGTTAAAATTGGTTGTTTGAGTTTGTACCGTTATTTTGCATTGTTTGACCTTCTCTCGGCGTTTGTTTGATTTGGTCTCTCGAAGCACATCGGTTTGGTTTTGGCTTCCGCCGGGCATAACAAGTGGTATCAAAACCCAACAGGTAGTTTATAAATTTTTAATTTATTGGGTAAATATTGTATAAAGAATGAGTGTATTATACATATTGGGTTTAAAAATAAATGGGATGAGATACTTTGGGTGCATTGATGTTTAAAAAAGTGGGTGAGTTTTTAAATAAGTGGGGGTAAAACTTTGTGTTAAAAGAGGAGAACCCTATTCTTTATCATCTTCTTTTGACTTTCTATGCATGTGCTCCTCCAGATTCAATTTCTTCTTGGTAAAAATTTCAGAATCTTCTAAGATATCATGGGGTAAAACTATATGCTCCTGAGGTAGTCATGTTTTACTTAAAAAAAACAGACAGGATAGCAATAATATAGTATTTCCAACGTGGGATTAAACAAACTACTCAAATACATATAATGTAATACA
>NC_033794.1:111860711-111868502 GCF_001876935.1 Asparagus officinalis | reverse complement strand
TCATAAATATCAGATTTATCATTTTTTCCTAAAAAAAATTTATCAGGATTACTCGAGCGAGAGAAAATTTCCCATCTCAGATGACTGCTTCAGTCATCTATTACACCAAGAAGCCGGAGCTGGTGTGTAAAAATTGTTGTGCGCAGCGGAAATTTCGATAGCACCTCGGCAGCACAACAAGAGAGTTAGGTCGCAATAGGAATCCCCGTTTCATCAAGAAAACAAGAATCAAAAGCAAAATATCTTAACAAAGTGGGATATCAGCTCTTCCTCTCATCAGTTCTAGGACTGACTTATCGAGGGAACCTAAATAAACTATTACAAATCACACAAACGGCAAGACAACCAATTTTACGTGGTTTGGCAAAATGCCTATGTCCACGAGGCAAGGAGGGCAACCTAAACCCTCAAACAATCTCTCAGATCCCTCACAATCTCTCTCTCAAAAGGATGCTCAAAACCCTTAAAAGGACTACTCAAACTCTAAAAGGATAGCTGACTTTCTCCTCTTCCTTCTGCGTTTTTGTCCCGCACGAAGCCAATGAAGACAGCCGCTTTTTCTATTTCCCCTCTGCACCTGCACCTTTTCACCCCTGCTTGCTAACCCTAAGAACTGATTAAGTAGCTATATATATAGCTGTAATATTCGGGTGGGCCTGGCCTGTTGGTTATCGGGTGTGGGCGGCTGGAAAAGGTCGCGCGTCTAGTGGCCCCCACTCACAATTCTCCACCTCGACGAAGTTTTTCTAAAACTGAGCCGACACCAAAGCAACCAAATGTCCCACTTGTTATGTCTAGTACGCCGTGAAGTTAATTCATGACAACGAACTCAATCCACAACAAGTCGGGAACCCGAACGAGAGTCCAAACAATCTCACCCCATCAAAATCAACTAATCCAAACTGGCTGTATCGTAAAGACTGCTTACGTATCCTCTTACCCAAGAAATCAAGTCTCACATAGTTTATCCAAATAGCCGTCAACGGCCTCAACAATCACGAATATACAATAAGTTTCGATAATAATCAAACTTGTTACTCGGAACCACCTTAGTGAGCATATCCGCCGGATTATCCTTCGTGTGGACCTTCACAATCTTCACATCGCCATCTTTAAGAACATCTCAAACAAAGTGATAACGAACGTCAATGTACTTCGTCCTCATATGAAAAACCTGATTCTTCGCCAAATAGATAGCACTCATACTATCATAATGAATAGTGACGGACCGCTGCGATATACCAAGTTCCTCCAAAAGTCCTTGAAGCCAAATAGCTTCCTTCATAGTCTTTGTTATCGCCATATACTCTGCCTCCATTATAGACAAAGCCATCATAGACTTTAAGGTGCATCTCCAACACACCGACGTACGGGTCAAAGTGAATACATACCCCATAGTAGACCGGCGCTTATGCAAATATCCGGCATAATCCGAATCAATATAGACAATGCACAACTGTCCACCTCTCGTGTTCTGCTCATAAACCAAACTAACATTTAGTGTACCTCAAAATCCATCTTACGGCGTCCCAATAACCAACTCCTGGATCGTGCATGTATCTCGAAACCATGCTCACCGCTTGTGACAAATCTGGTCTCATACATACCATCATATACATCAAGCTCCCAACCGTGTTCGCATATAGAGTTTTCAACATCAACTCTCGATCTGCAACTGTCTTCGGTAAAAAATCAGTTGAAAGCTTCAAATGGGCTCCCAATGGTATATTAACTAGCTTCGTATCCATACAAACATGAAATCGCTGTAGAACCTTATTTAAATAAGCCACATGTGTCAAACAAATTCTGCCATTCTTCTTGTTTATGCCAATCTACATCCCTAAAATACGCTTCGCCTCACCCAAATCCTTCATCTCAAACTCCTTTGAAAGCTGTGCCTTCAACTCATCTATAGCATATCTGGAAATAGAGGCAACCAACATGTCATCGACATAAAGTAATAAATAGATGTACGCACCTCCTTTCAACTTGCAAAAATATACGCAATGATCAAACTGGCTCCGAGTGTACGATGACCAATCATAAAATCACTGAATCACCTATACCACTGTCGAGGAGACTGCTTCAAACTGTATAGTAATTTCTTCAATCTGCAAACTAATTTTTCTTTCCCTGCAGCTCGAAATCCCAATGGCTGAGTCATATATATTTCTTCATCAAGATCATCATGAAGAAATATCGTCTTCACATCTAACTGATCTAACTCCAAACCATACCGTGCCATCAAAGCTAGAAAATCTGAATCGAAGAATGCTTTATCACCAGAGAGAAAACCTTATTATAATATATTCCTTCCTCCTGTGCATAGCCCTTCGCAACCAACCTAGCCTTGAACCTCAATGGAGTACCCTCAATCCCCTTCTTCTTCGTGTATACCTACTTACAACCAATTGCCTTTCACCCCTTTGGAAGCTCAACAAGCTCCCACATATCATTCTTGTGAAGAGACTCCATCTCTTCCTGCATAGCTACCTACCACGAATTAGCCTCCGAACTCTGCTCGACCTCTCTGAAAGTAGTAGGCACCATCTCATCGATACTCTCTACCGGGAGTGCATATGCAACTGTGTTGGCATCCATATGTCTCTCCTCTGTCGCCGAACCGTAATAGAATCCTAAACCTGAGCCATCGGTCCCTGATCCTGTACATTAGTACATGTATTCTCCGTGTCACCATCGTGCTCACCTGGCATCACCTCAGTTGGCACTCTAATGGATACTGCACCATCTGGATACTGTGGAGCTGCATCGATCTCTACCACCTACGATATCTTCTCTGTCGGGTCACTCTCCACCTGATGAGAGCTGGGAAGTTTTAAGATAGAAGCCTCATTGAATGTGACGTCACTACTCAGCATAATCTTTCTCTCAACTGGATCCATAGCTTGTATCCCTTGACAACACGCTTGAATCCTATAAATATAGCCTTCCTAGCTTGATGTTCTAATTTATCTGTTCTCATATGATAAAATACAGGGCACCTAAATACCTTGAGCTGGTCATAGTCATGTGTTGGCTCTCCCGACCATATTTTCATAGGGGTTTTCCCCTTAATCATAGATGAAGGCAGCCTATTAATGAGGTGGCTCGCATATGTAAGTACATCAGCCTAAAAAATCTTCTCCAAACCACTCTGCGACAATAAACATCAGACATTTTATAGCAAAGACTGATTTAGCCTCTCTGCCACCCTATTCTACTGCGGTGTATGACTAACTATGAAGTATCTCTCTATGCCCTCGTCTCGACATAGCTGCAGAAAGGGGTCTGAAGTATATTCACCACCGTTGTCAGATCGTAACGTCTTGATCTTTCTCCCAGTCTGTAGTTCCAATCTATTCTTCCACTCCACAAATAAATCTAGAACTTCATTCTTATGCTTCATGGTATACATCCAACAACGTCTAGAATAGTCATCTACGAACGTGACAAACCAATGTCGACCACCAAGTGATGCAGTCTTGGTGAGACCCCAAACGTCTGTGTGCACGTAGTCCAGGATTGCCCTCGTCCTATGAATGGTCATCCCGAACTTCACCTTTATCTTCTTGCTAAGAACACAGTGCTCATAGAATTCTACTTTACCATTCTTGGCTCCCTTCAATAGCCCCTGTTTGCACAAAGCCTGCAGTGACTTCTCACCTGTGTGTCCTAATATGTAATGCCAAAGTCTACTCATGTCCCCCTCTGAAATAGCTAAAGCTACTTGGTCAATCTTGGTGCTCCCCTTCAGATAATACAAATTTTGACTACGGACTCCCTTCATCACCACCAAAGATCCCTTAGTAACATTTGCTACAACGTTTTCAAATGTCACCTTGAATCCTTTTGCCTCCAAAGCTCCAACAGAGATAAGATTCTTCTTCAGCTGAGGAACAAATCTCACCTTCTTCAATTCACAAACTACTCCATCATGCATCCTGATCCACACAGTACCTATCCTACAAATACCACAGGACTGATCATTTCCCATGACTACAACTCCCCCATCGAGCTTCTCAAAAGATACAAATCAATCTCGCCTAGGGGTCACATGATAGGTAACGCCGGAATTAAGCATCCAATCTGATACATCCAAGTGATTCACCTCCAGAGTAATTAGTAGAGAAAAGCTCGAATCATCGGAATCATCGCCTTTCGCAATATTTACCTCATTGGCCTTCGGGCCCTTTTTATTGCCATTCTCCTTCTCCTTGAGCTTCCGACAGTCTCTCTTCCATTATCCCTGCTCCTTGTAGAATGCACATTGGTTCTTTACTAATTAATGGTGACTTCTTGACTTTGACCTTCCTCTATTACCACCTTTCAGATATGGGCTTCTATCTCTCGTCGACAAGGCCTCGCCTGAAGTACTAGCATGAGAAGTCTCCTTATCCTTCCTCCTCAAATCATAATTCATCAATGCATTAGTAACTTCACTATAGCTGATAGAAGATATATTGTTCAACAAAGTGAGTACATAGGTGTTATACTCCTCATCCGGTAAGTAGCCCAATAAGATAATAGCATTATACTCATCCGATATCTTGTCATTAACATTCGCCAAGTCCGACAACAACTTAGTGTAGTTGTTCACATGAGCCGCTAGCGAGATACCTCTGGACATCTGAAATCTGAATAACCTATGCAACAAATGCAACATGTTCTCAACACTCTTCGTAAGGTACTTATTGTTGAGAATTTCTCACATCTTCATCACAGATGTCATCCCAATCACATCATAATTTAGCTCCTGTTCTAAACAGGACCTGATCACCCCACTAGCGTTCCTATTCATCTTTTCACATATCGCCTCTTTATACTTTGGTGGTCTTTCGTGGACCATGATGGTCTCCACCAAGTTCTGAGCATTAAGTGCATCCTGTACGTCGCTCATCCATGTTCGCGGGGAAAATCGTTGCTTTCTTCATTGATTCCATTGCACACTCTTGTAATAGTTTATCGATTACAAAAATCCGGTCTTTTTATAAGATCCGGTTACAACGAGATCAAAGAAAAAGAAAAAAGATTACAACTTTTCTTATTTGTCGAACAAATCACGAGCTCCTGTTTTACGGTCACTCATTTTGTGGGTTCTTCGCCTGCACCAGGGTTTATCTGTGGACCATCGCGAGATCTAGATCCAGTCGGATCTACGCAGTATGACGGGTATTATTTCGCCAAGGAAATAATAGCCGAGGGTACTATTTCGCTAAGGAAATAGTAGCCTTTAGTTTTCGGGATCAAAGGCCAAGCTTTGATCCGGATGATGACTACGTAGATCTGAGATCCGGTTCCTCTTGAACTCTTGCCTTATTTGGCGTTGACGATCGCCGAGCACCGGATCTGGATGAGCAAGTCCTCAAAGTCCCAAAGCTTGGATCTTTTTTAGTTCTAAGCCTTGAATCCAGCAGAGCTTCGCCTCCAAAATTTCCAACCCTTGAACAAATGAACCAAGCCCTCTATTTATAGCCTCTCTTCACTGTGCATGCGCACAGGTGGCCGACACGCCTAGCCACCTTGAGGTGGCTCGGCTGTCGGCCACCTCAGGGTGGCTCGGCCTTGGCCGAGCCACCTTGTGGTGGCTCGGTTTCGGCCGAACCCCCTTAGGCGTTGTTTTCCATCGTTTTCCGTTTTCGGTTCTGTCCGTGATCTGGTTCTGTGGTTGATTTATCCAGACTTGACTCGTTGACCTAATTTGGCAGTAAATCCGGATCCTAATTAGGCAGTAAATCCACTTCTGAGTTCGAGTCCAAAACTGATCTTGATTCGATCGTGATTCGTCCGAGTCCGCTCTTGGTTGGATGACTCGTTGATTCCTCAACCCGTTAGCTTGACTCCGCACGCGAGTGGATTCATTCCGTTGTTTGAGTGCGGTTCGTCAGCTTCGTAGCCTCGTTAATCCGCTTCGGTGTTGCGGGCTAACGGTCGTGTTTGGATACGTCGCCCGATGGTCGGTTTGTCGAATCGGCGTCATCGAGCTGTGTTAAGGGACCTATAGGCAGTTTTATACGCCTACAATCCACAAACCAAAGAGTATTTTACCGTTATATTTCACTACACTAATTTTGGTGTTTTGAAAATCAACTTGAACTGTACTCGCCATTGACTTGCTACTTTCACCTTCTTCTCCCATTCTAAACTAACTCCAAGTTGTAGAGAAAGAATCAAACTTTGATAGAAATTAAGAATTACCCAACTGAACCCTAGATCAGATTCTAAATAGATCTCCTGTCCACACGAGGAAAGCAAAATCTCTAACGGCAACTCCTAATGCTATCTTCACTGAAGCCTAGAACCCCAAGAACCAAGCTTCACATAAAAATCTTCTTCCACCTAATTCCAAAAAACCCTAGATCTGAAATCTGGGCTCTGATATCACTTGTGCCTAGCGGAAATTTCGGCAGCACCTCGGCAGCACAATAAGAGAGTTAGGTCGTAATAGGAATTCCCTTTTCATCAAGAAAACAAGAACCAAAAGTAAAATATCTCAACAAAGTGGGATATTATCTCTTCTCTCATCAGTTCTAGGACTGACTTGTCGAGGGAACCTAAATAAACTATTACATATCACACAAATAGCGAGACAACTAATTTTACGTGGTTCGGTAAATTGCCTACGTCCATGGGGCAAGGAGGGGGAAGATCTACTAGTAAAGGAAGAGAATACAAATATGGTTTACAATCACACAATCTAAACCCTCAAACAATCTCTCAGATCCCTCACAATCTCTCTCTCAAAAGGATGCTCAAAACCCTTAAAATGACTGCTCAAACTCTAAAAGGACGGTTGACTTTCTCCTCTTCCTTCTACGTTTTTCTCTCGCACGAAGCCAATGAAGACAGCCGCTTTTTCTATTTCCCCTCTGCACCTGCACCTTTTTGCCCCTGCTTGCTAACCCTAAGAACCAATTAAGTAGCTATATATATATAGCTGTAATATTCGGGTGGGCCTGGCCAGTTGGCTATCGGGTGTGGGCGGTCGGAAAAGGTCACGCGTCTAGTGGCCCCCACTCACAAAAATCACACAAAACCCCTTCCTTTTTTCCCCTTCCTATGTGAAACCTGATGTTTATAAACCATTGTAGGCGGACGCAATATCGGATGCATGTGAGAATTTGCAGGTAAAGATGTTAAAGGAAGTAACTTGTTTTCAGCAGTCTCCTTACAAACTATGTATATTTCCATGATATATTGTTTGTATGTTAAAGAAACTACTTTCTAAAATGCGATGATCTTACATATAGGTGGATATAATGGTGTATATACATGCAATTGAATTTTGTATACCTGGAAATCTCTAGCTATTTTATAGATGTTTTGACCTACTGTTAATGGACTTGTGCTAAAGAAAAAGAAGTCATGCTGCTCTTGCTGAGGCCTGATTATTGACAGCCCAATTGTATGTGGGGGGATTCATGTGGGCTACAACACTGTGTAATAACGTCTCTAAGCCTTAAGGCAATGTGGACATTTAGCTTTTGCTGAAAAAGGCCAAGCAGGGGGTGACCCAGGAAACTGAATGCCTCTAGCCCCAAAACGAACCAGAACGTGCCCTCCCCCTAGACTTTTTCAACGGACGCTTTGCCCCCCAAAAAACACCGCGATTTTCCCCTAGCCCCCAAAATAAGCCCTCACGTGAAACGCTGTTTAAAACTCATACGAAGTGCCCAAAATACCCTTCAGCAGCCTGTAACCGTCACCCTATTAAGTCAAAAATTTGGAATTGATATTATAGCATTAAATGGTGAATAGAATGTAGTTTTTTTTTGGGGGGGGGGGGGGGGTGGA
>NC_033794.1:111843572-111860701 GCF_001876935.1 Asparagus officinalis | reverse complement strand
CTCATTTCCCTCCAAATTATTACCATATCTAAATCCCCTACCACTGAAACCATCTCCTCCCCATTTGCTTACCCCAACTATTCTTTCTCCTTCCACTTAATTCTCCACAATAAATCCTCTTCGATTCTTCAAAACTACTCCCTTGTTTAAAATGATGAGTGGATCCCTTCTTTGAGGGTGACAAAGGCAAAAATCAACAAAGAGGGTGACGGTGTATTCGTCGTTATCAAAGAGACTACATAAATCATCAGCTTGAAATATCAAGTGTCACAAATGCTTAAAATACCAATGCAAATTCTTTCACTGAAGTTCATGTGCGAAAGGAAAAGGAAATTCAGTATTTCAATTGACAATAATGAGGACTTGAGTTTGATGTTCAAGTATTATCGTCGTAATGGATTTTCATACGTAAATTTGTATGCTACCTCCACTGGGGAATCCTCAACTTCTCATAACACGCAAACTATGCCAGAAAATGTGTAGGCATTAGGCATTACACTTTAGATTTCCTTATGATTTCACTGATAGGTTATGAGTCGGTTGTTAACCTTATGCATCGGTTGTTGAGGTTATGAGTTGGTTGTCAATGTTACGGACTGGTTGTTAAGGTTATGTGTTGTTTGGCTTATTTTATAAAATAGTTTTAAGATTTTTTTTTCTAAGGTTATGAGTTCGCTGTTATGTATACTAGTTAGTTGCTATGGTTAGGTGTTTGTTGTTAAGTATACGTGTTTGTTGTTAAGATTACGGGTCTGTCGTTAAGGAAAAGGGTTCGTTGTTTTTTTTTTTTTTTTGAAAAGGGGTTCGTTGTTAAGGTTATGTGTTGGTTGTTAAGTTTATGAGTTTGTTGTTAATGTTAGGAGTTCGTTGCTGAGGTTATGTATTTTTTTACTTTTACAGGACTATCCCGATAAAAAATTCACGATGCGCAGCTACCACGCTCACCCAAATAGGTAATGATGAGCGTATTCCTAATGACTATCCCACTGGCGATTCGATCATGCTGCTGGAAGACATGATTAATGATGAGCGTATTCCTAATGACAATCCCACTGGCGATTCGATCATGCTGTTGGAAGACATGATTAACAACCAAACAAAGATCCCAGCTGAGTGGCACACATCCATACGTGAAATTGGACCAAAATTTGATAGTGTTGCTGAAGTTAGATTAGCACTTCAATACTATTCAATTGCTAAAAGGTTCGAGTATGATTTTTACCATAATGAACAAAGACGTATAAGAGTCTATTGCCGATTCAAGCACATGCTGGGTTACCCTTGGATGTTGTTTGCTTCCCCACTCAGAAATTCATTGATCATGTTCATAAAGAATTCTTGTTCTACCCACACCTACGGTCAACATGGAGCTAGTGCTGGCAACTCAAGGGCATCAAGAAAGTTCATTGCAGGCTAAATACAAGCTGTTTTGAAGGTTAGACGAGATTTCCGTGCAGTTGATATCAAGAATGATATGCTCTCAAATTATGACATCAAGATTAACTATACTAAAGCATGAAAAAGCAAAGAGACAGCTCAACAGGACCTGTTCGGTGACGATGATGAGGCTTACGATTCACTGAGATGGTACATTCTTTTATTCTTCTCAACAGGACCTGTTCGGTGACGATGATGAGGCTTACGATTCACTGAGATGGTACATTCTTTTATTCTTATGTTTTAGTTGTTAAGGTTACAGATGATGAGGCTTACGATTCACTGAGATGGTACATTCTTTTATTCTTATGTTTTAGTTGTTAAGGTTACATATTAGTTGCTAACCATATATATTAGTTATTAAGGTTATTTGTTGATTGTTACGTATACTTATTAGTTGTTAAGGTTGTACTTGTTATGGTTATGAATTTGTTGCTAATGTTACTACTTTGTTGTTATTTGTAGGTATGAAGCCATGGTTCATGCAACTAATCCAAAAAGTCGTGTTGCTATTGATGCTAATGATGGAAGGTTTAGGCATTTGTTCATAAGTTATAATACCTGTAATGAAGGGTTCATTGCTGGGTGTAGGCCTCTCTTGTTTTTGGATAAAGTATTTATTAAAGATCGCTACAGAGGCATACTACATAGTGCCACTGGATATGACAGAAACCGTGGAATATTTCCTCTTCTTATTGCGTGTGCGACCAGGAGAATGAGGCTAATTGGAAATGGTTCTTATAAGGATTGTGGACGTTACTGTATGATAGAGAAAAGCCTTACAATCCTCTACATCAACTGGTAATGATTTCCGACGCCGACAAGGCTATTAAGGTAGTAGTCGAGGAATTCTTTCCAGATGCTTTCCATTCAAGGTGTATTCTGTATCTAATCAAGAATTTTAAAAAGAAGATGAAAAATTTTAGACACAAAGCAAATGTCGTCCAAATATTGGGTGATTTGTTACAATATGCGGCTTATAAGTACACAATTTCTGAATGGGATGATTACATGAAAGAATTGATATTGATTGATCATAGGGCTTACGTTACTGCAATGGAATACTCTCCAGAGAGATGGGCAAACACTTATTTTCCCGGTATAAGGTATGATAGCCTACAGTTTTGTTGTTAAGGTTATGTTTCGGTTGTTAAGGTTAGAGTTTTATTATTAATGTTAGCCTTTGGTTGTTAAGATTAGACTTTGGTTGTTAAGGTTAGAGATTTGTTGTTAAGGTTAGGGTTTTATTGTTAAGGTTAGCTTTCGGTTGTTAAGGTTAGGGATTTGTTGTTAAGTTTATCCTTTCGTTGTTAAGTTTATTTTTGGATGTTAATGTTACTTCTAACTTTTCAAGTATGGCCATGTTACTTCAAACGTTACTGAGTCCTTCAACAGCTGGATAAGAAAGGCATGAATATTGCGAATCTTACCTTTGGTTGAGACGATACATAAGCAAATCATGGAGCGCATGCATGAAAGGAGACTAATGGTAGCGAATTGGTCTGGATACTTATGTCCAGAACCGAAGATAGTGTTGAGTGAAAATATTCACCATGGTAGCTGCTTGGCCATTAAACATTCAACAAAAGATATTATGGAGGTCGAGTCCAATAAAACTTGCCGTGTAAATTTGAGGAATCAGGCATGTTCATGTCGTGTAAATGTGTGTGTTGCAATTATATGGATGGGATGAGATAGTTATCAATATTATGATTGGTTTATGACTGCTGAGGCATTTAGAGTAAATTATGCATCAATCCTCTTTCCTATCCCAGATTACGATAAATGCTTTGTACCGCCAGAAGATCGATTGTTAAAGCCTCCTCTCACCAAAAAAGATGGGAAAGACCATATACTAGACGAATAAATAATAGATCGCTGAACACCTGTCCTGTTAAGTTCTCTTGATTCAATATGGAGGGTCATAATCGTCAAACTTGTAACGAACCTATATAGTTTAGTGTTTTATTGTTAGGGTTATGGACTGGTTGATAAGGTTACTATTTGATTGCCATGTTTACGGATTTGTTGTTAAGTATATTATTTAAGTGTTAAGGTTATGGCTTGGTTGTTAAGGTTATGACTTGGTTGTTAATTTTATCGCTTGAATGTTAAGGTTACTGTCATTCACTTGCACTTGGTTGTCAAGGTTACCGAGATATTTTTTTGATACTGCATTCAATGCATTTCATAGTTTCCAAGGCAGGAGAGTTATGATAACCTGGTCTCCTACCTATTCTCACCTTCCACGCGACAATCTCACCATCCCTTGGCTTGTTCCAAGACAGGACAGTTAAGATACCCTATCACCTCATTCTTTCCTCTTTATCTTCCCATCACCGTCACTCTATTGATCCTCACTCTTTTCTCAATCATCCTAAGCCCCCCCTCCCCCATTCAAGTCCTATTTCTGTCATAAAATAAACCAAAAGATCACGGCTAGCCCTCACGCTGATGAAGTATGCGACTACTGTCCTCATGGCTTTTATAAACGGGAAGAGCTTTCTTCTTTCGCCATCTTTAATATTTTTGGATTATTCCCATATAATAGTATCAACCTTTTGAATGTTAATATCATTATCTATTCCCCATTGTTATTTCTCTAAGTTCCATCAGCTATGGGTGAATATAAATGGCTTTCTCCAGAGAGTTTTCCGTGAGCTTACCAGGCTTACCTAACTTTCTGATAATTTCTTTCTGCTTTGAGCCAAGATTCAAAAGTATAGTGAAGTCAATAAATCCAGGGAGTTCATCCATGAAATATCTGTTGTAATAGTGAAGTCACATGAGAAGGTAGGCATATGATGGTGGAGAGAAGAATACAAATATACGTTAATAATGTATATTGGATGTTTGTTTAACTTTTGGTTTGTTTAACTTGATGTGGCTTGGTTGTTAATGTTATGGATTTGTTGTTAATGTTACGGCATTTATTATTAAGTTTAGCGTTGTATTGTTAATCTTATTAATTGGTTGTCAAGGTTACCATTTGGTTATCAAGGTTAATGCTGGGTTGTTATTCGCGCTTGGTTGTCAAGGTTATGTCTTGGTTGTAAAAGAATATGTTTACCTGATTCAAGGTTGTTAATATTTACGCATATTTTTGTTTAGAAAAATTCTCGCTTGGCTGTTATAATTAAGGTATGGACTGGTTATCAATGTTACGGATTATTGTTAAGTTCGGCGTTTTATTGTTAAGCTTATAGATTGGTTGTTAAGGTTAGTTTTTTGGTGTTTAAGGTTAGCTTTTGGTTGTCAAGGCTACCTAGAGAAAATTTTCTCTTTCTGTATTAAATGCATTTCACAGTAACATTTGTTCCCAAGATAGACAGTCATTATCAGCTTGCTCCTCGCTATTCCCATATGCCACGCGGCAATTACCGCCATCCCTTCGCCTGTTCCAAGACATGACAGTCATGATAACCTTTCCCCTCACTCTTTACTCGATCTTTCCATCACCGCCATTCTCTTCGTCTGCTCACAAGCCTCCTAGCAACTCGATCCATCTTCCTGTCCTAAACCAGAAGATCATAGCTCACGATGATATCGTATGCATCCACTGTCATGGCTCAAGGCATATTTCTCGCGATTGCCCTCATGGTTTCAAAGCTTGCGCCCCTCTACGATTGCTTCCCGTGCCAGACAACACCGCCAACACCATTCAAGAGCTGACTAACTTCGCCATCTTCACTCCTGAGTTGGGCCGTCCATCTTTGGAGGAGCTCAGACTAATGCTTGGGTACTGCTTCAACATCCGGGATTCGACACATGAGATCAAGCAGGCAGCCAGAAATAGCTTCATGGTTAAATTTCCATCTGATGAACTGCTAGATCAAGCCATCGAGCTCAATCTGATAGATATGGGCTCCTTCAAGGGCAGATTCAGGCATTGGAGGTGTATCGCAGACTTAGCATATTCTTTGTGCACGTGTTGCCGTTGTCATACATCTCAAAATAAGCTGTGCATTTTTTGGCGTGACAGTTATGTGGACCCCACTCAAAAGATTAATTTTACCATAAATAAGATTAAATCCATAAAAGACAAATATCCCCAACAAACTAATTTATCTCTCAACTTATATCTAAAATGAGAAACTTGATATCTCAATACAGAATGGTATATATTTCTAAAAGAATAAAGTGTGCACCTCCATAATGAAAAACACATACTTCAGTTCCAAAATGGCGCAAATGGAGATGAGAAACATAATAGACGTTTACGAGATGACAAATCTGATCATTTGATGTATTATGAAGAAACTATACCACTTTAGCAAGCGATGTGAATTGAAATTAATGACAAAATATATATTTATATGATACTTAGAGACATCTTAGAACAAAAATGCATTTATTTAGTTAGAACTGTAAAATTTTGGACACGACAAAAAATAATATTGTAAAAGTTATGGTTATTTTCACTTAGATATCCAAAAGTTTACACCGGTTTCAACTTTGATAACCCAAAGTTTGCTTCTTTTTTACTTGGCTAGCCCAAAGTAATTTTCCAACACTTCGATACCCAAAATTTTACACATTTTTTAATTTTGGTATCCCAAAATTTTGATTTTGACACTTTGATACCCAAAGATTAGGGTAAGAATTGTGTAAACTTTATAGAGTATGAAAATTTAAAAAGTGTATAAATTTTATGATATCAAAGTGTCAGAAAAAAACTCCGGGGGTATCAACGACGTAAAAGGAGTAAAGTTTGCAATATCAAAGATTCAAAATGTTAAATAAAGACTTCAGGATATCAAAAGTAAAAGAGATATAAAGTTTATGGTACGTACTGGAGTGAAAATATGTTTTAAAGCTGTCGTGTTGATACAACATTTTAAGCACTTGTCAGTGTCTCCTTCAGAAACAAGTACTGTAACCAGACAGGCACTTAGTACTACTCATTATCCACTTGTGTATTAAACTGATACAGCCTGGCAAAACTTACTGGATTCTAAAATTCAAGCTATCTCTATCTGTATGAACACAAAACTACAAGAAAAGGATGGTTATCCTGTTGTATGAGGAGATTCCCACAGATAATTAATAATAATGTCACTAATTAAATCTCAACCAATGCAAGTAAATAAATTAAGGCGAGATCAGAGAAAGTCTCGTAGAGGCACTTTTTTGAAACCGTGACACGATATCGTCCATTGTATGCCAAACGATCGATCTCCTTGTGTGTATACGATGCTTACTAGCCTCAAAATTATGACCATTCTCTTCTAGTAAATGGAAAAAACTATAGTTAATGCATGTATTACAAAAAAAATATATCGAGATCTTGGGAAGTTGGCATTCAATACGCAGGTTCCACCCTTCGATGAGCTGTATATATAAGGAGGGGATGTTAATGTTGCCTGACACAGATTTGAAGGTGGTCCGGTAATTGAATTTGTACTAGAAAGAGACATCGCATAAGATAATTAATCATCAGCCTTCATGTGACAAAGAAAATCCAGATCGAAATGACTAACTGAATAAATCTATAGAACCAAAACCACTTTGCAATTATCACACCTGTACGTAGAAAATAAGATCGAGTAACCTCAACTGTTCATGCTGGCAGGCCGGATCCAGCATCATCTTTTCATATAAATCAAGAAAATCGCTGGATGCAGTCGAGCAATATTGTCAAACAGATATCGTGTACAAAAATGTTGGATTTAATCTAATAAATCTAATTGTGGGCACATATGATTAATCAATGTGTATTGCCATCTTTTTTAGGATAACCCACTAAAGTGATCAATCAAATTGGGTTAATGGGTATTTAAATAAGTCATGGGGTTATATCTGTAGATACCAGGTTGTAATTGTGATTTGTTGAGGGGCCAAATTACAAAATTACAACATCTATAAATAATGGGTTATGGTCCCTAATCTAGGGTTACATTCTCTAATTCTCTTCACCCCCATCTAGAGAGAAATTCGGCTAGAGAAAACCCTAAGGTTAGAAGATCCAAAACTCATCTCAAGATTCATCTATGGATTCAGGTATAAGCTTCCGCTCTATTGATTCTTGTTAATCTCTTTGAATTAATCATGGCATTATGGTTTTAGATCTCAAGTTCTTTATTAGATCTAATTAACAAGTGGTATCAGAGCCACCTTTGATTAATTCTTAGAGATTTAAGTTTTAAAATTGGGTTTTTTTTATCTTAAATCTCTGGTTTTTTTGATTAAAATCTGTTCTCGGATGAACAGTAACGGCGGTTGAAATTTTTTCCGGATGAACAGTAAAGGTTTTTCGGATGAACAGTTTTTCTCGGATGAACAGTAACTTTTTGGAATTTTTTGGATTTTTCTTTGGTTTTTTTCTTGGTCTGGATCACGAAATTTTTTCCGATTCTGGATCTTGATTTGAAAATAAAATCGATGAATCTTTGGATTTTTTGGGTTTAATCTTCGGTCACATGCTCCTCGCCGGCGAAGTTTCGCTGGCGGCCTCGCCCTCGACGGCGGCGGCGGCGTCAGGAAACCCTAGGGTTTCGACCTCTTGGGTGCCGGAGCAATGGCGGCGGCGGTTTCAGTTTGAAACCCTAAGGGTTCGTGTGTGAACACATGGCGAAATTTAAGGAGGTGGTTACCTCAAATTTTGGCGAGGCTTGAAAGCTTCAAACGAACCTCACGTTCGTTCTCAATTTTAACGAACCTCGCGTTTGTTCTTAAGGTGAGCCTCGCGCTCAGGATTAAGGTGAGCCTCGTGCTCAATTTAAACGAACTTCGCGTTCGTTCTCAGGTGAGCCTCGCGCTCAATTTAAACGAACTTTGTGTTCGTTCTCAGGTGAGCCTCGCGCTCAATTCAAGCTGAGCCTCGCGCTCAGTTCTCAGGTGAGCCTCGCGCTCAATTTAAACGAACTTCGCGTTCGTTCTCAGGTGAGCCTCGCGCTCAGTTATCAGGTGAGCCTCGCGCTCAGTTATCAGGTGAGCCTCGCGCTCAATTCAAGTCGAACTTCGCGTTCATCCTCAGGCGAGCTCTGTGCTCAATCCAAACGAACCTCGCGTTCGTTCTCAACTTGAACCTCACGTTCATTTTTCAAACGAACATCGCGTTCGTTCTCAAGTTGAACCCTGTGTTCGGTTTCAGTCGAACCTCGCGTTCAATCTTCAAACGAACCTCGCGTTCGTTCTCAAGTTGAACATCACGTTCATTTTCAGACGAACCTCGTGTTCGTACTTAAGTGAGTCTCGTACTCAATACAGTCGAACCTCGCGTTCGAAGTCAAGCGAACTTCGTGTTCACTATGGTTAAGCCTCGGCTTTTCATGGGTCCACTTTGGTATACTTAATCAATTCAATTAAGTTATAGGCCCTAATTAAGCTGTGAGACCCCAATTAAGTTTTTAGAAATTCAGTTGATTTAAATTAAATTTAAATCTAATTTGGTTTTTTAATCAATTATTTAATTCAAATATTATGACACTAAGGTATTAAGGTTGTCTCTCACTCCAACTGATTAATTGAAACAAGAAGTTGCCAAAGTAACCTCTCTTGTGTAGATTGTTCATGAGGAATGTGAGATGTTTGTGTGTATGCTTTCGTGTAAATATTTAATCGGCCCAAAGGAAGGTTAATATTTATTTAGACTGTATACACATCTGCGATGATAAGCGTGTGACAATTATAAGGTTTACATGTGAATAATGAATCGATCCAAAGATAGTTTCATTATTTGACATGAGTTATTATCAATGTTTGATCATTGCAACAAGGTATCACTTATAAGTTAATATTACTTTCCAAAGACTTGATACTAATGTTGTGCCAGATATCTTGGATGGGATTTGTCATTATTTGAATTTTATTGATTACTAATTATGGTTATTGATGTGAGCATTTTTTGTTTTATTTCAGCTAATGCATCTGCTGCAACAATTTCTGCTAACATCAACTCAATTCTCATGCTAAATGGGACAAACTTCAAGGTTTGGAAAGAGAACATATTAATTGTTCTTGGCTGCATGGATCTTGACTATGCATTAAGAACTGAACAACCCCAACCTCTCAATGCGGATAGCACTCCTGATGCAAAGAAGGAGTATGAGAAATGGGAGCGTTCAAATCGCATGAGTCTTATGATCATTAAGCGCGGCGTTCCGGAAGCCTTCAGGGGCATAGAATCCGAAGGGATTACTAAGGCTAAATATTTCCTTGCCGAAATTGAAAAACGTTTTGCGAAAAACGATAAGGTAGAAACAAGCACGCTCTTAGCTCGCTTGATTTCAATGAAGTATAAGGGCAAAGGAAATATCAGGGAGTACATTATGGAAATGTCTCATATTGCTTCAAAGCTTAAGGCACTTAAACTCGATCTTTGTGATGAGTTATTGATGCATCTGGTTTTGTTGTCTCTTCCTGTACAATTCAATCAGCTTAAGGTCAGTTATAACTGCCAAAAGGAGAAATGGACTCTAAATGAGCTCATTTCATACTGTGTGCAAGAAGAAGACAGGTTGAAGCAAGATAAGACAGAAAGTGCTCATTTGGCCTATGCCTCTAAGGATAAGGGCAAGAAAAGGAAGAATGATAAGGAAGCTGCTAAGGGTCCAGTTGAGAAGAAACAACATAAGGATAATCAGGGTTGTTTCTTCTGTAAGAAGCCTGGACATGTAAAGAAGGACTGTACAAAATATCACGCCTGGCGTGATAATAAGGGTACGTTCCTTGCTTTGGTCTGTTCTGAGGTTAATTTAGCTTCAGTACCTAGAAACACTTGGTGGTTAGACTCTGGTGCTACTACTCACATAAGTGTTTCTATGCAGGGTTGCCTGAGCTACCGAAAGCCAAGTGATGTTGAAAGACACATCTTTGTGGGCGACGGACAATCGGTAGATGTGGAAGCAATTGGGCACTTTAGGTTGTTGTTAGGAACTGGTTATTATTTGGATTTAAAAGATACTTTTGTAGTACCGTCTTTTAGACGGAATTTGATTTCAGTTTCTGTATTGGACAAATCAGGTTATTCTTGTTCATTTGGAAACAATCAATTTAGTTTATCTTTTAATTCAAATGTTGTGGGAACCGGTTTTTTGAGTACTTATGATAACCTATATTTGCTTGATACAATTGCTTCTTATAATGAAACTTTGCATGCGGAATCGTGTGGTACTAAGCGTAAATTAAATAAGGAAAATTCAGCGTTATTATGGCATAAGCGCTTGGGTCATATCTGTGGTACTAAGCGTAAATTAAATAAGGAAAATTCAGCGTTATTATGGCATAAGCGCTTGGGTCATATCTCAAAAGGTAGAGTTGAGCGTCTTGTGTCTGATGGTATTTTGGATTCCCTTGATTTTTCGGACTTCGACGTATGTGTTGAATGTATCAAGGGAAAACATACCAAAGTTAAAAGATTAGGTGCCAACAGATCTTCGGATGTCTTATAATTGATACATACGGATATTTGTGGGTCATTCCCTACGGAATCCTGGAATGGTCAATAATATTTTATATCATTCATAGACGATTACTCACGTTATGGGCACCTATATCTTATTCATGAAAAATCTGAGTCTCTGGACATGTTCAAAGCCTATAAAGCTGAAGTTGAGAATCAACTCAACAGAAGAATTAAAACCGTTAGATCTGATCGTGGTGGTGAGTACTACGGCAGATATGATGGTTCAGGTGAACAACGTCCAGGACCATTTGCTAGATACCTAGAGGAATGCGGTATCGTCCCACAGTACACTATGCCAGGTTCACCTAGCATGAATGGTGTAGCTGAAAAACGAAACAGGACTCTTAAGGATATGGTAAGAAGTATGATTGCTCATTCTTCTTTACCAGATTCACTCTGGGGAGAAGCACTTAAGACAGCAGCTTACATTCTGAACAGAGTACCAAGTAAAGCAGTTGCTAAAACACCTTATGAGCTTTGGACTGGTCGAAAGCCCAGTTTTAAGCACTTACATATTTGGGGATGTCCAGCTGAGGCAAGGCCTTATAGGCCAAATGAAAAGAAATTAGACTATATTTGGGGATGTCCAGCTGAGGCAAGGCCTTATAGGCCAAATGAAAAGAAATTAGACTCCAAAACAGTTAGCAGCTACTTTATTGGGTACTCTGAACGCTCTAGGGGCTATAAGTTTTATGATCCCACACTAAAGAATATTTTTAAGACGGGAACAACAACATTCTTTGAGGATGTTGAGTTTGGGGGGAGAAATAATGTTAGAGATATTGCTTTTGAGGAGGAATTGGCTTCAGACCCAATCCATTCAGTTACTTTTGCATATTCAGGTTCCTATACCTGTTATTGCTCAAGAAGTAAATCCGGAACCTCAAGATGATAATGTTGAACAACTCTCTGTTCCAGAAGAACAAACTCAACAACCTCAAGAACCAGTGCCATTAAGGAGATCCACGAGAGAAAGGAGAAATGCTATTCTGGATGATTATATTGTATTTCTCCAAGAACATGAGAAAAGTAATGGAATGTTGGAAGATGATCCAATCAACTTCCTTCAGGCCATGAAAAGTTCTAACTCTCAGCAGTGGATTGATGCCATGAATGAAGAGTACAAGTCTATGCAAGACAATAAGGTTTGGTAACTTGTCCCATTGCCAGAAGGTGCAAAACCAATTGGTTATAAATGGATTTTTAAAACCAAGCGGGATGCAAATGGTAATGTGGAGAGGTATAAGGCACATCTTGTGGCTAAAGGCTATACTCAAAAGGAAGGCATTGATTATACAGAGACTTTCTCTCCGGTTTCATCGAAAGACTCTTTCAGAACAATCATGGCACTTGTTGCTCATTATGATCTTGAGTTACATCAGATGGATGTTAAAACTGTATTTCTCAATGGAGACATTGATAAGATGATTTATATGGTGCAACCAGAAAACTTTGTGTCAGGAGACCCAAAGAATATGGTCTGCAAATTAAGGAAATCCATCTATGGACTCAAGCAAGCTCCGCGTCAATGGTATCATAAGTTTTAACAAATAATTATCTCGTTCGGTTTTGAGATGAACATTGTTGATGACTGTGTATATCACAAGTTCAGTGGGAGTAAGTATATTTTTCTGGTTCTGTATGTCGATGACATCTTGCTTGCCACTAATGATATAGGCATGTTGCACGAAACCAAGAGATTTCTATCAAAGAATTTTGAGATGAAAGATCTTGGGGACGCCTCTTTTATATTAGGGATCCAGATACATCGAGATCGCTCTCGGGGTATTCTTGGATTATCACAAAAGAGCTATATCGATAAGGTACTTAAAAGGTTTGGCATGCAAGATTGCAGACCAGGTGACACCCCTGTTGCTAAAGGAGACAAGTTTAGTCTCAATCAGTGCCCTAAAGGTAACCTTGAAATTCAGGAAATGCAGAAGATTCCTTATGCTTCGGCTGTAGGAAGTCTAATGTATGCTCAGGTATGTACACGTCCGGATATTGCGTACATTATCGGAATGTTAGGCAGATACTTAAGCAACCCTGGTATGGATCATTGGATAGCAGTCAAAAGGGTTATGAGGTATCTTCAGAAAACAAAAGATTACATGCTCACATACAGAAAATCAGAGAAATTAGAGGTCATTGGGTATTCGGACTCTGATTTTGCTGGATGCCAAGATAGCAGGAAGTCTACATCAGGCTACATTTATATGTTAGCAGGAGGAGCTATATCATGGAAAAGTGTCAAACAAACACTAGTAGCTTCCTCCACTATGGCAGCAGAATTTGTAGCTTGCTATGAGGCATCCAATCAGGAAATATGGCTGCGAAACTTTGTCATGGGATTACGCATTTTGGAAAATGTTGAAAGACCACTAAAGTTATATTGTGACAATAAATCTGCAGTAATGTATTCCAATAACAACAGGAGCTCAACTAAGTCAAAACATATTGACATTAAGTTCCTGCTTGTGAAAGAAAGGGTACAGAGTGGACAGATATCCATAGAGCACATTGGGACAAACTCCATGATAGCTGATCCTCTTACTAAGGGATTGCCACCTAAGGTCTTTCATGAGCATACTGCTCATATGGGTGTGGTATTATTTGAGGATATTATGTTTTAGTGGGAGTTTGTATTTGTGGTGCTTTATGTTTGTTTGTATTGTCTGATCAGAATAAAGTTTTCAGTTAAGACACTCTGTTACATTATGTTTGGTTTTGACCTCACTAAGGAGGACCAGTTGAAAATAGACATGTACTGATCACATTGCATGTAATTTTCATGCTGCACATCCATGATTGATCTATGTCGTTTGATTGTATTGGTATATGTGACCATTGATGGGTCGAGTCACGATAAATGTGACGAAGGCCGCTTTGATCCTATATTGATATAGTCAATGGACGAGATTGTTCGGAAATACCTTTTCAGTGATAGCAATTTTTTGAGCTCATAAGGTTATACACAATTTAAGGAATCATATGGTGCCCAAGTGGGAGATTGTTGGATTTAATCTAATAAATCTAATTGTGGGCACATATGATTAATCAATGTGTATTGCTATCTTTTTTATGATAACCCACTAAAGTGATCAATCAAGTTGGGTTAATGTGTATTTAAATAAGTCATAGGGTTATATGTGCAGATACCAGGTTGTAATTGTGATTTGTTGAGGGGCCAAATTACAAAAATATAACATCTATAAATAAGGGGTTATGGTCCCTAATCTAGGGTTGCATTCTCTAATTCTCTTCACCCCCATCTAGAGAGAAATTCGGCTAGAGAAAACCCTAAGGTTAGAAGATCACCCCCATCTAGAGAGAAATTCGGCTAGAGAAAACCCTAAGGTTAGAAGATCCAAAACTCATCTCAAGATTCATCTATGGATTCAGGTATAAGCTTCTAAGGTTAGAAGATCCAAAACTCATCTCAAGATTCATCTATGGATTCAGGTATAAGCTTCCGCTCTATTCATTCTTGTTAATCTCTTCGAATTAATCATGGCTTTATGATTTTAGATCTCAAGTTCTTTATTAGATCTAACAAAAAAGAGAAAATGAGAGATCTCTCTCTTCCGCTAATTATTAACCTTTCAAGAAAGATCCTGACCGAGGATTACACATCGACGAGCGCGTTGATGTCTTTGCGTGTGGTGTGCATACCTGCATGGACGTTGAAATGCACTTGAACTAGGCTTTTACTGCCAACAACAAGTCTAATTGAAGTTCGACGGAAACGCGTGAGGCCTCAATAGGCGATGACATCGAAGGACATGGATGTTGGTCAGGCGCATTAATGTAGTGGGTGGAACTCGGAACTCAGGTGATGATGTGGCATTACCACGGTGATGATGTGGCATTGGAAGTTGCATGTGATTAATTAGACAGAAATGTTATTTGGGTTAATTTCACAAAACCTTCTTAACTTTTGAGGTTTTGCACATAATTCCCCTAAACTTTTCTAATTTCACAGCCCCGCCACCAATCGAAGAGGTTCTCTCAGAATCCTCCTGAACTTTAATCTTTTCTTACTAAACCCATCTATGTTACCTTAATACTTCTAATTTGAAGATGTACATGTATCCTACACATACCCATATCCAAATTCCTTGGACACTCCTTGCATATATGCATACATTTATTTGGGCATGTACTCAATTATATATGACATGTTTTAATTTAAAACACTAGCTAGTCATATATTTTTTTTGGACATATATCCAACACTTCTCATTCATTTCGATCACGAAACATATTGGACATATATAGGTCAGGTTCCAAATTATAATTTTGAAGAATTATTTAGATGTCCAGTTCAGAAACTAGTGATTTTCCAATTTACAATCCTCATAATAAAAGAAACATAAAAATATTAGAATTTTAATTCTTATCATTATTCTCATATAAATTATTAATTTCAATATATACATGTACATAAATATATATAGAGTCACGTCCTCGTATTCTACCATTTACAAATTTGCAGTGTTCCATACCCGGCAAGTACTCGTACCCGTTACTCATGCAACATAGAAAGCCATCTACTTGTGATATTAGCAAACAACTAGGCAGCCATTAAGAGAAAAGAAAAAAAAAACCTCAATTAGAAGGGAGGAGGCGTGTTGTGTATAAAGACTAACTTTTTGGGGTTTCCCTCTCAAGAACAATTTATTTATTTTCCAATTACAAGTATGAAAGCGATTTTTGTGATACATCAAATTTTAGGGGAGTTTGTGAGGCAAAACGTTTCAGTGAGAGGTCTCAATAGGGGAGTATTTGTGAAATTAACCCATTTATTATAGAGTCTTGTTGGGTTGAGATTATTCATTTTTCAACTTTTTTTTTCCGCATATATAATATTTCAGTGTTCGTAGAAATATTCTCCTTCAATTGAAGGAGAACATCTCGGCAGTGGACGTAGGCGCTACAAGTGGCAAGTTTATCTACAAAAGGGAATTGATGATCTCATGAACGTGATCTGCTTATGATTCAGGCCTGAGGACATTAAAAAAAGACAGGAACATATAAGATCCACAAGTTGTATGATGCGTTCAAATTAAATGAATACGAAACTAATTAATGGGTTAGTTGCCTTGGTTCCCTCCATGTCATAGTTGCCAGTAGTCCTTGATGCAATATGATTCACAATATTAAATAATACTTTTGGGGAAAATCAAATGCCACAGCAGGGGTGGTTGCCCAAGGACATGATGGTATAGTGGAGGTTGATGGACACGAGACCTCCACAATCACCATTGATGCATGGTGGAGATTCTTGTTATTCAAGAAGGAATGGTTTTAGCCAAAACTATGAAAGTCCAACACATGATGTGATTTTTGAAACAAACTCAAGGGAGCTTACAGCCTCTCTTGCACAGCACTCGCAATCTATACCCCGACGTGGCAGCACTAATCAAGACATGAGCACTAGCTTTTGGCTATGTAGTTTTTCTTTGGTGCCTCGATCTGAAAACCAAGTAGCTCATATGTTGGCTCAAGCAGCAAAATCTTATAATTGGACTAGGATATGCATGGGAGGATTCAATGCCCATGATTAATCAATAAAATCCTTCTACTATTGTATCAAAAAAAAAAGAAAAAAAAAACTCTACTATAGGATGTTAGTTAGTTACTCTTCTAAACCTTTTTATTAGCAGTTACATTATACATCTAATTAAAAAGAGCTATCTTTTCTTTATTTCTACGAGGTAGGTAGGATGTGCATATTCAGCAACTATAAGAAAATGAAATAATAGAAAAACTCACCTTAACACATTGAGTGGACGTGACATCCAGACGCAGAGTTATACAGATAACTAATTCGATCAATATCGTATGATAATATCTAACTGAAGTGATCGTACGTGCAGTTGATATGATCAACAAAGTTTTTATATGCTCATAGGAAACTATTGCCTTAAAAAATCTCAGTTTGTCACACTTTGGACCAACTATATATCAAAGGACCTAATTCTAGGTAAATGAAATCGTACTGACACGAGTGCAAAGTTTGACTAGGGTTTTCTACGTACCTTGTGTTGGCTCTAGTCTCTTTCATGGACTTTAGGGCACTCTTGTCCTAGGAGGGTTTTAAAAGTTTTCTATCCACTCTCTTCTCCTTCGTCTAGAAGTGGTAGGGTGATACTTTTTTAAGGAAAAACTCTCAAAGTGGATTGTGCTCATGGTTATGCTGTCTGTGTGATAATTTACTATTGACATTTCACCAACGCTTTGCGATGAATCAGGTCCACTGTCCACGTATCGTCTATAAGTTTTT
>NC_033794.1:111832070-111843562 GCF_001876935.1 Asparagus officinalis | reverse complement strand
GAAAATGAATAAGAAATGGCATCTCATTTCGCCGAGTGTGCTACCTAGTAAGCTGGTCGTGAGGCTGTCCATTTCTTCGTTACATCTTGATAGTTAATTCTATCTGATTCTTATTGGCCCAGATTTGTTTTTGGATAAGAAGAAGCCTGGTCAGAGGAGCTAGCCGATGTCACAAGAGAGGGGGTCCGTGTTTAAATTAAGCCCGACACACACTCAGAAAGAAGGCATTAGGACGCAGTACGTACAGCCTGGATCCGGTTAGGCACACCTGCACCTGAGAGGAGACCCACTCCTCTCAAGCCACCTCAGATCTGTTGGAATATCAAATTAAAATGTTAGAATAAATAAGGTTAATAGCATGAGTTTTAGAAGTGCAAAGGTCATAAGTTTAGAAGGGGAAGAGACATAGGTTATGGAAGAATAAGAGTAACTTACTTATTTATGACATTTATCTTTATGGCATTAAAATAGGAGTTTAATTTGTGACTATTAGTATGCCTAGACGTTTTTGTTTTTGAAGCCTATATAAAGGGCTATTGTAATCCTTGTTTGATATGAAGAGAGAAAATTGAAGAAATATAAGTGAGTTCTTCATTTGAAAGAATTCTAAGTTCGTAAACTTAAGAGTCATCAGTGGTATTAGAGCCACTTGATCCAATTTTCCCATTCTCTCTTCTTCTCATGGCTACCACAAATAATCTTGTCAATCCTCAAGTGCCCAAATTATTGAAAGATAACTATGAGAGTTGGTCAATCCAAATGAGAGCCTTATTTGGTTCTCAAGAGTTGTGGGAGCTGATCATTGATGGGTTCACGGAACCTACACCAGAAGTAGAAGCCACCTATACCACCGAAGAGAAGAAGGCTCTCAGAGAACAAAGAAAGAAGGATAGCAAGGCTCGTTTTCTACTCTATCAAGGGTTGGACGAGTCTACCTTTGAGAGAGTTGCCGAAGCAACGACAAGCAAGGAAGCATGGGAAATCCTTGAGACCATCTACAAAGGTGTCGAGCGGGTGAAGCGAATTCGCCTCCAAACTTTGAGGGGCGATCCTGAAGCCGCTCAAATAAAAGATGAAGAACAAATCTCCGATTATTATTCACGATTACTTCTAATTGTGAATAAAATAAGGAGAAATGGAGAGAAGATGGAGGACATCCGAGTGATGGAGAAGTTGCTCCGATCCCTCACATCAAAATTCGAGCACGTGGTGGCGGCAATTGAGGAGTCAAAGAATTTGGAGGATATCTCAATAGAGGAGCTCTTGGGATCTCTCCAAGTTCATGAACAACGAATGCAAAAGAAGGCTAGTTCCATAGTTTTGGAGCAAGTACTAGAGTCAACATTGACTCTAAGTAATCAAGGCTCACAAGCAAGAGGTCGTGGTCGTGGTCGTGGTAGAGGCAGAGGACGTGGTCCCCAACAACAAACCACTCAAAATCAAGTGGAGACCCAAAGCTTTAGAGGACGAGGACGAAGCAATCGTGGAAGATACACACCTGGCCGTGGAAGCAACAAGAATGTTCAGTGCTATAACTGTCACAAGTTTGGGCACTATGCTTCAAATTGTTGGCACAAAACTGAAGACCAAACCAATCTTGCCGAAGCAACAAATGATGTGGGTAACAACTCTACGCTTCTTCTTGCTAATGATGATTCAAGTGTTGAGAATGATGCTTGGTACCTTGACTCGGGTGCTAGCAACCACATGTGCGGGAAGAAAGAACTTTTCATGGAACTCGCAGAAGGAGTTCATGGAAGTGTGAGCCACGGAGATTCTTCAAAACTCCCGGTTGAAGGCAAAGGGAAGATTAAGATCTACCAAAAGGATGGTAAGCCCGAGTATATTTCCGATGTTTACTATATTCCTAACATGAAAAGTAATATTCTTAGCATTGGTCAATTACTCGGAAAGGGATACAAAGTATATATGGAGAACAACCATCTTTGGTTGAAAAATACAAATGGAGGCCTCATAGCTTGTGTTAAGATGACAAGGAACCGCATGTTTCCCTTGCATCTAAACACGAAAGTCGACAAGTGTTTTCAAGGACTCATGGAGAATGAGTCATGGAGGTGGCATCTTCGCTTCGGCCATCTAAACTTTAGCGGTTTGAAGTTGTTGTCTACACCTGGCATGGTACGAGGTCTACCAAGTACCAATAATTGATCCCCCGAATCATATTTGTGAAGGTTGTGTAATTGGCAAGCAACCGCGACTTCCTTTTCCCAGTGGAAAATCATGGAGAGCAAGTGTACCATTGCAACTTGTTCACACCGACATCTGCGGACCGATCGATCCCGTCTCTTTGGGAGGTAATAGATATTTTATAACTTTCATTGATGACTTCAGTAGAAAGTTGTGGGTGTACACTCTTAAAGAAAAATCTGCTGCCTTTACTACATTCAAACATTTTAAAGCTTTAGTTGAAGCAGAGAGCGGCCACAAGCTAAAAATTCTTCGATCTGACCGAGGTGGTGAGTACACCTCAAATCTGTTTCAAGAATATTACAGGGAGCAAGGTATAAAGAGACAGTTTACTACTGCCTACACACCACAGCAAAATGGCATTGCAGAAAGAAAGAACCGGACCATCCTCGACATGACAAGAACCATGCTCAAAGAAAAGGGATTGCCAAAGCAGTTCTGGGCAGAAGCCGTGGCATGCTCAGCTTATTTGCTCAACCGATGCCCCACAAAGATAGTGAAGAACAAGACACCTCAAGAGGCATGGAGCGGTTACACGCCTAGTGTGGCACACCTACGAATTTTTGGTTGTGTTGCATATGCTCAAGTACCTGAAGTCAAAAGGAAGAAGCTTGACAATCGCGGTGAAAAATGCATTTTCATCGGATATAGCGAGGAGTCGAAGGCATACAAGCTCTACAATCCACTAACCAAGAAACTAGTTGTTAGTAGAGACGTTGTCTTAATGAAGAAGAAGCATGGAACTGGAGCAATAAAGATTAACCCGTGGTGAATGAACTTGATGAGTCTATACATGAGGAACCATCACTAGCTACACCACCATCTCCTCCACACTCTACACCCTCTCCTGCAAGAGGTTCTCCATCTTCTGGGGAAGGTAGTAGCAGCGAATCTACCATGCAACGAGGTCCCATCAAAATGAGAAGCCTCAGGGAGATCTATGAGCAGATAGAAGAAGACGAAGAGTCAAATCTTTTCTGCTTATATGCTGATCATGAACCTCTCACTTTTCAAGAAGCCGTAAAAGAACATAGTTGCGCGAAAGCAGCAATGGAGGATGAAGTATCCACGCGCATCCAAAAGAATGACACCTTGGAAGTTGACACTCTTCGGCAGCAAAATCACAAGGCAATCAGGGTCAAGTGGGTGTACAAGATAAGCGCACAGCAAATGGTGAGTTGATCGGTAACAGCGCTAGGCAGGCTTGTAGCGCGAAAGGTTTACAAACAAAAGACGGCATCGACGTATGAAGTAAGTCTTTGGCTGCCTCGGGTTGCTCGACCTAGATACGGTGAGACTAATTAATTTCACTTGCAGCTCATCAACAGGTTGGAATATATATCATTTGGATGTCAAGCTCAGCATTCTCAAATGGCCATTCTTGGAGGAAAGGAGGTGTACGTGCAACAACCAGAAGCGCTTTCTTGTAAAAAGTGGTAAGAAGACAAAGTGTACCATTTGAAGAAAGCCTTGTATGGCTTAAAGCAGGCACCACGGGCGTGGAAGCGCCCGAATTGATGGCTTGATCTTCCATGCAAAACGCTTTCATTAAATGTCCCGCTATGAAACACAGCCATCTACATGAAGAGGAACGGCATAGGAGAGGCGAATTTCTAAATAATTTGTCTTTATGTTGATGAATTTATTGTACAGCAGGAAGCAGTACGAGTATGCTTGCTGAATTCAAGGCGGCAATGTTCAATGAATTTGAAGAATGACGGACAATGGAATTAATGTGCCTATTTTCTTGGCATTGAGTGAGGGCAGGGCAACAAGAGGCGATTTTAAATATGCGCCACCAGAAGAATGTACATGAAGGAGATCTTAGAGAAGTTCAAGATGAATGAATGCAACCCTGTGAACACCCCAGTAGCCATCGGAATGAAGCTATCAAGAGAAGGAGACGGACGTTTCGTGGATTCAACTCTTTTCAAAAGTCTAGTTGGCAGCCTGAGATACTTGACGATCACAAGGCCCGATATTACTTATGGAGTTGGACTTGTGAGTCGCTATATGGAGACACCGAATGAATCTCACTGGCTAGCTGCGAAGAGGATACTAAGGGATATCAAAGGCACACTCAACCTGGGTCTCTTCTATGCATATGATGAAAATGCACAACTAGTTGGTTACTCAGATAGTGACTGGGGAGGTGATCAAGATGAGAGAAAAAGCACCACAGGCTATGTTTTCTATCTTGGGTCAACTGCATTTTCATGGACCTCAAAGAAGCAAGGAGTTGTAGCTTTATCTTCATGTGAAGCAGAATATGTGGCAGCTGCATCTACAGTATGTGAAGCAATTTGGTTGCGGAACATATTAAAGGAGTTGGATCATCCACAAGAAGACTCGACCGTAATTTTTGTGGACAACAAATCAGCCATCCAGCTTGCAAAGAACCCAGTACATCATGGGAGGAGCAAACACATAGATACACGGTTTCAGAGACCATGTAAAGCAGAAAACCGTTGAACTGAAGCATTGTCACACCACTGAACAAGTAGCAGACATATTCACCAAGCCATTATCAGGTGAAACTTTCATGAGGCTAAGAGACATGCTTGGCATAAAGACATTTTGATTTGAAGGGCCGTGTTGGAATATCAAATTAAAATGTTAGAATAAATAAGGTTAATAGCATGAGTTTTAGAAGTGCAAAGGTCATAAGTTTAGAAGGAGAAGAGACATAGGTTATAGAAGAATAAGAGTAACTTACTCATTTATGACATTTATCTTTATGGCATTAAAATAGGAGTTTAATTTGTGACTATTAGTATGCCTAGACGTTTTTGTTTTTGAAGCCTATATAAAGGGCTATTGTAATCCTTGTTTGATATGAAGAGAGAAAATTAAAGAAATATAAGTGAGTTCTTCATTTGAAAGAGTTCTAAGTTCGTAAACTTAAGAGTCATCAAGATCCTAACAAAGAGAAGTCCACGAGATCGAGTTGGATCTCATCCTAGTTCTAGCCTAGCTCTAATAAAACAGGAGGAAATTCTAAGTCTAGCAGTGGGCATTTAAATAGCTAGCCACCAACCTCGCGGCAATGGCTTAATTAGTTGTGTGTGCACGAGGCAAGTGAGAGATGTGATGGAGACCTGCAAATCTATAAAGAGCTAATAGCGTATATAACCGATTCAATATGAATTACGGTAAAATAACCGATTCAATATGATCTCGTACGATGTCAGATTGAAGTGATCACTCTGATCATGTGACACATGAACGCAACATTTCATAGGATTTTCTACCTTATCTTGGTTTTTATATCTATTTCATGTGCACTTGGCACGCGGGTCTTAGGACTTGTGTTTTGTGCATCAAGAGTCAAGACGTTAGTTCTTACTTATGTTTGCGTTTAGTAGCTGCGCAAGGTACAAAGATTATAGTGAACTACGAACAAGAAGCATCTTTTGGATGAATCACTAGAATACAAAATATGAGAATCAATACTCCAATGGGGGTTGCAAGGACTTTAGAGCACTCTTGTCTTTATGTGGTCCTCAAAATTTGTAGTTCACCCTCCTTTTTCTTTAATCTAAAATGGGCAGCTGATATTGTCTCTTCATTCTAGAGGGAAGGGGGGAAAAACACCTAGATAGTCTCTATGGTCCATCATATAGTTTAAGAGGAACAGAGCTCTTGATTAATGCAAAACATGGAAACTTTGAGGGTCATAACAAATATTCAAGAGCTTTCTTCTTCTTAATCTGTCAATTCAACTGAGGGTTTATTTTAAATTAAAAGTAATAGACAGAAAGAAAGCACCTCTTACAAGTTATAAGGAGAAAGTATTCTGTATTCAGTAGACCAATACCACTTGCCAGTGAGATCTGGTCCAAACTCTGATGCTGGCTCCATAATAACCAAACAACTAACCGAGGAGCCTCTCATTTGTCCTGTTATATTTCCCTTTTTTAAAAAAAAAATATGAACTCTAAAGGATGGGGGGCAAAAACTCTGAAGCAAATAGAATCATGCCACTTCCATATGCTTAACGTTAAATTTTGGCAAAAAGAAAATATGTAACACCTAACCTCTTTCCTATTTATAGTTAAATTCATTATACATTAGCCCCACATAAATAAACAACACAGCTCCTTCAACCTCACACCCCATCTGTCACATAATATTTACCAAACCATCTCCTATCTAGATACTCACATCAAAATAATAAAACAACTAAAAGTTAAGTACAAGAGAGGAAACTAATAAACCAAACTTAGCAAAAAGAAAATATTTAACACCCTACCTCTTTCTTATTTATAGTTATGTTCCGCATATTAAAAAAACAAAAAACTTAATTAGGAGAGAGAAAACTAAACCAAACTTAAATACCTCTCTCTATACTCTATACTTATTCCCCCAAATTCGAACTCCTAAAGACATTCACTCAACAATGTCCCCTCTACACCATCTTGTCCTTCTCCTCCTCCTCCTCCTCACTCTCTCCTCCTCCTCCATAGCCACCACCCCCTCCTCCTCCTCCAACCCTCTAACGCCGAAATCGAGACTTCCTCTCGGCTATACCGTGAGCCGTAAGCTCGCTGAGCCACATGGCGCGCCTGTCCCCTCCCTCCTTCCTCCTCTCTCCAAGATCCTCAACCTCTCTCACTGTACCCCGACGCTGCGTCTTCTCTTCCTCTTCACCTCTCCTCCACCGCCTGCGCTCCTACTCTGGTCCCTAACCTTGCTGCTGCCGGGAACCGCCAGCCTCAGCTGGACTGTTCGCCTTACGAGTTGTCTAGCCAGTAAGAACCACCGCCTCTGAACACTCCCCCTCCCCCTCCCCGACCAACCTCCGGCCCCTTTGCCTCGCACATAGATCCGGCGACTTCTGCCAACTAACGGCAGCCTCGCACTGCCGATGCGGCGGGCAAGAACATCCCTTCGCTTCTCGTCACGCTCTAGCTCACCCCAACCGCAACCTCCCTGTCCGACTCCTTCCGCCGCTGTACTCCACTCCATCCTCGCGCCCTGACGAAAAACTTCTCCTCCTACTCCCCCCGATCGGAGCAATGTCGTCAAAGCCCTACAATTCATGCTTTATCTTCCGGACACTCCCAACTTCAACCTCCCTATGCCGGTTCTGCCGTCTGCCGGCTCTGCCGGCCGACTCTTCCTCTCCTACACACGAAGTTTTGCGACTGTCTCCCCATTCTCTTCGCGGAATGGCCAAAACTCCCCCGCTTTCCGGACTTCTGCGAAACTACGACGACGCACGCCGTCGGCCGGGGCCTGCACACGGTTCTCCCGTGCCTATTTTCTCAATCACCGAGATAAACACACACCAGAAACATTCCAGGTGCGAACGCAATCCTTTGCCGGGATACGCCGGCAACACGGAGACCACGCACCCGACGGATTGACTTGATCGATACCCGTTAACGGAATCGTGGCACACCAAACGTCGTCGGGTCAGTTTTCGCGGGTACGGGGATGGGTATCGGCAACGCCGGCCGCGGTCGTCGGAAGAGTTCGCGAACCATGTCTGCCATGTCATCCCAACTGCTGATCTGCCCCTGAGGCGATGATTAGCCGCCGAATCGACAGGCCGCTCCGCGAAGACGTGCCAGCGAATGACCGTCACGCATCCAGGTTCATTACCGCCGAGATTATTCGCTAGTGAGACCTTAAATATATTAAATGTTGGGTAGTCGGGACCTTTTCCACAACCCGTAAAGTTGATTAAATTGAACTTTTGCCGGATATGTATTCGATTCCCACTCCCTTGGGTTGAGACCATGGTATGCCGGATCTTTTCACCTTTTTTGAGGCATGTCATCAACGCACCTTGATTTTGCTCTCCCCAAGTCTCTCATCTTCCTTGTCTCACTCGTTCCTATCTTCGAGTGGCTTTGGGAGAGGTAACTCGTGGTCTGTTTACATTAATCAATCTACAGGAGCACTTCTGTTGTCGTTGTTGACAGGGCGATAAGTTATGTTGACTATTATTCCGTCGTTCATGTCTATCCTTGATTCATGATGATTGTGTGAGTGGGCTCTCTGGTGAGTTGTTCAGAGCCGCGATTTGCTGGTCATCGCATCTCTCGTCAATTTGGCTGCATGGGGTCCATCTCCATCTCGACCTTGAAACTTTTCCTTCTGCCATAGCCAGGGCATCTTCAAGCATCTTGGTTACTTGCTCGTGCTGATCATGAGTACCAGCTCCGGGCGGCTTATTGTCCCTCGCTGGATACCGTGTTGTCCAGATGCAAATCAGCGGAGTCGCCACGGCATCTGATCCTTCGTCTTCTGACCGGAATCGCTCCGTCCGAACCCTACTATACAGTTCCTCGTGTAATGTTCCAGACCCTGCAGACGAGTTAAATAGGGTACTAGAGGAATTGACTCGGATTATCCCATGTCGATCCCCTTTCGTTCCTCGCCGCCGCGCCGTCTTCCCAACCACCGAGACGACGACAGTCAGATCATGTCCTCCGCCGGGTGACGCATTCGCTTTCGTCTCGCCTCCTGCTCGGCGCCCCTCCGCACTGCGGCCACCTTGTCGCGCCATCGCCTTGCCCAACGGGCCCCCCCCCCCCCCCCCCCCGTGCTCTCCGGGTTTATCCGGAATATCCTGCCTCAGCTCCGGAGCGGAGAACGGTCAGCTTTGCCTGCGAAATCGACCGCGGCAAGAACGCCCGCTTCGGCGTCTTGTCGGCGGATGTCTGGCCATCGGCATTAGACCCCCCTCTCAAGGTTGCTTTCCCTGAGAACTTGCCCGGCTTTTCGACCCACTTGTTTGAGAACCGCCCTTGGCCGCTGGGGTTCGTCGTGAGGGTGCGGCGGTGCCGTTCTGTACTGCAGCGAAGTTGA
The DNA here is from genome assembly GCF_001876935.1 of Asparagus officinalis. Classification (NCBI taxonomy): domain Eukaryota; kingdom Viridiplantae; phylum Streptophyta; class Magnoliopsida; order Asparagales; family Asparagaceae; genus Asparagus; species Asparagus officinalis. The sequence goes on along the minus strand of NC_033794.1, from coordinate 111,834,535 downwards.
CGCCACTTTTTTTCGTTAGACTAAAGGTTGGTATCCTCACGGCGTAGGGATTTGAACCCTATTTTATGATTGGTGGCCCCCCCTCCCGTACCCTGCGAACGAATCAGAAGCCGGCGTTGAAAGATTTGCCGTAGCTCTCCGAAATCGCGGGTTTGACGGCGTTCCCCGCGCTCCGCGCGTTAGGGAGCGGGCAAGCTATCCCTCACCCGTGTTAGCCCTCTCTTCTATACCTTTGAAGTCACTTTCCCGCCATTTCCGTTCTTCCCATAATTCATAAATCGTCACGCGGCTGATTACGCGTTCTTGCGCCACCATAGCCCGAGGCTTGAAGTGATGTCGCCGGCCGGCGATTGCCATCCTCGCCGTTACCCGGGAAACCTGACCGCCGAATCGACCGTGCGTTTGCCCGTCGGTTACGATGAGAGTCCGTCGGTGCGTCGTGTCTCCGTGCTTGCCGTATCCGGCAAAGGATTGGTCGCCGGATTGGTGTTATCGGCAGTAGGAGACCACCGTCGACATGGTGTCTACGAATTGTTCATCGTCAAGATCTGACTTACACAAGGTCCCCGGGCGCCGACACGGCAATGGGCTCGCTCTCGTTAGCAAGCTTAGTTCATGAGAAGTCGAGGCGGGGGATGTTGGCATCGCGGGCGTAGACCACCATGTGATAGAAGAGTCAGAACTGCCTCGCCGGAGGCGGAGACGCGGCAGACGTTATCGGCATAGGATGGTGATAAGTTGGGAGCGGGTTGATCCGAGACACTTTCTGCTCGTTCCGGCTGTCCGGTGCCCGTTTGGAGGTAGGCGACGCGCAGGAATATGTCGTCAGGGCTTAAGGCTCTCGCGAGTGAGTATCGAGGGGAGTGGGAGATTCAAATTCACGATAGATAAAGCGGGCAAGGAAGAGAACTCAGTGATAAAATATTTTCATACCCTTAAATTGGATTGTCTTATCCAGGACACCGTTTCATAATAATATCGTGTTCGACATATTTCAATACAACCGTGAGGAGAGAGCTTGAGGAGAGATTGCGACAGGGATTAATGAGACTTGCTATTACTTATGGGATATCCTTGAAGGGGTGCGGAGTAGAGCGCCAAGATATAAAGTAAGTTATACGTAGGATGGTCGCTGTCCGTCCGCCGGAGCGCTGGATTCAATCAGGACTAGGAGATCGCTGTGCGACGTTAGTCTTGTCTGATCAAGATACGCTTCCCCATTTGTGGGATCTATGTAGGAAGCGACAATAGGTGTGATGCCCGGGAGTTCGGTCGGCGATTTTACTTTCGAGAGGGGTCTGCACCGCAGGGCGCGTTGAGGCGGTGGCGGTGTTTTAGAGGACTCGGTGGGCTCATGCACATGACGGTAGCGGCTGGGCGTAAGATGACCCGGCGTGCCCTCGTGGCGCAGAAATGGGAGCGAGAGGGATGCCAACTTTTGCAGGATGGCGCGCCTTGACATGGAGAGAGAAGGAGGAAGAGCCAGCGTCCCGCTGGGAAGAGAGAAGGGGGAGATCTTGAATTAGAGGAGGAATGGAGGGGCACGGACGGACGAAGGCTGCAGTGCTGGCAGGCGAGCTTACGGCCGTCCAGTAGCGGAGTCGGCAGGAGGTCATGATTTCGAGCGTTAGAGGGTTGGAGGAGGAGGATCGGTGGTGGTGGCTTATGGGGAGGAGGAGGAGTGAGGAGGAGGAGGGATATGAAGAGATTTACTCACAGCGAACAGCGATGGAACCTGCTGTAGAGGCGGGACAGTTGTTGAGTAGTACCACTTGGTGTCTTTTAGGATGTTCGTACATTTGGGAATAAGTATGTGAGTATAGAGAGAGGTATTTTAAGTTTTGGTCGTTTATTTTCTCTTCTCCCTAATTATAGTTTTTTTTGTTTTTTTTTAATGATGCGTGTGAACCACACCTCAGACTATTAAATAAGAAAGGCGGTAGGGTGTTAAATATTTTCTTCTTTGCTAAGTTGGTTATTAGTTTCCTCTTCGTTTGCAACTTTGGGCCTTCGTGTACGTTTAACTTTTAGTTCGTTTTATTATTTATTGTGAGTATCTAGATTTAGGAGATTGGTTTGCGTTATAATATTATGTGAACAGCATGGGGAAGCGCCGAGGATGAAATGCTTAGTAGTGACTCGGTTGAAAGTTGGAAGCTGTGTTGTTAGCTTATTTTATTGTGGCGGTAGTGGTATAATGAATTTAACTATAAATAGGAAGGGTTAGGTTCGGTTACATATCTCTTCTTGTTTTTGCGAAATATCTTAACGTTAAGCTTCTGTTGGAAAGATTGGCTTCTTCGATGGCTACTTCTGCTTATATGCCTCCTTTGTCAGAGTTTTTTGACCCCCATCCTTTTAGAGTTTTCATATTTTTTTTTTAAAAAAGGGAAATTATACAGGAAAATGATGAGGCTCCTCGGTTTAGTTGCTTTGTTATATGGAAGCCAGCCATCAGGTGTGAA
>NC_033794.1:111797534-111832045 GCF_001876935.1 Asparagus officinalis | reverse complement strand
GACCGACAACGTGCGGGGGTCGGGGGAGGACATACTGATCGGGAACGTCAACGGGAGCGACGTGACCGAGTCCGTGTCGTGTCACCAGAGCCTGTTCCCGTACTTGGTCTACTATTGCCACTCTGTGCCGAAGGTGAGGGTCTACGAAGCCGACATCCTCGACGCCGTCGCCAAGGAGAAGATCAATCGCGGGGTGGCGATCTGCCACCTGGACACGTCGGACTGGAGCGCGTCGCACGGGGCGTTCCTGGCCCTCGGATCAGGGCCAGGAGAGATCGAGGTGTGCCATTGGATCTTCGAGGGGGATATGACGTGGACGGTCGCTAATTAATAGCATGAAAATTGGTTGTTGAGTTTATTTTATTTTATTTTATTTTTCAATATTTGGAAAATAAAGGACATGAGATGTTTGTTGTAACAAATTTTCAGCTTTTCCTCCAAATGGGAAATGTGTGAGACTGGATTGTTCAGAGAGTTGGAGCACCAACGAGAGCACAGCTTATGACAAAAAAAAGTTAACGGCTTACCGTTTTATCAGCAGAAAGCTATAATTTTAAGTTGGATGAAATGATCATTTCCCACTTGAAAGTATTGATGAGCTCTCAAGTTTCCTCTTATGGTATGTGATCTTGTGAGTCTACACTCAAATATTTAACAAATTAATGACGTGACTGTGGTTTTTTATTTCTTCATGAGTTTTAATTACTTTATCTACCTTTTCTCCAAACTAAAAAAAAATTGTTTAACTAATTTCTCTCAAAAGTCTTCATTAATTGTTGAACGCTTTTTATGAATTAAAAACTTATTTATGGGTCGCAAAAAATACAAAAATTTAAAAGAACTACTATCATATCATTAATCTGTTAAATATTGACTGTATGCTCCTAAAATTATCACATTGGGCACATATACATAGTTTAAGGGGAAAAAATGCAAATTGATACTTTTGGAGAGCAACTTGAGAATTCACCAATACTTTACATGAGAAATGATCATTTTATCCTCTTTTAAGTTGGAGCTGCGGAGAGAGCAGAGCTTATAACAAAAATTAACAGCTTACAGTTTTATCACCAGAAATTTACTTGAATAAGGCTTGCCTCCGCTCCAATTTGATGCGTCTTGACACGAGATACCGAGAGAGAGAGAGAGAGAGAGAGGTGGGCGTGGGGGTGATCAGCCTTCGAAAATAAAAAAAAAACAACGAACGTCATTCACGAATTCATACATCTGTGTCCACCTTCACCTGAAATCATCCAAAATAAGTAGCTGAATCTGAACATAATCACATTCTCATATTAATAGACTTAGTGGAGAGCCAACGCAATCCACCTCGCAAAAACACATCAATTAGAAATCTAAGAAAAAAGGCACAGCAACCTGAGGTTGTACGTATAACCGTTTCCCTTGAAAGAAACAAGGACAATCTGAATTTTGGTCATGTACAAAAGCGGCAAGTTCAACATGCAGATAATCTTCACACAAGCAACTCAACCATTTTTAATTAGATGCACCTTCGAAATCACTAAAACAATAAATGGCAACATTTTGATCTCAGAATGCAAAATACATGTTGAAATAACTGTCTCACCGACACCCTAGAGCAAATCCCATATACGATAACAATTAAGGACAACAAAATAAGTTCATATAAATAGAAAGTATGCTCATGAATGCAATCACTAGCTTTCAGCTGGCTAGAGGCATCCCAGAACTGGATTATTGCATGTTGCAAGATCTCACTGGGTCATCTGATAGCATCTATCCACCGTTGATTTGATCCTAAAAAAGAGCTTTTTTCCTTGCAGTTTCATTCACCAAGAACATATTAAATATCTTCACATTGCAATTTGATTCCATCAACAAATATTATCAGCTACCATGACTTGGTTGACTAGTTATCACTCTTCAACAATGTTCACCAGCTCATACTCCACCAGAGATAGGTTATTGTCTTCTTTAACGGTAAAATTGGCAGCATCTGTTGGTTCAACACGTCCCCATTTGTCTACCGCAAGCCTCATTGATCCCTTGAACATGTCAATCTTTGCATTTCGAAGGGTTACTGTTGCCCCTTCCTTCATGAGATCCACTGCAAATAACATCCACATGTAAATGAAACATAATGAAAATGATATAAGGAGCATATGCAGAGAATTGTTGCTAATATGTTACTGTCCATATTAGCAACATATTAGCAATCTTTGCATTTCGAAGGGTTACTGTTGCCCTTCCTTCATGAGATCCACTGCAAATAACATCCACATGTAAATGAAACATAATGATAATGATATAAGGAGCATATGCAGAGAATTGTTGCTAATATGTTACTGTCCATAGGTTAACAGGTCCTCTATCCAACTTTCTAAGACAGGTAAGGCAAAGCTGATAAATAGAAACAAAAAGGAATAAAATATCAAGTATATTGGAAGGGTAAATTAGGGTGGAAAAAAATCAAAGTCTTTATCTCAAATCCCAGGGCTTGACCACACACATCCTTTTTCTCCGTTCTGTCCATTCAGCTTTGTTCTGGACCAACTCCTCCATTAAAGTTCACACACATCATATACCTTTTGATCACTACATCCTATTTTCATTTAGGTTTACCACTGATTCCTCATGAGATGCCATACTCAACAGTCTCTCCATTCCATATGCTCAAATCATTAAAATATGGTTTTCCTCATTTTGATCACACTTAAAACTACAACTTCTTAGGGCAAAAGAAAAGTTTTAAAACATATTAAGCCACCAAGGTCTGGCTTATAAAGTGCAGGGGGTGGGGACTGCTGTGTGTGAGTGGGTGTGAGGATTTGGTGCTGATGGCGGTTGAGGGGGAGCAGGTGCATGAGTTTCCATCCTGCAGTTGATCCTGCTTCTCATTAGATATCGCATTATATAAGGTTCTTCACAACAGGAGTCTTTTAAACGTTTATATGTGCTTTAGTGCTTCTAAGTATTACATTAGGCAGCTACCGGTAAATGAGCGTAGACACAAGTTCTGAGTTCATGAACTGATCCTGAAAATAAAACTTGTTTCGATGCCTCATAAACTTGCTTTTCTTAAACAAGAGCCAAAAGCGAGAGCAAAATTTCAGGATCATTCATGGTGCAAAGCTTCAATAATGGATAAATTTACTGGAAAATGCAGAACACGGCTTTAAATTTATTTCTTCTCCCACTAACCAGCCATGCCGTTGAAAAACAAAAGTTAACATTAAAGAACTTCTACCCCAAAAACAAGATTTTTACCAAAAAGGGAACACCAATGCTCCATGTCGCAACAAAAGTGTTCTTACATCACTATTCACTGCTAACCAGCTCTCATAGACTTGAACTCATACTATAATGTATCTTCAATATCTCCAGAAACTGTATCATGTTAAATAGTTCTGTAATAGACAAAGCAAGCAAAAGAGCATATTCAACATTCAAGCAGTTAGCCAACGATAAATGGAAAAATAATGATTAAAACATGAACGGTATTTAACAATAATAAACAACTAAACCTAATGAACAAAATGGAGAAATTATATTCATGATGTACCTCATAAATAAAAATAAAAGCCCCATGGTTAAGTCATGTACACATACAATTTGAATAGAACTAAAATTCAATAAAATCTGATAACCATGAAATTAAATGCATCTACAAGTGTGATGTATTAAAGGATGTGAGCAATAACCGCTTCAAAGATCACATATACCTTGCTCATTCCTGGCTGTAAATACAATCATTCCGGTCTCATCCCCAACCAGGCATTCAGCAATACGCGTTTGACGAACTTGAGATCCATCAGGGCGTCCCTTCTGCAACACCATCTTTGAACTCACCACCTTCACCGTTAATGTGTGACCAGAGGTACCAGGTCGAAGTTGATCAACCTTGGTAAAAACAGGTTTCCTCAGACCAGTCTTTGAATCAGCCATTCGTGTAAACACTGAAAAATGTGGACAATATCAAATATTCTCAGAGATGCTTTCAGATGACTCCAAACATGGATTTTCATTAGATAGACTCTCTACAGTTTATAACAGTATCATGTCACTTTCATAACCATATCAAAATGGTGACACCCTACAAAGATAAAGGACCCAGCGATCATCCTAGCCTACAAAAGTTGAAGAACAAAAACTAAAATTCAGCAAGTAAGAATGCCTCTGGTGGCCATGAATGAAGCTCAACTAAACACTGTCCTAAAAATGAGCATACCTGAAGCATTGGATGCTAGAGAAAAGGAAAATTTTTAAACATTTCAGTCATGTATCAGGATTATCAAATTGGTATAACTTAAACACTGAAAGTTGGCCCATACACTTTATAGATTCAGACCTAGAAGAACAACATGACATGATTGCCAACATTACTCACTGACCAACTAAAATGATACATATGAGACCTTGAAGACAATATTAGAAATGACAAAACAAGTTTGAGTGGAAGGTCGAAACTCAAACAAAATTGAAAGTTTACTATCCTCAAAAACAAACTCCACTTGAAGGACAGTAAATTGAAAAAATTTAAATTAAGTTATTTAAAAATGATAAAGCGAGTACCATGTCATTATGTGCAATAATGTAATATAATAGAAGTTTAAACTAATGAGCATGCAATAATGCAATATAATGATAGAGTTATACATCTCAACCTTCACACCATGCGCCTTTGTCCACCCCATTTTTATGGAAATACCCAAAATGACATAAAGTCCACATCTCGTATTATGTTTTTTATCTTACTCATGATATGTGATTGTTTTTCTATGATCTAAGGAAAATTTTCATAACTCGATATGGGAGCAATTTTACATAAATCTATCACAATTGCCCACACTGCCACATCAAAGTTCATAAACTTCAAAGCATGCCCAATTAAAATTCTCAATTTTTAACCGTTGCTCACATGTAAATCTCTATTTTCAAAGTATGCATCATAGCCCAACCCAGTTTGTTGGGAAAAACCTTGATAGCATGTAGTCAGTTCGCATTGCATACTCTATTTTTAACTTTACTCATGCTACGTGGTTACTCTGCATAATTTTAGAATAACTCCCATAACTCAAAAAAGACACAATCTTTACATAAATTATCACCATTGCCCACATCAAAATTCCCCTTCTTCAAAGCACACGCCTTAGCCCAGCCAAATTTGATGGGAAAAAGCCTTGGATAGCATTCATCAAGTCCGCATCTCATACTCCATTTTTAATTGACACACGATTACTCTCTATGATTTAAGCAAACTCCTCATAACTCAACAAAAAAAAATCACATATCACATAAATATATCACATCAAAATTAATACATCACATAATCTACCTTTAATTTTACTCACGATACATGATTACCATCTAACGATAAAGCAAAACCCTCGTAAATTGAAATAGGAGCGATATTAACGTTAATAAGGAATCATAACAATAATCTATAAAATGAAATCACAGAAGAACCACAGGTCAATAATTTCTACGATTAAACAAAGTTAAGATAGAGATCAAAGAAATATAACCCTAGATCGTAGTAAATAAAAGGAGTAAATCACGGAATTTTTTGATGAGATCTAAAAATTAGGGTTTGAAAAACTTACGTTTTCTTGATCGAGAAGAGACGGGAGATTTGGGGGTGGAAGTGAGAGGAGAGAGAAAGAGGGCTTTTTAGTGGGAAAGAGAAGAGGTAGCAACCGTCCGATTGAAGCTTATTGACCGTACACGTGGATGATTTTTTAGTGGTGGAGGTCATAATCTGCTTTTACAAATATACCACTGAATTTCAAAAGTAGCGTGCAGCTTTTGTGAAGCAACGTACGTAGAGAAGTTTGTATTTGGGAAATTAATCCCTCAAATTATTAAAATTGCTGTTAAGTACCCTCATGTTTATGCATTAAAGTTGCTATTCCTGATTAGACGGATTAATTTATAACAATTTATGAGAATTTAGAGACCTAACAGTAATATAAATGACTTGATTGACTAAATTTGAGATAACTTATTAGAATTGGGCGATCTAATAGTAATTTTCCATGAGTTGAGTGACTATCTCAAAATTTTAATGATTTAAGAGACTAATAGAGAAGTCCTGTATATAAACTTTTTAAATCCCATCAGTCATAAATAAAAATTTAAAATGATAATAGAACAATTTAACTCCAAATCCTATCAATCAAGCATTAAATAAACAAATTTTGAATGATATATGTGCTTGTACATATTTCAATCCATAAAAAAGATAGTTAATATCTGTGAATGAATATTAAAGTATAAAATTATTATAAGCAATGAGGAATTCTCATAGTTCCCAAAAATATAATAATATTCAACCCCCACCCCCAAATTTAAATGTTATGATGCAGTGGAAGAGATTTTAAGGGGTATACTTATTAGGGGCCAAAGATCATGCCTTATAACTTTTACTCATTTACTTATTTTTAGTTATAAATAAGAAGAATTATAAGTTGAGATATTTCAGCTTGTTTTTTAGCCTTATAAGAGGGTTGACTTATAGTTTGACTGCTCTGCCCTCTTACAAAGCATGTTTTTTTCTTTTTCGTCTTTCAAAATCCAACCAGAATCCAATCAAGACCGTGAAAATCATATTGGAACCTCCTAACCGTCTGAGTCACTCGCGGTAGACTACCAAGAATGATTTTATATATTCATAAAAAGGTTTATTTATAAAGTTTACCAAACATGGTCTTAAAAAAACTCCTCCATTTCCATTTTCATTTTCATTTTTCATTTTCATTGAGATAAAGCAAGACAAAGAATCTTTTAGCATTATGCTATTTTGGATAAGGAAACAAATAATGACTTAGACCTACCATATTATCTAGGACTCTAGTGCAAGCATGGTCCATAAAGAAATTTTTGATAATGACCACCGCCCAACTCTTTATAAAGATATTCTTATCTACTGGCCCAAACCAAACGTACAATTGACAATTGAAACATGGACAAACATAGGGGTTTCCCCAGATATAATCTTTTTAAGTGTTTTGAGAGATTACTCCTTCAATTACATTTACCGTCCAAATTGTTAATACACTTATGTTACTTGTTCATAATTATCAAATTACCCTCGTAATATAAAACTCAACCAACGTTATTTTTTAAGGTATGACGAGAGAACTTCCACATGATCCTTCGTATCATGGGTATCAAACCGCCAAGTGTGGCTAAAGGACACCCCCATCAATACACGATCTCTAGTATTTTAGAAGATTAAATTCCAGTGTGTACTTTCCAAGAAAGTAAAACCTGATACTTTGAAATACTACTTGTAAACAGTTTATCAATTCAGTTAGACCCTCTTCGGTAAAACCCAACCAACTTAAGCCCACCACTCTCATTTCCCGCTTCAATTCGGAGAAGGGGGAATTCTTTTTCTCCAAAATCAACAACCATAATCAGCACCATGCATAACATTATAGTTATTATTACATCCATAAATATTAAAGATGACAATATTTCATCAATTTCAACCAATCTCCAACTAATTTCAAAACACTTGAAAATTTTGTGCAGCTAGTTTTAAAAAAATGAAAGATCTGTGAAACTAATATCGCAAAAAATTGCATCTAATCCAAAGGACAGTTCTAATGCAACCAACATATGTAACTCATCAAGCCTTCCCATAGAAATTCTCTCAACAAAATCACATCCTGCATTATGCTTTCTTCAATGCCAAAAAGAAAAGCTCTGATACAATCAGATATATAAGTAAGCATTTCTAGTAAAGCAGGAGCAGGACTTATTTTATTAACTGATGAAACTGAGAAAATTTGAGGGTTCACAACAAGCAAATATAAAGTTTTATTTCTTGTGAAGCATCACACTCTCTACTTAAAACCCTTTGTCCAAATTTATCTGAAAAGTTACAGTGCAATTCATTCAGAGATACTGGCTTGCCAGTTTCCCTTCCTTCACAATGTAGTTTTGTGGAGGAAAGTCCTCTCCTTTGAAATATTTATCCAGCATATCCTTCACCCCGGCGGCATACCTTAGCTGCAATCATTTCAACTCAGGTCAAGTTGGGAATTACAGGATTATCACTCTTACTTTTCACCATAACTTAAAAGATTTTTAATCAACTGGGGAAAAAACTTCAATAGCGCAACAGAACAACCCAGGACCGAGTTCTACTTGTATGTATTTCAAGCTAGTTCAAAAAATAAAATGAACTAAAATTATATACTATATATATATAATATATATTATTATATATATATAATATATATATATATATATATATAATAAATATATAGGTGAAAACTTGTGTCAATTAAGTGGATAGTGAATAGTGTGTCCACCAAAGTTTTAAACCCCACTTATATTGCCTAGGGATCCTTGTATTATATAAAATGTGTTTTATATTAATAAATGCGTAGCTACAAACTTTGATGGACATCAACTTAAGTTGATAGGAGTCTGCTATATATATATATATATATATATATATAGTTATATATATATATATATATATATATATATATATATGAGAAAAATGGGTATGCTTGGTATCAAGCACAAAAAGTTATGCTTGATAGTGAAGTGGCATAATCCCCTCCACTCATTCAAATGGTTGCATATCCTCATGCACTCCTCATCCCATGTGAACATGGGTCTCCAATTTCAATGAATGGAGGGGAATATGTCACATCATTACTAAGCACAAAAACTTATGTTTGGTACCAAGTATACCCATTTTTTATAATTTGTGTTTGGTAGTGATGTGTCATATTCTCATCCACTCATTCCAATTCCCAACCACTCCCCAACTCATGTGAATGTTGGCCCCGATTCAATGAGTGGAGAGGAATATATCACCTCACTACCAAGCATAAAAACTTGTGTTTGGTACCAAACATACACATTTTTCTCATATATATATATATATATATATATATAGAGAGAGAGAGAGGGGGGGGAAACACTAACACTTGTCAACTTAAGTGGACTGAGTGCTCGGTCCACTAAAGTTTTTAACCGTTGGATCGTGAATCTTGATAAAGATCTTGATCAAAATAAAGATATTCATTTATTACAAAAGGGTATAATTAAAATTAACAAAATAAGCAATTAATGATCCTCTCTCTCCACGTTTTTAGGCAGCAGATAGAAAAAAACAAAAGAAACCCAAACTTAATTAATATGAAGATTAAAATAATAAGAGACCCAAGTTCTGAATTCATGGTGATTGCCTAACCCTAATTATTTTTCTTAGGGGAAAAAAGAGGTAAAAAGAGGTTCAATTGCAAGTGCTCCAATCCAACATCGTGACCAACACCTCTATATCCTCTTCTCGTCATTGCTTCCCTTCACAAGAAAACAAACAATAGTATTTTTTCTTCTTTATATTAGATTAGATTATATTATTTTAAAGTAATTAATTATATTGTACATTTGATCATTTTTTCATATGAGAAATTGTAATAATTTTCATAGCACTTTCATCTCCTTCAACATGTACGCGTCTTTATTTTTTATTTTTTTAGATTAAATTATTGAATTAGATTAGATTATTTAAAAATTATGAATTATGAAATTGCAATAATTTTCACATCACTTTCGTCTATTTTTTTATTAGATTAGATTAGATTATTTTAAAGTAATTAATGCTATTGTATATTTAATCTTTTTTCAGATCACAAAGTTTAATTATACTACTATTATTAAAGTAGATAATGTTTGTATAAAAATTAAAGAGAATCTCACACGTACCTTAGATCTCAATACAAACTGTAAGTCTGTAATACTTACATATGGATGTTAGTTAAAATAAATTTCATGCATGGGCTTAACCTATATGGTCCTACTTTAATCGGATTAGATAATTTTATTTTATTTTACACCCAAACTCTTCCACAAAACCAAAAAAGAGTAGCAATGATATAGCTATATATATCCACAGGACCATGGATATGTTAAAAATGAACGAAGAAAACCACACAAATAAAAAGTATATTAATTACCCCCACACACTCACTATTTTCAAAACAATCATTCTTCATCTTCATTTATAATATATCTACATACCCAAATTAAGCTGCTGGAGTTTCCCCCTTACTAACTACACCATTGATCAACCCTCATTTTTTCTTTGTACTTAATTTGTATTGTTGGATAGCAGTATTCCTAATCTATTAGGATTCCTAATCTATTTTGGTAACATGAGGTTATTAGGATTCCTAATTTGTTTTGTTTTTGGTTTTAGGATTCCTAGTCTGTTTTGGTTTTAGTTTTTCTATATATATGGAGATTAGAATCAATCATAAAAAGAGTGAGGAGAGTTGTAATCAGAGGTTAGAGGGACTTTTGAGCATTAAGAGAGGGAGATATTGTGAGCAAGTTGAGAGCTTTGGTTGAGGGTTAGTTTGTGAGTTTTGTGAGATTGTAACCCTTTATACTCTCCTTGATTTAGTGAAATCTCCCTATCCTCTCCCCGTGGACGTAGGCAATTGCCGAACCACGTAAATCTCTTGTGTTATTTGGTGATTGTGCTTGTGTATTTTGGTTGTGATCTCTCTTGTTTGGCTTGTGTGTGATTCGACCGCTTCCGCCGCGCACAACAAGTGGTATCAGAGCTCCGGGTTGGACTTGGGAGCTTGTTCGAAGGATTCGCTGTTGGATTTTTATTTGAAGAGTTAGATCTACAACATGGGTGAAACAAGCATATCAGGGTCGTCTCTTACGAAGACGATACATAGTTTGAGCATCAATAACATGAAGATCGATGATCCGAAGTTTGATGACAAGATCAATTTCGGTTGGTGGAGGTGCCAAGTGATGGATGTGTTGAACGCTCAAAACTTGAAAGAGACTCTTGAGTTGCAAGAGAAACCTGCTGATATAGAAGAAATGGTTTGGAAGAAGATGAATAGTAGGACGTGTGGAGTTATTCGGTCATGCTTGACGTCGGATCTTATTTATGATGTGATGAACGAGACGTCGGCGAAGAAGATGTGGAAAACACTTAATGAAAAGTATCTTACTAAGAGCATTGAGAATCGGCTTCACTTAAAGAAGAGGTTTTACCAGTTCAAGATGAAGAGTGGAGTTTCCATCAGGGAGCATGTTAACAACTTCACGAAGCTATTTTCAGACATGGCCAATGTGGATATTATGATTGAGGATGAAGACAAGACGATGCTACTTTTGTGTTCGTTGCCCGAGGATGATTATGGTACCTTTGTTCTCACTATGATTAATGGAAGAACTACTGTTAGCTATAAGGAAGTGACCTCAGCGTTGGTGAATTATGAGTTAAAGAAAAGTGTTGATGAGTCCTCCGAGAAGGCATCGGGAGATGCATTAGTAGTTCAAGGCCATGATTCAAACCGAAGCAGGAGGTCGCAGTCTAGAGGTGCACATAGTGTGATTCGTAGAAATCAGTGTGTGTTTTGTAAAGAAAATGGACATTGGAAAGTTGAATGCCCAAAGTTAGATCGAACTGAGAAGAATAAGGGGAAAGTTGTACAAGCTTCAGAGGTGAATGTTGTCAAGACTAGTGGCAACAATTCAGATTCGGATTCTTCAGGCTATTCGTTATCCGCACTACCGTCAGTTTGTGTTGCTAACTCTACAGAGTGGATGTTGGATTCGGGTGCTTCTTACCACGTTTGCCATAGGAGGGATTGGTTCTTCAGCTTTTAGAAGTTGGAAAGAGAGGATGTCGTGCTCATGGGTAATGGACATGCATGCTCTATTGGTGGTATTGGTACTATTCAGATTAGGATGAGTGATGGGGTGATTCGGGAGTTAAATGAAGTGAGGTTCGTTCCACAATTGAAGATGAACATCATTTCACTTGGAGCTTTGGAGACAGCAGGCTATAGGATGACCTTGGTGGATGCACGTTTGAAGGTCACATTGGGGTCCATGATTGTGATGAAAGACGTCAGAAGGAGTAATTTGTATTATTTGCTTGGAATCACGACGATTGATAGGGAGATGACTTCATCAGATTCAGCTAGACTGTGACGTTATTTGATGCTGGGTTATTTGATTGGTAATGTCGTATATAGATTGTTGAGGAGTGCTTTGACCTGCAGTTTGAAGTCCTGTGAATCCATTGGTATGAGCAAGAAGACTGAGGTGAAGTTTGGCACTTCTATCCATCATTCGAGGGGTCTTCTGAGGGGTGTTCATTCAGGCATTTGAGGGCCTTCCAAGAGAGCATCATTAGGAGGTAATAGGTATGTGGTTTTCACAATTGGGGATTGTTCTAGGCATTAGTGGGTTGCAACCAAATCTCATTGGTGTGAAGTCCTAGAAGCCCACAACAAATGGAGGAAGTGTGTTGATAGAAAGGTAACCCGACGTTCTGATTATGGTAGGGGTTCTTTCTTGCGATTATGCCGAGCTCACGGCAATAGGAGATACTTCATTGGTATGAAAACTTTAAGGCGACGTGATGAGATGGCAGATTTTGGGAGCTGTTCCTTTCTGGAGGAGGATCGACGTTTGATATCGAGCATTGGCATTGGTGTGCGGGCTACGTCATGTTTGGGTCATCTTATGTATAGGTTGCCGAGTGCTGCATATAGAGATATAGGATCTGGTGGAGCTGCTTCAGATTTTGGGTTACGTCGGATGTTTGGCTACCCAACACTTGGTCACATCGTGGATGTGAGATTTGATCTGATAGCACATTTAGGATTCAGAGGTGGAGAGTGGTGATCAGATCTTTAGGACATCACAGCGGGTGGAGAGTGATGCTACTCCACGTTGGGTGAAGACTCCAGATCATACTGCATCATTTGGGATTCCAGCTGATGTGACACAGATTGGGAATCGTGTTGATTTGAATGCAGATAAAAGGTTGATTGATTTGAGTGCAGCTGATAGGCACAGTTTGGACATGACCATTGGTTCACCTCAGGTGGAGGTGTTTGGATCGTTTCAGTTTGAGGTCATTGGAGGTGCTATCAGTCGCAGATTTGGCGATGATGGAGGAGGGTTGCGTGCTCTTCTATTTGTTTGGGGCCTTTGGAGGCCATTTGAATAAACTACGGGCGGCTTGATCCCTTGGAAGAGAGGGTACGTAGGCAACCACATTGGTGCAGCCGAATTTGATGAGACAACGCATTGGTGCCCATGTTGGTGTCGGCTCAGTTTTGGGAATATTTTGCCGAGGTGGAGAATTGTTGGATAGTAGTATTCCTAATCTATTAGGATTCCTAATCTATTAGGATTCTTAATCTATTTTGGTAACATGAGGTCATTAGGATTCCTAATCTATTTTGGTAACATGAAGTTATTAGGATTCCTAATTTGTTTTGTTTTTTGTTTTAGGATTCCTAGTCTGTTTTGATTTTAGTTTTTCGTTATTAGGATTCCTAATTTGTTTTGTTTTTTGTTTTAGGATTCCTAGTCTGTTTTGATTTTAGTTTTTCTATATATATGGAGATTAGAATCAATCATATTTGTTTTAGGATTCCTAGTCTGTTTTGATTTTAGTTTTTCTATATATATGGAGATTAGAATCAATCATAAAAAGAGTGAGGGGTTGTAATCAGAGGTTAGAGACTTTTGAGCATTAAGAGAGGGAGATATTGTGAGCAAGTTAAGAGCTTTGATTGAGGGTTAGTTTGTGAGTTTTGTGAGATTGTAACCCTTTGTACTCTCTTTGATTTAGTGGAATCTCCTCATCCTCTCCCCATGGACATAGGCAATTGCCGAACCACGTAAATCTCGTGTTATTTGGTGATTGTGCTTGTGTATTTTGGTTGTGATCTCTCTTGTTTGGCTTGTGTGTGATTCGACCGCTTCCGCCGTGCACAACATGTATAACATTCATTACGATGAGGACTCACATGGGTCCTCTGCCTGCCTTGAACACCCAAAAATAATAATGTATTAGGCCTTGTAGTTAGTTAATAATGAGATCATGTTATTATAAACAAATAAAGTAATTAAAGATTAATAATTTTTAAGAATGTAATACGTTCCCCTAGCTTGAATTGCAAACCTGTTAGTTGTTTATTCCTAACCCCAATAGATTTTTAACATTAATCTTGAGAGTTGCTTGCATTAAAAAAGTTATGTTAGAGGGCCGATACAGTCTATTTTATAGTTTAAGATTGTCAACACATTTTGTCTCTAATGCATATTAATTATGAGTAATAATATAATTTGATTGATCCAAGTATATCTAATATATTTCTAGATCCAAGTATATTCTAATATACTTCTAGACTCTTGTCTTGTCTTTTGCTCTTTATTATATCCAACTTGATATCATAATTGATGTAGACGATAAAGACACTACTGTATAATTGTCCAGGAAAAAAATAAAGGTGAAGAATGATTGATCTTAGGTGAGCTTATACAAGTCATCTAAATATTAAGTATTTGGTTATATTTTTATTACCAAATCAACAATATATTATTGTATTTTTTTAACTTAACACTACATTTAATGACTAAGATAAACAAATTGGAGATCGATGATTTGATCCGATAAATAAATATGTTACATGAAGTCATAGTATAAGGCTCTAATGGATGATCTGAAGTCATACTATTTAACGGAATAATATAATTTTGCTTGATGGTATAAGGCAATAAATATGTTACATGAAGTCATACTATTTAACGGAATAATATAATTTTGCTTGATGGTTCGCATAAAGTCATAGTACAAGGCTCTAATGGATGATCTGAAGTCTTTATTGCCTGTTGAAATGGCATCAAAGTTTCTTCTTAAAGAATATTACTATATTCCGACAATGTTTGGTAAAACCACCCATTACTATGAAAAGATACTTAAAGAGACAGAAAGTGCATTTGCTCATCATAAATATCAAGGAAAAGAATACAGCTACTCTCAATTAAGAATATATCATATTATTCCGTTAAATGAATGGAACTCATATGGGAACCCTAATGTTCCACGAAAGTTCAAAGAGAAAACTCATATTGGTCCCTAACAATACAATTATTAGGACTATCAAGCTGCTTGGGAACATGTTCTGTACATTCAAAATCATCTTGGAAGACATCATGGTGGATACGATTTATGAATCAAATGAATCTACCAAATTGGTTTATTGAAACCTTCTGGGCTAAATTTGGAGCAATTAAAGAAATACTACCAAACGAAATCCTTAAAAAACAAGGAAGGAATTTATCTCCCTAAATTTGGAGCAATTAAAGAAATACTACCAAACGAAATCCTTAAAAAACAAGGAAGGAATTTATCTCCACGAGATATACTTCAAATATCTATGACTACCAAACGAAATCCTTAAAAAACAAGGAAGGAATTTATCTCCACGAGATATACTTCAAATATCTATGAAATTTGGTCTCCCTTGGATTATGCAATGGGATTGGGATTGTACCTTGAACAGTGACCTACTATCATATTTTGCAAGAAGTATTTCTGTAAAATGGTATGATCGATGGAATATTACAAACTATTTAAGTGGAAGAAAGAGCTCGTTACTCCTAGACTACAGCACTAAATACAGATTAAAATCGAATCCTAGAAGCTCTGATATGAAGACTATTCAAGAAAGCATATATGATAAATTCGCGCTACAATATCCGAATGCGAGCGAAGAAAAATTAAAATCATTAACTTATGATGAAATGCTTATGATACTAGGGCCTATGGATACTGCATCCTCTACTTCAGAACCTACTGAAACATCAGAGCCTGTCAAAGAAGAACCAGAACCTGAAGACACTCCTATGGATAGTGCATATAACAATGGCGACGATTGCTATGGTATTGATCTGTAACATGTCATTAACTTATGAAAAAATTCATATACCATTAATATATGGTAATTACTGATTAAATATCAACGACTTAAACACTAAGTCGATCAAAAATTCATATACCATTAATATATGGTAATTACTGATTAAATATCAACGACTTAAACACTAAGTCGATCAATCATTATCTTTTTCTAAGTTTAAAATAAACACTAAGTCGATCAATCATTATCTTTTTCTAAGTTTAAAAATAACTAACTTTTACATAAATTTCAGCTAAGAGAAGCAAACTGCAGATGAAATAACAGCCTATACCCAGCCTGCTTTGGATGCTTAAAGATGAAGCAATTTTTATCAAAAAGGCTAGGTTACTCTACATCTCTTAGGTTTTGACAAAATTGAAGTCGGTGGGACCCTCAAGCTTTGATGGATATGAAAGGAATCTTTTGCATAGTTCAAAAAGAAGTATATAAAAGGAGAAGAAGTTGATGGGTTAAGGGGAGGCGTTTTGGAGAGTGAAGTCTGATCCTCTCTAGAGAAATCCCTCCGTTTTTAAGTTTTCAGTTTCTAGTCTAAGTCTGAGAGAGGTTTGTTTTTAAGTTTTCTTTTGAGTGTTTGTAAGATAAAAGGTGTGCTCTACTACTACTACTACTACTAGTCTACTACTACTACTACGGTTCATCACTGCACGTCTGGTTTGTAAGTATTTAAGTTTTCCTTCAAGTTTGTAAGCGTCTTATCACTTATGTAAATACTACTACTTTAGTTTACTTCTGTTTTTTGCTGTTACTGTTCATTACTGTTCACGCCGTTATTGTTCATTTCTGCTATTCATTACAATATTTTCTAGCTTGAGGGTCCCACCGACTTTAATTTTGTCAAAACGTAAGAGATGTAGAGTAGCCTAGCCTTTTTGACAAAAATTGCTTCATCTTTAAGCATCCAAAGCAGGCTGGGTGTAGGCATGTAGGCTGTTATTTCATCTGCAGTTTGCTTCTTTTAGCTAAAATTTATATAAAAGTTAGTTATTTTTAAACTTAGAAAAAGATAATGATTGATCGACTTAGTGTTTAAATCGTTGATATTTAATCAGTAATTACCATATATTAATGGTATATGAATTTTTCCATAAGTTAATGGCATGTCACATGTCATCTCATCTATGTGTTACCTCCTCGACCAAGTCGTTATCGATTGATATATCATTCGAAGAAGCGGGTTCTTCTTCTTGACCAAAGACATGCTCTTGATATTGTTTTGCTCCCATAAAAACGTCATAGGCTTCTCTGGTTTCTGGCCCAATAGGAGGATTAGTCATCCATTTATTAATGACTGCCTTAGTAGCTCTGTGATGTGAGGTTTCACCCATGCTAATGTCGGTGCATATAATTCGAAGTCCGTCAGTCATAAAGTAGGAATAATCCTCGAATAAAAACTCAATAATGTCGGTGCATATAATTCGAAGTCCGTCAGTCATAAAGTAGGAATAATCCTCGAATAAAAACTCAAGTTTCTTGTAGAACCAGATGGTACTTTACGTCAGTCATAAAGTAGGAATAATCCTCGAATAAAAACTCAAGTTTCTTGTAGAACCAGATGGTACTTTAAAAACGATCCAAGTCTGTATCATAGCATTCTTCTTTGAAATTTGAACCCCTTGGATGAAGTCCAGAGATTGTAGTAATTTCCCATATTTGTAGGCTTGGAAAATAGTCAGGACCGCTTCGTTCATGTAGGGTAGCTGTGATGTTAAATTGAAGATGTGCCAGAGTTATTGGAGACAAAAAAATGACAGTCTTGATAATGGCTGGTAAACCCTTAAGCATCATCGGATTGTAGAAGAATGGAGGTTCCCTTGATTCTCTTAACTCATAAACAAGTCCAGCATCTATGAGCGGGATGTAAAGAGGAATGCCATGAAGATTAATCGCGAATCTGGGAGAGCCACCTGTTATAGGAATTGTATGTTCCTTGTGATCTTTTAAAAAGGAGACAATTTGTCATCTTCAACTTTTGCTTTAATAACATCTTGAATATCTTAAGGCAAAATGTTTAGTTTAGATCATAGTTGCCCTATGTTAAGACGTTCCATGCAGATATTTTGTTGAATGTATTCCGGTATTCCAAGGATTTGAAACATCTCGTGAGATGTTAGAGTAATTTTATTGGAATAAGGATAGAGATAATTAATCTCATACAAAAGATCTATAAATTTTTCTTTCAGCTGATGGTTCTGGTTAAGAAATTGCTCATCCTTTTCTTTTAAAAGATTGACTAGATGAGTCATATGAACTCTGATTTGCCTTTTTTCTTGAGCGCAGATGCTGTTCCATAGATTATTAACAAGCATATAATCAGGATATTTTAATCCTGGATCATAAAAGTATTTTGTCCTTTTTACAGGAGATGTTGGAGTTAAGCAATGAGATTTTCCTTTAGCTTGCAAGATTAAAGCTTGATGAGTCATTTTTTTCTGCAAAATATTTGAAAATGTATATTTGAGGTTAGTATTTCATTAAAATAACGAAAGAATATTTCTAGTTGCTTCTAATGTTCTTCAAAATTACTTGAAAAGAGAATTATTACAGTAGGCAGCAGGATAACAAATTGTCTACATTCATGGAGATATTGTTCTAAGAATTTCAGATATTTTTGTTGAAAATGAGTAAAATCTGGCGGCCTTCTCCTCCAAGTATAAAAGGAGAAAGGAAGAATGAGAACAGTTTTTCATCTATTTTCTTCTAAAATCTGCATTTGCCAAAAACCCATTTTGATGTAAAATTTTGAGAAAATTCTTCCATGTATAATATTTTCAATTTGATATTCTGGTACTTGATAATTTACTCAGACCAAATTATTTGAGTTCTTGTAATCAATAATTTGACTAGCAACTCCATGTTCAGAGTAATTGTCAGGGTCCAAACAGTATGTGTTATAATCATCTTTTATCAAATTGTCTTTGATAATTTTTTTCAATTTCTTCTTTGCAGAAGGTTAGAAGATTTTCATCCATTTGTACTGGTATATTAAAATATCTTTTATCAAAAAGGATACGAGAGAATTCTTTAATATATGAAAGACGAATGTGCCTTTTATTATTAAGAATTTTTGTGTTAAAAGAGTCTGGGCAATCTTTGTCTTCAGTATTAGAAAGAACATTTATAAATTTTTCTTTAAATTCTAAAGCAGAGAATAAGCGGTTAACTAACATCTTTTCTGGTTCTTTATTAAACCAAAAAGAGATGTTGGGTTCTCCAGCCTGCGTATGTATACCATGAGCATCTACAATAAAAGGCTTAAGACTATTGATAAAAGAAGTTCCCAAAATAACACCTTGATTGAGGTCTTTGAAAAGAACAAAAGAAGTTTTGATTTTTTGACCCCCATTGCAAATGTAAACATTAGAGAGTTTATATCGGGCTTTAAGAGCTTGTCCATTAGCTGCACTGACAAGATGAGATGTTTTCTCATAAAATCTAAGAGGCACAAGATCTTCTCTAATGCAATTTACATCTGCTCCAGTATCGATAAGGGCTGTGTGTTGGACAAAGTATTCGTTCATAATGTTAAGCATGATATTACATCTCCATTTTTTCTGAACATATTTTTCTATAGAATTTATAAATTCGTTATCTTGTTCATGTCCAAAGGTGTTTGTTTCTATGAAACCCTCAGATTCTTCTATGGTTTTATTCTCTAAGTAAGTTTCTAAAATTTTTATTTTTTGTTTTAGTTCAAGAAGTTCTATTCTTATTTTCCCTTGTTCTTTTTGAAGTTCTTCAAGATTTACTTTATTCTCAATCTTTTTTTCATTTTGGATTCTGTTTATGATTTCAGAGAAAGTAAAATATTCGTTGTCTTTCTTTTCCTCAAGAACTTTTGTTAAATTTTTTCCCTTGTTTTTGGTCATTTCAAGATATTTAGATAATTGCATTCTTTTTTCTTGTGAATCAGTGATAGCATCAATAGTGTCAAGAATAAATTGTTCGTGTTCGTTTAAATTATTTAATTGGGAAGTTTCCGAAGAGCTTTCAGAAAAGTTAAAACAAGTGCAAAGATTGTTGCGTAGATCTTCATGATCTGAGGAATCATTATCACTAAGATTCAAAGTATTAACAAATCTATCAACTTCTTCTGTAGTGAAATCTTTGGAGTCTAATAGAAGTTCATTGACTTTAGTTCTTAGATCTTTTTGTAGACATTTATTAGCATAATGCCCCTTCTTTTTACATTTATAACAAGTAGGGGTTTTGTTAGTATTTTTTGTCTTTCTTTTAGGAGATTCTTCTTTCTTTATACTTCTTGGTTTCTGTCGTTTTTTATAATTTCTAATTTTTGGGTTTTCCATTTGAAAACCAAATTGATAGCAGAAGTCTCCTAATTCCCTTTTTCCTAAAAGGTTTTGATTTCTTAATTGATTGTTAATTTTTACATCATTACAAAGTTTTAAGCCAATAGTATTTACTCTTTGAATTAATTCTCCGAAAGGAATTTGATCATAAGGTATATGTCCATTACTTTATTCTTTAATGGATTCTCTTATTCTTTCAGCAAATAAGGGTGAAAGACCCGAAATGAATTTTTCTTTCCAAATAGGATTATTACAATCATGTAATTGGTAGACCTTGGAAAGGAAGACCCGAAATGAATTTTTCTTTCCAAATAGGATTATTACAATCATGTAATTGGTAGACCTTGGAAAGGAAGACATCTTTGTACCATCTAAAGTCTGTAAGGATTATTACAATCATGTAATTGGTAGACCTTGGAAAGGAAGACATCTTTGTACCATCTAAAGTCTGTAAGGATTTTACACCTAAAATTCATGAGTTGTTCTCTAACTTTATCTTGAAGGCTATTAGTTAAGCCAATAAAGTGATGGTAAATAGAAAGGTGTAAGGTGTAAACAGCATCACTAATATAATGTCCGTTTGCATCGCGAATCGGCTCTCCTAGTTGGTTTTGTTTATAATTATTTAAAATGTTAATTTTATCTGTTGGAGTAAGATAATGATCCCACCATCCTTGCAATTATCCAGAAAAGGAAGAACATATTCCACTTGCAATGTCTTTTTCAGTATTACCGTGTTGTCTGCAGGCATTAGCGTAAATAAGCATTTCCTGTAAAAGATGTATAATTTGGTATTCAGAATATCCATCAAGATTCCATTCAACAAGGGAATTACCATCAAAATTTGTCTTATGATTATCACTTATTTCTTCAAATTGCATATCAGCTGGAGTGGGTCTTCTATAGTAATTCTTTGAGCTAGAAGGTTGTTTTCTGATGTTTTGGATGGTTTCATTATAATCAGAAGGATAGTCAATTGTATTATCAAGCCGAGTTTCATATTCTGACAAAACATTGATGGCGGGAGATTTGTTTAAAGATAAGTCTTTTAATCTCTTAGTTAACTCTTCAGTAAGATTACTCATTTTTCACTTAGTTTAAAAGGTTTATTATTACCTAATTTAATATTCACAGTGAAAGTTTGAGGAGCAAAAGGTGGCATAAATATCTGATTGGTGATAGGTTTTTTCATGTCGAGAAGCATGTTTTCAATTCTATCTGTTTATTTGCGTATGGTTTGGAGATGAATGTTAGTAAAATTATTTTGCTCAATAACCAGAGAGATATGTTCTTGTCTGGCTGTGTTGGAATTTGACTCAAGAGTTTTTATAGGAGTAGCATTTACTTCTTCTTTAGATTTACCAATTTTTATTGGTTCAAGAGGAGAATGTAAAGATTCAATTTCTTTATCCTTTTCTGTTTTCCACGTATTTGAAATCTTTTTTAGCATATAAGCTTGGTTTTCAGTAGGTAAATGTTTAAGAGAATTCTTTTGATCTTCAATGTAAATAAACTCATACCATAAGAAAAAGGTTATTTTTTTCTAATGGTTTTCATACAATCATAATATAGGGCTCGAATTGATGACCTAAAGTCCTCTTCATAAGTTTTAAAAAATCATTCCTTTTTGTGTTGGTTTTTAGGGGAATTAAATTCTTTTCTTAGGAATTCTTTATCAATCTCAAAAGGAGGTGTACCATCAAAGTTTTCAATAACATTAATACTTAGTCTTGATGAATCAGAATCATCATAAATGGCAGTTGGCTCCATATTATATTTAATTCCTATTGGTTTTTTGTGTTTAAAGAAATCTTTTTCTCAAGAAGGAATTGAAGAAACTGAGGTACGTCGTTCATCATTAGCTTCAAGAGTAATTTTTCTAAACGAAGAAAAGTTAACCTCGACATCACCATTAGGATGTTCAATAATTTTTTAAAGATTAGAATTTTCAGGGGGTAAGGGTTCAATGACTTGACTTAATTTCCAAACTTAAGGAAGTTGAATTTCATTCCATTTTAAAGTTCGTGGTACAACTAGATTGTTTTTAGCGTGGGTAAGAAATAAAGTAGTTGCTCCTTTCTCAGGGTTCACCTTAGCTAAAGGTGTGAGCGTGTTCATGGCTTTATAGCAGATTCTATAGGTTAATGCTATATTCTCAGAATTAATATCCATGTTGAATCCAGAGGTTTAAAGATTTAAGGTTAGAACTTTGAGGATGCCAGGGTCTGATAAAGAAA
The DNA here is from genome assembly GCF_001876935.1 of Asparagus officinalis. Lineage (NCBI taxonomy): Eukaryota > Viridiplantae > Streptophyta > Magnoliopsida > Asparagales > Asparagaceae > Asparagus > Asparagus officinalis. Next base: position 111,809,737 of record NC_033794.1, on the reverse strand, counting down.
CTAAGAAGTTTGGAAAGGCATTAAAGAATATCAAGCCATTGCTCAGGCTTGACTCAATTAGACCTATTAAAGAGTCTGTAAAAATAGAGAATCTTCCGTCTCGTAAACAAACAAGAACAGAGGTGTTGATGTCATTTCTAGTAAGGGGTCTAATAGACACTTGAACAAGACCAAGATGAAGGAATTTAAGAGTAGGGTCTTCAGTGATTCTTTGGATATCTTTATCACTAAGTAATTGTAATTTCTTTGTGTGAGAGGTTACAGTTTTTGTTTTTTTAATGGTTTTAACGTGATATGATGTTTTTAGTTTAAAACCTTCTTTACAATAGATATCATTAGTACTAACTTCAGGCATTTTCCAATTTTGAATGCTTTGATCAATATTTTCATAATCTAAGGATTCTGAGTTTTTAACCGACATGGTTCTTACAAAGGTGTTCTTTTTGTCAGGAGAGAGATAGCTTAGAAACTTAGACATCTTAAGAAAGACTTTAAAACTTAATCTGTCAACAGCAAGGGATAAACACGGACAGAAAAGCCCTAGGCGCACACAAAGCTTAGCGGGCGAAAACCGTGTGAACTGCGACAACTAGTTAAGAGAATAAAGACTTAAAGAAGATAGAAAAAGGTTAACAAGCTAGATATAAAGCAAAAGAAGAGACTCTAAAAAGTTCGCAGTGTCCCCACCAGTCAACAACATCAGATGAACACAGAACAAAGTTGTGTAAGTTGAAACGAAGACAAGTAAAATGAGAACAATGAAAGAGAACTAGAGGATGCAAGAGATCCTAGATCATACTAGAAAATGTAGAGAATTAAAATTCAATTCAAAGAAAGCAGTAAAGCAAGAGTAGTGCTTAAGATTAAAGCTATTGTAAAGTAATGAGGCTAAACAATAAAAAGCTTAGAATTAAAGCTCTAAAGAAGTTGCTTCAAAATTAAAGCTATCAAAAATACAGTATTTGTAGTAGTTTTTTACTACAAATATCTACAAGTTGTTTCTTACAGTGTGGATATACATCGGCTGACGGGGCTTATGGTTTCACCACCGCAGACCGACTCCTCCACCGACTAACTTGGCTCTAATACCAACCGTAACCAGGACTTGTTTAGCCTTGATACGATAGAGCTAGCTCGTGAGGAATATTGTGTAGACAGAGGTGATGATATATATATTATATATATATATATATATATATATAATATATATATATATATTATATATATATATATATATATATTAAATATAATATAAATATACCTGCTAGAGGAAGCTTGGATCGTAACCTCAATGAAAAGATACAATACTTAACTGGCGCGTAAGAATGTTAGAAGGAGGGAGATTGATATAGAGGTATTATGACGTATGTGGTCATATATATATTATATACGTAGAATTGTAGGTAGGAGGGATGAATATAATAGCGTATTGTGTTATGTATCTATTATATATATATATATATATATATATATATATCTATATATATATATATATTATATATATATATATATATGATATATAGAATGATACATACTCTGCTAGAAAGCTTGGATCTAACCCAAGAAAAGAACACTTAACCTGCAGTAGAATGTTAGAAGTATCAAAGTATAATTCTCATTCCTCGTCACAACTTAAACTTGGAGTTTTGATGTAGTGGAGGAAACTTCAACAAAATTGTGAAGTCGTGACAAGATTGAAAGTTATATAATTTTATGCTCTAGCATTCTCTACAAAACCTGAGCTACACACGGTGACACTTTTTCCAAAAAATTGCTTTAATTGTACCTAGAGGGATTTGAAACCGGATTGTTCTGATACAATCTTGAAGTCCTCGTACGTATTTGACATGTTAGACTATAAAATTTCAACCCTCAACATTCAGCATAACTTCTAACTTCAAAGTTTTGGTACAGCGGAAGCGACTTTAAGAAGCTCGAACATTTTGGTGAAAACAAAATTAATATAAAGAGAGGACAATAAGCAAATAATAGCTTACTTGAGTATCAATCTTCAAGTCCCCATACATGTTAGGCTATAAAGTTATTGCGCTGAAACTTTTACAATTTGGAGCTCTAGTGTGTAGATGGGATTTCAAGAAGCTCACGATTTCTATGAAACAAAAAGCTACATAAGGAGAGGACAACATGCAATAATAACTTACTTGAGCATCAATAGTTGTGCCGGAAATATGAGGAGTCATTGCATGGTTGGGCATGTGTCGCCATACATGATCACTTGGGGCAGGTTGCGGGTACCATACATCACCACTGTAGCCTAAAGAGAAAAAACAATACAGATCATCTTCCAAAATAAAGCTTACAAGATAAAAACTCACCAAAATATACCTTACAAGAAAAGTAAAATGTACTACTATTGTGAAATTTGTTGATGTCTAATGTGTATGATAACTTGTTCGAGAGATGCCCTTAACAAATTCTCATGGTTTCCTCAAGGTTGACATACAGTAGACTTTGTGTGTCGATCGTAGTATTATCGATAAATTGGCATAAAGACTTTGTTATTGTTGTTGTTATGATTGGCATGCTTAACATTGTTAACATCTATGAAGCAATTCCTTTTTAATATATCTCAGTGTTATTTAATTCTTGAATCAGAAAACATATCAGTGAAAGATACCTGCAATATGACCACTGGCACAAGCATCTGCAACGGCTTGAGCATCCATGATAGCTCCTCGGGCATTATTTACAATGAGAACTCCCTTCTTCATCTTTGCAATTTTATTCGCATCAAACATCCCCCTGATGCACCAAATTTAGAGAAAATTAGGAACAATAAATTTTAGTTAAAAAACACACAGCTACTGAATCACAGTACTCAATTTTGGTGAGACACGACAATAATAAAAAATTCACCCCAAACCGATTCAGGATCAATTGTATGAATCCTTTTTGTTGGTTTAGCTCTACTAAGACCCCCTTCCTATTTTAGGCTGCTCATTATCAGAGCAACTACATTTGTGAAACCTGTTTCTCTATGATTGTCATCTATTTTCTCAGTTTATGTAATTAACTGAATCCTATTTCATGCCTTCGCTAGACCAAACTGACACATCAAACTGAATGAATGCAAGACACTCCCAACACATTATACATCAAACGCAGAGTTATTTGTGTCGTTAAATTAAAACTAAAGGAAGTGACCTTGGAACTATATTAAATAAAATTTGCTTGCTCAAGTGTAAAACTGATGTTGTATCAGATGATAATATATCGACAAAGAGCGCTTACTTGAAATATTTTGGATTTCGATAATCAAAGATAAAACCAGTAGAATATTTAATTTCATAGGGAAAATATCAAAAAAAAAATTCAAGCGAAAACTCGCCTAGTCTTGTCCGTTAATGGTGTATTGACCACAACCACATCACACTTTCCAAGCATAGCATCTAGATCCTCCTCAAACTTCGCCCCCGTCTCCTTCTCAAGCTCAGGCTCCATCTTCAACCTATCATGATACAATAGATTGCAATTAAACGGTCTCAACCTCTGCAGCAATAACTTCCCAATTCTCCCAGCACCAACAGTCCCAATCGTCTTTCCCTCAAGATCATAAGCTCTATGTGCAATAGCCGCAACATTCCAATCCCCCTGAATAACTTGGTGATACCCGGGCAAGAAATTCCGAACGAGGATGAGGATTCTCATGAGCTCGTCTTCGGCTACTGAGACGGTGTTGCTTCCAGTGACCTCGGCAACGGTAGGTCGATGTGGTCGGAGCCGATTCCGGCAGTGAGAAGGAGTTGGAGGTTCTTGGCTTTCTTGATTCTCTCGGCGGTGACATAAGCGGGGTGGAAGGGGGTGGAGATGAGGACGTGGAGGTCGGGGATGTGCTTCTCCAGCTCTGAACAAAGAGTAATTGGCAATTTCACAAAGATACAGTAAACTACTGGAATTTGTTGCTAACAACGTTAATGTCTTGGATAAAAGGTCTAAACTACTCTTATTATATCTATCAAGCCACAAAGCTCGGGCGTTAGGGAAAATTGTCCAAAACCTGTCACATGCGAAGCACATATCAACTTACGCTCACGGACGTTAGGCACGATAGTTTAGTGAAAAAAGTTCATGGTAGTTATCTCTTATAAAACAAGTTTATTGTAGATTTGTGCAAAACACCCGAAAGTTCATGGTAGTTTTGTGAAAATTTTCCAAATAAAAGCAATTTAACACACATTAGACAGGAAAGAGATAAATGGGGATAAAATGCATATACGCTATTAAAATTCATGAGTCATGACATAGGGAAAAAAATCCTACTAGGTACACAATAAGGTAGTTGTAGCTGTCATGAGAATAAACATGGTACTCATAGTCAACTGTCTCTAAGAAAAACAGTGCTATTTATCTAACATTGCAATTGTACAATTTGTTAAACTTAATATGAATTAGCCGACCATAACAAAATTTTTAGCCTCTTTAACTTTTCATATAAATTGAGGAAGACCGCTAGTTTTGAAGATAAATCTGCCTTGTTTGATCCATGTTTTATCTAATTTTAGAAAACTATTTGACCAAATTACTTTCTTGCAGCACCCCATATAGAAATCCATTCCCCTGAAAAAAAACTTGCTTTAACCCCTTCATAAGGGACTGCTGCTGGCCTGGTAAGTAAGACATCAGACCAGAATGGGGGCATCAAACAAATTTTCCCTCAAAATTTTAAAAATAACGAAATGATTTCTAGCAAACTTGTCTTGTTTGCATAAGATAATGCTAATGCAAGCTTTCAATTGTTTCAGAACCTGCCCTCATGAGTAGATTGATGTGACAACAAAGAAGGGATATGATACAATTTTTTCAATTAAAAATTTTAGAAAAAAATGATTGTTTGTTCACCAAGACTTGTGTTGTTTGTAAAATTTAAATGCTAATGCAGGCTTTTAATCATCTCAAAACATGCTGCCTCAAGATTTGATTAGTATAACTATGAAGATCAAATCAAATTTAGTCTGACCTTATGCATTCATTGTGGTTAAGGGGTAACTTAATCCCAATCATTGAACACCACTTTCGACCCAAAAAAATGTCTTAAGGTTTAGCATATTATAATTTGCGCTTATCACAAATAATTGAGATTTGCATACACTGACCACAACTGGGGCCCTCTTTGTCATCAGTAACAATGTATTGGTGACCTTGAGATTCCAACCACTCTCGAATACCTAATCCCCCCTCTGCACACCCTACAAAGTTCGGATTCATCGCCGCATACTCATTAGCCTTGTAGAATACCCCGACAATTTTCTTGCTCCCCGGTGAAGCCTGTAATTTTATGAAAATTACCATCAATCAATAAACTTACATTATCAATAAACTATAGTTACTAAAATGTTAGGATCACCCAAGAGGTCAATCTTTATCTTGATACCAAACTCAATGCCTAAAAATCACAACTATGGTACTTCGGTTTTCAATTGGTTGAACTTGATGGCATAATTAGAAAATAGCATAAATATTAGTAAACTATCATCACTCAACTACTCCATTATCCACAAAAAGAGTCACTAAAATACTATAATTAAGCATAAAAAGGCTCTCAATTTTCAATCTAGTGACAGGAGATATAGCTTTAAAAAAATGGAGTAAACATCATTAAATTAGTGGGTCTTAAAGTCCCTCTAACCATTACAACAAAACTTTGAAGTTATGGTGAGAGTTGAGGGTTATATTTTGTATTCTAACATGCCCCCGCAGACTTTGATCATAGACTCACACAGCGGTGTCAATTTTTTGAATATCACTTTATACTCGTAGCCAGTGGGATTTGAACCTGATACCATCTTAAAGTTTCCTTAACCATTACACCAAAACTGTTATGCTGAGAGGGTGGAGGTTATATTTTGCTTTCTAACAGTTGGATAGCAAGCAAATAATGACTGTAACCATGATTAAACTTAAAAATCAAATAAAACAGAACATGCAATTAACTAACTATGACAAAAGAAAAGAAAAATCTATAAAAAAAAATTCAATGTCACAAAAGATAAAAAAAAACTAAAGACAGCATTCAAAAGATACTAATTTTGCGAAGTTAAATTACAAGAGAAGGTTAAAAGCAAACAATAAACTCTGCAGATAAACAATTGAACTGAAAACTCAAAGACAAAAAGTTGCAAGATCGGAACTTTAAAACAAAGGGAACAAGAAATCAACTAAAGGCACTAACTTTACTCAGAAACGCTTCAAAAAGAGCCAGAACTAAGAGAAAAAAGATCAGATTTTTACATGGAGCTGCTTTGAGTAAGTAGATGAGCTCGGAACCCTAGATCCTAGTGCTTGAATCACTTGCTTCCCAGCTCTTAACATCGCCATTAGTGTTTAATTGGGAGAATTTTTTGGGGAATTTAAAGGATAAAGAAAAGGGTTTTAACAGAGAGAGAGAACGGGGAATATGTACAGAGTACAATTATTAAGAGAGAGAAAGTGTGGAGGACACGTGGGTTACACAAGGAGCTCGTGGGCGGAGTACTATTCTTCGTCTTGGAGTTGAACTTTGCCGCAGCCTCCCTTGAACTTTGCCGCAGCCTCCCGTTTGGTGGTCTTGAGAGTGACACCCAAGCCTAGAATTAAAATCAACAAACATGTGAAAAATAAGCAAGACATACTCCATTACATTCTGGTGTGGTGTCTGTCACACCCATGTGACAGGATATGATAGAATCTGCCATGTTTATCATGAGTATAGTGTCTGCCACACCCTAGTGTGGCAGAATCTGCACTGTTTGTCATGGGTGTGGTTCGCACCACACCCGGGTGTAGCAGACTCGTTTTAGAATTCTAATCTGTTTGAAATTATGTTTTGATATAAATAGAAACACGTCCCTCTAAAGTTTAGGAGAGGAAAAGAACACGAAAAAAAAGGTTTTGAGGGCTCTTTGAGATCAAAATCTTAGAGAGATAGAGAGAGGGGCCAATTGCGAGCATTGTAATCTTCTTCAATTAATCAAAGAATTCTGTGGTGTGGCTCTCGAGGACGTAGGCACATTGCCGAACCTCGTTAAATCTGGTGTGTTTTTTCTGATTCTTATTTCTTACAAGTTTTCATCTTTGATTTGTGGTGAATTTCTTTCTTGCTCAACTCTCAAACACAAGATCCGGAAGAGTATGGATTCGATTTGATTGTTTCGAACCCCCAACAACTAGTATCAGAGCTTCGTTCAGGAAATTTGTGAGAAAGAGAGCCATGACAAAGGAAATTAAATCTAAGATTGAGAAGTTTGACGGTTCAGACTTCGCCTACTGGAAGTCACAGATGGAGGACTATCTGTACCAGAAGGACTTGTATCGCCCGTTGATGGGCAATGATAAGGGACAGAAGAAAGAGGAATCAGACGATGATTGGGAGATACTGGATAGGAAGGCTCTAGGGCAAATCCGGTTGTCGCTCGCTAAGACAGTCGCACACAACATATTAAAAGGAGAAAACAACGATAGGGCTTATGGAAGCGCTCACGAAGATGTACGAGCAACCGCAAATAAAGTGTATCTCGTCAAAACTCTTTTCAACCTCAAGATAGCAAAAGGACGATCCTTCACGATGCACCTCAGCAAGTTCAACACGATTGTTGATCAACTTATCTCCGTGGACATCACGTTTGATGACGAAGTGCAAGCCCTATTGATTCTATCGCATTTGCCGGATAGTTGGGCAGGTTATGTGACGACAATCAGCAATTCGGAGGGGAAAGAGAAGTTAAAGCTGAGTGAGGTTGTTAGCATGATTCTATCCGATGAGGTTAGAAGAAAATCGTCCGAATCAGAAGGTTTAGGTTCAGCTCTAAGTTTCGAGCAAAGAGGCAGAAGCCAGAAGAAAGGAAACCAGAACAGTAATCGGTCGAAGTTGAAGAAGAGGTCAAACTCGAAAGTTAGGCCTATCAAGGGAAGTGTTGGAACTGCGGCCAGGAGGGCCGTATGTCTTCAGTCTGCAAAAGTCCAAAGAAGGATGCGGGTGAGCAGAAGGCTCATATTGTGTAGGATGCTTTGATCCTTACTATAGACAGCGATTCGGATTCTTGGGTCATCGACTCAGGAGCTTCTTTTTCCACACCACTGCTAATAAGATGCTTCTTCAGAATTATTTAGCAGAGGACTTTGGAAAAGTGTATTTGGGGGACAATGAACCCTGTAATATTATTGGAAAGGGCGACGTGCAGATTCAGATAAAGGGTTCTAAGTGGAACATAAAGAACGTGAAACACGTACCGAAGTTGAAGAGAAATCTTATTTCGGTAGGACAACTTGGAGCAGAAGGCTACGTTTTGAGTTTCACCGGGGATTCATGGAGGATTTCTAACGGTACAATGGTTGTTACCCGAGGTAACAAAACAGGAATACTCTACCTCGCCTCACATGCGAGTGACACCCTCGCAATTGCAGCTGGCAAAGAGAGTACGGATCGTGGCACAACAGATTGGGACACATGAGCGAGAAGGGGAAAAAATTCTACATTAACAGGGAAAACTAACTGGGATCGATTCCGTAGAAGTTGGGGTTTGTGAAGACTGCATCTTTGGGAAACAGAAGAGGGTTAGTTTTCAGAAGGGTGGAAGGCCACCTAAGGCTCAAAATCTAGAGTTGATTCGTATAGATGTATGTGGTCCAGCCAGTGTGTCTTCTTTTGACGATTCGAGATACTATATCATCTTTATCGACGATCACTCAAGGAAGGTGTGTGTTTACTTTATGAAGCACAAGCCAGAGGTGTTCGGAGTCTTCAAGAAGTGAAAGGTCATGGTGGAGAACGAAATAGATCTGAAGGTGAAGTGTCTGAGATCAAACATTGGTGGAGAATGCGAGCTGGAGGAGTTTAAGTTTGTACGAATGAGATTCGCTTAGAGGGGACTACTCTAGGGATACCGTAACAGAACGGTATTGCGGAGAGGATGAACAAAACATTGACAGAGCATGTCAGGAGCATGTAATTACATGCAGGTCTACCTAAAACATTTTGGGTGGATGTGATGCATACGGCGGCTTACCTTATTAATCATGGGCTATCAGTTCCATTGGATTTTGGGATTCCAGAAAAGGTTTGGAGTGGCAAGAAGGTCAATCTCTCACACTTGCGGGTATTTGGCTGTGTGGCTTATATTCACATCAGTAACCATGTCAGGGACAAGCTAGAAGCTAAGTCACAAAAATGTACATTCATTGGGTACGACATTGATGAGTTCGGGTATCGTTTTTGGGATGAGAAGAACAGGAAGATCATCAGGAGCCGAGACGTCATATTCAATGAGGAGGTGATGTACAAGGATAGAGAAATTACCAAGGATAGCCAAAGCAATGGGAGCAACACTTCCGATGCAGGTGGATCTAAGTACATGGATTTAGAGAAACTTCCAGATAGGGGTGATGATGTTTGTTCTGACAGAAGAATGGAGGAGGCTACAGGTGCAGAAGCAACTACCCAGGACGTGGAGCTTAGGAGGTCATCCAGGGTACCCAAATCGAATCCTAGATATCTTTCATCTCTTGATTACTTATTGTTGACAAATAGCGGTGAACTGGAGTGCTATGAGGAGGCTATGCAAGTGAGTGAATCTCAACAGTGGGAGCATGCGATGCAGGAGGAGATGGATTCTCTACTCACTAACGAGACATGGGAATTAGCCCAGCTACCTGCACAGAAGAAAGCCTTGCATAATAAATGGGTCTACCGAGTCAAACAAGAGAGTAATGGAAGCAAGAGGTACAAGGTCAGATTAGTTGTAAAGGGGTTCTAACAGTGGGAATGAGTGGACTACACAGAGATATTTTTTCCCTGTTGTAAAGCTCACAACCATCAGAGTGGTGTTGAGCTTGGTAGCTGCAGAAGACCTCTTCCTTGAGCAATTAGATGTGAAGATTGTCTTTCTTCATGGTGATTTGGATGAAAAAATCTATATGAGGCAGACTGTTGGCTTCATTGAAGAAGGAAAGGAAGAGATGCAGAACGGTATTGCGGAGAGGATGAACAAAACATTGACAGAGCATGTCAGGAGCATGTAATTACATGCAGGTCTACCTAAAACATTTTGGGTGGATGTGATGCATACGGCGGCTTACCTTATTAATCATGGGCTATCAGTTCCATTGGATTTTGGGATTCCAGAAAAGGTTTGGAGTGGCAAGAAGGTCAATCTCTCACACTTGCGGGTATTTGGCTGTGTGGCTTATATTCACATCAGTAACCATGTCAGGGACAAGCTAGAAGCTAAGTCACAAAAATGTACATTCATTGGGTACGACATTGATGAGTTCGGGTATCGTTTTTGGGATGAGAAGAACAGGAAGATCATCAGGAGCCGAGACGTCATATTCAATGAGGAGGTGATGTACAAGGATAGAGAAATTACCAAGGATAGCCAAAGCAATGGGAGCAACACTTCCGATGCAGGTGGATCTAAGTACATGGATTTAGAGAAACTTCCAGATAGGGGTGATGATGTTTGTTCTGACAGAAGAATGGAGGAGGCTACAGGTGCAGAAGCAACTACCCAGGACGTGGAGCTTAGGAGGTCATCCAGGGTACCCAAATCGAATCCTAGATATCTTTCATCTCTTGATTACTTATTGTTGACAAATAGCGGTGAACTGGAGTGCTATGAGGAGGCTATGCAAGTGAGTGAATCTCAACAGTGGGAGCATGCGATGCAGGAGGAGATGGATTCTCTACTCACTAACGAGACATGGGAATTAGCCCAGCTACCTGCACAGAAGAAAGCCTTGCATAATAAATGGGTCTACCGAGTCAAACAAGAGAGTAATGGAAGCAAGAGGTACAAGGTCAGATTAGTTGTAAAGGGGTTCTAACAGTGGGAATGAGTGGACTACACAGAGATATTTTTTCCCTGTTGTAAAGCTCACAACCATCAGAGTGGTGTTGAGCTTGGTAGCTGCAGAAGACCTCTTCCTTGAGCAATTAGATGTGAAGATTGTCTTTCTTCATGGTGATTTGGATGAAAAAATCTATATGAGGCAGACTGTTGGCTTCATTGAAGAAGGAAAGGAAGAGATGATGTGCAAGCTCAAGAAGAGCTTATATGATTTGAAACAGACTCCGAGACGAAGTTGGTCTTCATGCGTAAGAGATGAAAGCGGAGCCACACTAGGAGGATCGTCGGGATCGTCGGGGTCGTCGGGTTGATGATGATTGAAGAATAGATTTTTCCAAGTAGGAGAAGATGCTTGCGAAGAAGACGGAGCTCGGGCGAGCTCATTGATGGTGGTTTAGTCTCCAAGTGGGAGATTGTTAGTCTTGAGAGTGGAGACCCAAACCTAGAATCAAAATCAACAAACACGTGAAAAATAAGCATGACAGACTCCACCACACCCTGGTGTGGTGTCTGCCACACACATGTGATAGGGTGTGGCAGAATCGCCCTGTTTGCTATGGTGTGGTGTCTGTCACACCCTGGTGTGACAGAATTTATCATGTTTGCTATGGGTGTGGTGCGCACCACACCCGGGTGTGGCAAACTCAATTTAGAATTCTAATCTGTTTGGGATTGTGTTTTGATATAAATAGAAATACGTCCCTCTAGGGTTTAGGAGAGGAAAAGAACACGAAAAAGAGGATTTTGAGGGCTCTTTGGGATCAGGAATCTTAGAGAGAGAGAGAGGCCAATTATGAGCATTGTAATATTCTTCAATTAATCAAAGAATTATGTGGTGTGGCTCCCGAGGATGTAGGCACGTTGCCGAACCTCGTTAAATCTGGTGTGTTCTTTCTTGTTCTTATTTCTTGCAAGTTTTCATCTTTTGATTTTTGGTGAATTTCTTTTTTGCTCAACTCTCAAACACAAGATCCGAAAGGGTACGGATTCGATTTGATTGTTTCGAATCCCCAACACCTTTTTTCTACTTGGGTTGTTTGTTTGTCGGAGAAACTAAGAAAAAGAAATCAGAACATCCGACACACCTACGTAAAGGTGTTTGATTTTTTTTTTTGGTTGAGAGAGAGAAAAAGTATTGTTATGTGAGACCCACCCACTAGTAAGATAATAGTGTCATGAGTCCCAAATTTAAGAAAACTCATTTCCTCCTAAGAAATCATGAAATGAGCTTGAAAACATGAAAATTTATCCTACAATCTACTTTCCATGAGTAATCTCTCAAACTTAAATTTCTAAGAAATGAACGAAATAGCTCCTTAAATTATTTTGAGAGAGATATCTTAATTTCTGCGTGGTGTATGG
>NC_033794.1:111774291-111797008 GCF_001876935.1 Asparagus officinalis | reverse complement strand
ATTTTTAAGACACGTATCTAATCTCAAATGAGTTTATTACTTATAAATCAAATCAAATGTTAAAAATAGAACTTTTAATGTTGATCCGTTACAAATGATGAGATCAAAGCTTAATCGTTTACTTAGACTTATATATGAGATATTTCACTTAGAATGATATATGATATATCTCAAAGTGTAGGCACAAATGTTTTATTATGAAATTTCAGCACAGAAATAGATGGGGAAAAAAAGAAAAGAAAAGATAAAGACTTCTTACATTAGAAAAAGAATTTTATATATTCACATAACCATTTGAAGATTTGCTCGACAAATTGATTGTGAAATATTAAATTATTTCTTATTTTTTAAAAATTAATTATTTCTTATTTTTATTATAAATTAAGAAACATTTGCACGCTATTTTTTAAAATTTTCTCTTCAGTCCTTTCCTCTTTGATAGGTTCATTCACTTAATTTGGGGAGGGAATCAATTTAAACTTTTCACTTTTTAGACTTTTAGATTCATGTTCTATTACACCACGTAATAAAGAGAATACCAAATACCAATGAATCCTAAAATGGAGAGGAAAATTTGGTGAAGGGTCCTTATAATTGAGGATGATGTTAATTCACTGATAAAAGATCACATCCATATGCAGTGCTTGTTTCCGGAAAGATCCTTTCTCATTTACTAATTGCATAATGAGCCAGTGACATCCAGCTTCAATTGATTTTCAGCTATTGCATTCCCTTTTACAGTTTCGCACATTTACGCAATGCGATTTTTTTGAAATTAGTAGTTTTTTTAAGGAATAAAAACTACCAGTTTAAATTAGTTATCAGGGTATGCTTATAAATAACTGCAGTTACTCTTTCCAAGTTGTGAAATGTAAATTGCATTGTCATATTCATTCTACTATTTGTTTGATAATATTGCTGTAGACTTGTAGTAATTCATCTAATTGTTTGATAACATAAAACAATGATTATTTGTTAGGCATGAATTGTGCTGTTTGTATAGTTTAAATGCTAATGCAAGCTTTCATTCATCTCAAAAAGTGTTGCCTCAAGGTTTTATTAATATAACTAAAGTTAATATTTTGATTGTTTGGTGAAGGGTAGTGGGCGTATCACTATCAGAGTCAATGGAGCATGGAACAAATTTATCCTTAAATTTTTTAAATCAGTGATTGTTTGCTTTGCAAGATTTGTGTTTGTTCGAGTTAAATGCAAAAGAATCCCTTAGCCCTCTACAAAAGCGCTGCATCAGTATTTCATTAATATAGTAATAGCGGATTTATGTGTGTATTAACTAAATAAGTGTGCCCCTATGCTCATGGTGAAAAATGAAAATACACAAAATATAAATATTTTAGTTGTAAACATCTATAAAAATATATATTTGTAATTTCTCCACTAACATTGTTAAATCAGGTCGTTTACTGTTATCTGTGCGTCGCGCAATCCAAATGGATCAAAAAAAATCACATGGTTTATAAGTTTATATTCTATAATTTAAGCAACTAAAAGAATTGACTTGTATTACCATAAGAGACTGTCCATATTTAGGTCATGCTATGTATAGACGAAAAATATATTAGATTTATGTGTTTTTCAATTTCTGTAGCTAGGTTTTAGAATAAGTAATTTTTTAATAAGTTTTTTTTTTTTGAGAAGATTCTTTTTTCAAAAAAAATATATACGATAAACATTTTGAATCCTAATTATTGATGTATGAACATGTATTTTCATAAACATATGCAACTAATAAAGTATAGAAAAAATATATTATAACCTTATCCTAAAAGAAAATCAGTAGCTGGTGGGTCATATCCTCATACGTGTTTAGGCATGTCCAAACGGCTGGTCTGGCCCAGATTCTGAGTCCGGGCTAGATTGAGGAAGTCATTGGGCCTTGGCCGTATTATTTGTTTTGTTTTGTTTTTTCAAAAAATGACTAAAAAATAGAGTTTTTGCCAAAAAAATATATAGAATTTCAAGATTAATTAAAATACGTGAACTTTTAACAAAAAATCAATCTTATTATTAGTCACTTATAATTAAATAATTTGCAAGTTCATATAATTAAAATGATAAATTTATTATTAATCATTAACAATTATTACTTTTTTTTAGACATTGTCACATCACAATAGATGAGTACATCCCAACTAGGTTGGCACCTACTCATCTCATTAAGTACTATCATCGGCAGCTCTTTTCAAAATAATTTATTACAGATTTATAGTTAAGAAATAAAAAGTATAAATTATATAATAACTTTCTACTCTTTATATCTCTCTTATCTTCAACTCATTAAGTCTACTTTTAATACTAGCTATTCGATCGATGCTTTGAATTCTCTTCTAGTACTCCCACCAATCTTGTAGGCACATTATTGCATGTACAGTAGACGGATCCAGCGATGCTCTGTAGTCATCGATCAAACATCCTGATGTGCTGAAAATGGATTCCGAAGCTAAAGTAGAAACATGCACTATTAGTAAGTTACGAGCCATGATGAAAATACAGGATATAAAAATGTTCCATATAATCTCCACCATTGCAAAATATCGAATTCAACATTACTTTGAGGTTTAACTAAGGTGATAGCTAAATATTGTTCATTTTTAGAAATTTCCCTCATTGATCATCTTGATTCGGATCCAAAGCTACTACCCACACTTGTTAGCCTCGTATCATCAATTTCCTATCAAAAAGCTTACATTTGCCCCTGTTTGAGCTTGTAGAAGCAGTAGGCTGAGGTGTACTTACACCATATATATGTGCATACTCATCAAATAATATTTAAAAATAATATTTAATAGTGTTATAATGAGTAAGAGCAGTAATAGTCTGAGCCGTTTGACCTTCCTCAGCTGCTTCCATTATTGTGTTCTTATATAAAGAATTTAACAAACTTTGGAGGTCAATATCCTTCAAGTATGGATCAATAAAAATCTCCAAACAAAGAATAAAAGGAATTGGTCTAAATTACATATTAAGTTTACTTTCCATTTTAAAAATCATATTTGAAAAATAATTATCCATGCAATAATTATTAAGAAAAGTTTGAATATTTAAAACTTGTAAATCAGCTTGAGTAATAGTTGGATAATAACAACCATATAATATCATAATAGCTTAAAGCTTGTAGTATCTCTTTTACACAATTTATAATTGTCCATTATCCATCAGTTGTTCCATACATATTACCAGAGCTAGAACTAGAAGCATAGAAAATAATAAATATAATTTCTTCATATTATACTACTACATTTGACATTACATAGGTGGAATTCCACACGTGGTCAAAATCTTTTAGAATTAACTTAGATTTTATAATTTTTTTCTTCTACACAATTATTTTTATCTTTTAAGTCTTTGTTCAGAAGTATTATGAGGATAAGCTATAACCCTAACTTTTTTTATCATTGATTTAATTCTATTCAATGCACTTTGAATATTTTAATTCAAAATATGACGCATGTGTATAATATGAAAAATATCACCATGGCTTGACAATAGTAAAGATAATTTGATATGATCTACAACTACATTATTATTAGTTGCATTATCAAATAAACGAGAAAATATTTTTTTAGAAATTTCTAATTTTAAAAGTTCTTCAATTATTAAATTTGTAATCTATACACTAGCGCGTGAATCTTCAAATGAAATAAAACAAAAAAACTCTTTTAAATATTTACCAAGTGTCATCAATCCAGTGTGTTGTGATACATAAATAATCAGTTTGTGCTCTATATATCTAAATATCAGAAATTAGAGAAAATTTACAGTTTAAGATTAAGAAATTATTTTTTCCTTATTATAATATTTTAAAATATAACATTAACAAGATTGACGAGAAATTTTTTGAAATGCTGGATAAAAACCATCTCTTCAAATCCGCAAATTCATCATATTCTACTAATTTAAAAGGAATGTTTTAAAAATAATAAACCTGATGACGGATTTTTCTAGCATTAATTGCATCATAGTTCCATGAACCTAGGCTACGAGAGGTAGATGATTGAGGGATTAGAGATTGACGGATGTCACCTTGAGACGTCGCTTTCCCTTTGCTATGTTTTTCCAAATGGCATTTGTGGTGGTTAATGCAGCCTTTATGATGAGCTTCAAAGATATGGCTGCATAAAGCACATTTGGCCTTGGATAAGAAGTTTGTCGTGTTGATCTCTGGGAACTTCTATCTTCTCAAAGAAAGCATACACTTCGGATCTCGGCCTTTTAGGAGCTCTATGTGTTGGCTCATCACTGCCAGATTCGGGATCAATATCGATAGTAGGAAGAGTAGTTGTAGGACTCATTTTGGGAGTTAGAATTTACCCTTCGTAATCGAAGGAGGAAGCCATTGGGATTAGAGAATAGTGTATTACAAAGGATAAGAGGGAAATTAGATAGTATAATATTGTATTAGAGAGAATAAGAGAGTATTAGAGAGAAGTAGATGAGTTTTGTATGAGAAAAATAAATAAAACCCCCCTCTATTTATAGTGGCAGCCCCTTAGCCAGATGACCAAAATACCCTAAAATTTTGATTCATTTTTTACCGTTTTTAGGGTATTTTGGTTATTTGACCAAAAATAGTCGTTATAGGCTATTTACACTGCCCGAAGCGGACCATGTCTGAGCCGAGCCAGGCTAAACCCAATCCAAGGACTAGTTTTCTAACCGTTGGACCTAGGGCTGAGCACGGTTCGGTCCAAACCGAAAAAACCGATCGAACCGACCCGACCCGATCCGAAAAAATTGGTTTTATGAGTAGGGCGGTTCGGGTCGGTTTGAAAACTTTTCAACCCGAACCGACCCGAACCGACCCGAACCGACCGAATATAGTGCAATACTACTCATTTTGATCTCAAACCCTACCCATCCCGTCCCCAAAGAGTCAAAGACTCAAACTCTAAACTCATTTTCTGGATCATCATGGGTTGAAAACAATATCATTGTATCAGTGTTTAATGCTTCATAATCTCCTATACTTTGTTGATATTTTTTTCTTTAACACAGATTGTTGTTTGATAAGAAGTTTGATGAAGTTAGAACCGAACAAACCGAACCGAACCGACTTGTAACCGTTCGGTTCGATTTTGAATTATAGACGGTTCGGTTCGGTTGTTCAAATTTTGGTAAAAACCGAACCGAACCGACCGTTGCACACCCCTAGTTGGGTCGACTCGGTAATCCAACGGCTTCTTAGCTAGATGTTGGACCTGGAATACATAGTGTCCAGATCTGTCGCTCGGACGCAAAGTCGGGTTATTTAACCCGGCCATGTATAACCCGGGCCGGGCCGAGCTGGGGCCGGGCTTCAACGAACCAACTCAGACATGGCCTCGGAGCCCAGTCTAGCCTTGTTTTTCGGGCTTTTCCCAGTTTCGGGCCTGGCGTTAGACTAGTCGTGTCTGAACTGATGGGCCAAATGGACAGCCCTATATATGCCCTTGTACAATGATATATACCTATGACACACTAGAGACTTTTGTTACTCTAATAGCTTCCACCCATCTCAATGAGTTCGGATTACCAGCACCTAGGCTATGGAGATCGTACATAGAGGCCTTGCTTATTAGCCATCATGTGATACATAAGTGAAGTGGGTTTGATTGCCACCCTTTGAAAGAGAGGAGGGGGAAAAAGAACCATTGGCAATAAATTTTGGCCCATTATCCCCAGTAAGTGTGAGGGTGGCAAACGGGTCGACCCGACCCGACCCGACCCATATAAAATTTGACCCGACCCGTATAAGTTTGACCCGACCCGACCCGTTTAATAAATGGGTCAATGTGATCCGACCCGATTATTAAACGGGTTACCCGACCCGACCCATATAACCCGAATAACCCATTTATCTAATACAAGACATCCTAACACATATAACTAATAAAAATTTTTATACAAGCACAAAAGAACACTTCTTGCAAGCTCTTTAGACAAAAACTATCATTACTTACAACATGGAGTTATTTCAAAGACATATTCAGTATTTAAATGTACTTCAACGAATTGTAAATATCGACAAACAAAAATACATCGATACAACTCTTTAGACACAGAATAATCTAAATTAAAAACTAGCAACAAAGAATTTAACACAAGTAAATAAAGAGAATATACACAAGTTTACAACAAAATAGTTAGGAAATTGATTGCCACTATCATAGTCCATCACTCTTTCTACAACTACTTGGGAATATTGTGGGAAAATATTAGTGAGTCTGGGATTATTGTGGGAAAATATTAGTGTGACTCAGGAGTATAGAGGTCCAAGAAATGTGATGATGCAATTTAGACTGAATGAGGAACAGAAACCAAACAAGTACATCATGTTCGTTTCTCTAGATCAACAAAAGTAATCCAATCCACAAGATACATGGATAGCTACTGCATTTTCAACTATTTATGTTATGCAAGCCATGCAATTGGCAAAATAATATTATCTACAAACCGAAAAAAAAAGCTAGTAGTAGCCTTTTTATTAGAAATACTCTTATTATTTTTATTAGAAATACTCTATTATGTTTCAGTATGGATGAAACAACAAGAAAACAAAATGACAGTTAATCGCCTTCACAACAAAATTACAAAAAATTCAGGGTTTTATAGAAAGTATAACTGGTGAGATCATTAACCAAAATGACAGTTGTAATATCAAGAAATAAGAGGAGCATAGATGTGGAGGTCTTACAACAGCTTCTTGGTTGGACTAGTAACTTGAAGATGCCTAACAAAACGAAGCTGCACAAAGGAGAAGGAAAACACAAACTAAAATCACATTGTGATCATAAAAAATATTCAGAGATTTCATGAATGTAAGCTATGATCGGGGTTCAAGGCTTCGATAAGCAGTAAATGGATAGCCATTAAGAGCATGTTTGACAACCTTCAGCTACCGCATCATAGTATGAGAGATTCAAACTTGTGTTGGCATAGATTCTCCAATATCTAATTGCATGATATCCTCAGAAAGCTCGTCTAATTTTGGTTGCATGTCATCTATCATTAATGAAAAAACCAATAAGCAAATTCATAACATGTATTCTGATTCAAAAAAACGTAAAAAATATAACATTAGTATTTGTCTACCTTTGATACCATATAACCAATCACGCGTGCAAACTAAAGCCTCAACATTGTTAGGCTTAAGAGTGCTACGGTATTGGTTAAGGATTCTCCCACCTACACTGAAAGTACTCTAAGAAGCAACTGTAGAAATAGGAACCGCCATTATGTCCCTTGCTAATAAAGAGAGCTCGGGGTATATATGCTCATTAGTCTTCCAAAATGAAAGAATATCGAGTTGAGCACCACGGTCAAGTCTTGGTTCATCCAAATAAAGCTCTAATTGGGTCTTTTGAGAACTAATAATTTCTTGACTTTCAAATGAGTCGAATTCCTAAATATAAAAAACATGAGAGAATAAATTAGATAGTATGTGGTCTATATCAACAGAATTTACAGAGAAATGTTGGAATTGAACACTCCCAATGCAAATTAACTACTACTGCAAGAAGATTATGCAGCGGTAATTTCCTAGCGCAAGATGCTCGATTCCAAAAATCCAACAATGGTCAGGAATTGATCGGCCAAACCAATTTGTCTACTACATCAATAGTTATCTACATTGATGCAAAACACAAGGGGTTCATAATTATATCCAATTACATCTGTTTTGTTTGATTCATTCGAACATATCCATCATAAAGATCCAAGAAAAGTTACAGATCCATGAATACATCCTAGTTATTAGCAGACCATGTGATCCTTCATCTGAGAAATTGAATATTTGTTCCAAACTAAAAGCATGCTGATGATATTTCATAGACCTGGCTGAATCTAGCAGCCCGAAAATGAAATTTGCAAAAACAATAAAAACACAAAATCTCATAGTATATAAGCTAAACAGCTAGGGAAGAAGATCCCTGCAACGTGCATGTAGATGTACGCTTTTGACAACACATGGTGGATAATTAACTTGTTGGTGTCGATACATGGAAGAAGCCATGAAGGTGTATGATTGTGGTTTTTTTCACTAATACATCCTAATTATTCAATTTCTCAGTTAATGGAGACGTAAGCAACTTCTAGACCAGCAAAAAAACAATAATTTCTTAAAGATATTGTGACCTACTTGTATACATGATAATATGAGATGGATTTAATTGAATTTATTGAAGTAGTTATTAGTAGACCATGTGATACGTATTAATGACTAATCAACTAGATAGAGAAAACAAATGAGTATGGAGGAGTAGAATGGTTGAATGAATTGCTCTGTTTATCATAGCATGTTTCATTACCTCTATCTCAATGCAAAAACAATAAAAACTAAGAGATATAACATAATGTGGAAGTAGCAAGAAATTATACACATACAAGATAAAAATACATGCAAAAACAATAAAAACTAAGAGGTATACTAATTACTTGAGAAAGAAATTACCCTCAAGATATCAATGCAATCTTGATCAAATGTGTCATCATACACACGAGAAGTTCATTTCTCCAAGTTTCTTCTTCTCTTACCATCCATATTGCTCGAGTACTCAATAAAGAGAGAGAAAAGCTTGTCTTTCACATTCTTAAGCTCCGTAGAATTGTGTTCATATAACCCATGATAACAAAACTCTACAAATTGCATTTTGTATCGGGGATCCAAGATGCACGCAATAGCAAGTAGAACATTGTACTCACTCCAATATTTTTCAAATTTCTTGTACATTTTGGTTGCTATTAACTTAACATATTCATCATCATCTTTCATCCCACTCTTTAAAGTACGTTGCACAACAAATACTTGAAGAAAGTAGAGATTAGCCGTTGGATAATTTGTACCGGAGAAAAGACAAGTGACGTTATAGAAAGTGGCTAGAAAGTGGCTAACAACCTCTTAACCTTCTCGGCCTTATCCCATTCTTCTTGAGATGGACAAAGTCTTGAGTAGTTGGAATCACTCAATTGCATGTGTATAAATGCACGGCGATAGTATAAAGCACTCTCAAGCATTAGAAAAGTAGCATTCCATCTTGTTGGAACATCTTGCCTTAAACTCTTCTTCACTTCCAAAGATTCATGAGAGACACATTCCCAAAATTTTTGTTTTCTAATTTGAGAGCCTTTTATATATTTGACGCTTTCTCGAATTTTATCAATACAACCATGGACTTCTTTTAAACTATCTTGGACAATCAAGTTGAGGATATGAGTACAACATCTAATATGAAAAAATTCTCCCTTTCCAAGAAGTGCTTCTTTCAAATTAAGTTGTTTTTTCAATAAATCAACAAAAACATCATTTGCGGAGGCATTTTTCAATAAATCAACAAAAACATCATTTGCGGAGGCATTATCAAGAGTGAAAGAAAACAACTTCTTTTCAATTTTCCAATCAACTAACAACTTATGCGGAGGCATTATCAAGAGTGAAAGAAAACAACTTCTTTTCAATTTTCCAATCAACTAACAACTTATAAATCTTCTCACAAATGGCAACACCGGAATGAGGAGGTGGCATATAAGAAAAGTTAAGAACCCGATTTAGTAATTTCCACTCATGATCAATGTAGTGTGCCGTGAGACAAATATATCCGTCGGTGGCTATTGATGTCCATAAATCGGAAGTCAAGTTAACTCTACCCGGAATCGATTCAAAAGCTTCTTTTAGCCTATTTTTCTCTCTTCCATAGATTTTAAGAACATCGGCTTTAACCGTATTTCTTGATATGTGTTTTAGATCCTCACAAAGATAAGAGAAGATTGCTCGAATACCTTCATACTCAACAAATTGAAATGGCAAATCGTGCATAATGATGGCCGAGACTAAAAGCTCCCTAAACTTATCCGGATCAAAATTAAATCTTGAGGAACTCATTATAGAATCTTTTGAGTTAGATAGACCCTCAATATCTTCTCTAGTAGCTTTCTTACAAATTTTCATGTGTCTTAACATGTTCTTTGTCCCATGGTTACCTTCGGCAATATATTTGATTCCACACTTCTTACATATTGAATATTGTTTCCCACCTGGCTCTTCAACAAGGTCAAACATTTTCCAAGCTTTGGATGTTAATTTTCTTTTTCGACTTCCAACAATTATCGCTTTTGATTTTTTCTGAACAGGACTAGACATGTCTTCTAATTCTTCATTAGATGAATCTGCTTCTACATTATCTGCTATAGAATTATGGGTAGAATTAGACTCCATTAGCTGTGATGAAAATTACAGAACTACATAAGATTAATAAAATTAAATAAAATTCAACAGATAACACAAATTAACTGATTCTAAACAGAATTAACATTTGAGTATGTATGTAATATGTATGCATGCAAAATGTGTATGTATGTATGTGTATGTGTGTAATTTATAAACGTTATGCTAACTATATTTATGTGGGGAGATTGCACTTCAAGATGCAACCAATTCTCTGGTCCAAATTTGCCATAAGTATATTATAGTTTTCTGGTCCAAGTTTGCAATAAGGGTGTTACAGTAAAGTGTCAATGTAGATGGAAAGATTTAAAAATAAGATCCGATTTGCTCCGAATTCAGATAAAGCTTACGTGGTCAAAGTCCCCAAATTAGCCTAAAGCAGGTTACACACAATTGCAAATATAACTCAAATAGTTACAGCGAATCAAACAAGCCATTTAATCAACAAAAAAAAACCAAGTTGAAAGGGGGAGAAAAGAGAAATTATTGAATATAAGAACGAAAGAAACCTAATTTTGATGAAGCTTAGAGAGAGAAAGAGAGAAATTACAGAGAGGATCGAGCTCGCCGTTTGTCGCCGCTCGTCGCTCGCCGTCACTTCGTCGTCAGCCTCTCGCCTATCGCCGCCGCTGCGTCGTCAGCTCTCGCTTATCCCGCGCTCCTCCTCGCTTAGCAGTCGCCGCGCCGCCCCAGCTCCTCGCGCCCTCGCCTCTTCGCCGCCACACGCAGATTGGGAAACTAGTTTCGTTTATGAAGAACGAAGAGAGACCCGAATCTTTCAACCGTCGTTTCTAAACTTATACGGGTCCGCCTCTTGTGTTATACGGGTTAGCGGGTCAACCCTAACTTACCCATCTACATAAAGGGTCAAGTTTGGGTGAACCCATTATGACAGCCAGTACCATTATAAGATGACCCATAACCCAATATAAACGGGTCGGGTCCGTCGCGTTGATGGTCGGGTCAAAAACTGCCACCCCTAAGAACCGTGACCGATGCGAGTAAGCCTTGGTTCAAAAGTCAAAAGTCGATCTGCGTTTATGTCATGTCTATCTCTAGGGGCGGATCTATATATGTAATGTCATGTGACACGATTTTCTTTAGATTTTCTCATTTGGTGCTTTGATTTCCATACAGGCTCATACAAACAAATGTCATTTAGTGTTTTGATTTCTATATAGGCCCATACAAGCAAATGAAGCTTAGATCAAATAAAATTGTTTTGATGCAAATCAAACCAGCCAATAGACAAAGGGACAACGTAGGATCAACTTGATATCTATTAATTTATCTAGATAAAGGGTTGAAAAAGAGTTCTCTTCATAAAATTACAACATGTTTCGTATATTTTATGAATTGAAGTTATTAAAGTATGATTATGTTTTTGATAATGTTATTAATCATGTATTTTTGTTTTTGAAATATGAAAATTTATTGGGAAGTGTAGACAGTTTTAGCTATAACTATACGGTGACACCACTTTTTAGAAATCCGAAATCCACAACTGTGCCTATTCTTAATTTTTAATTATCAAATAGTGCAACACTTTTGCTATTTACCTAGATCTGAACTGTGAAAGGAGCACTTCAACCTCAGAATTTACTCGGTGAGTATAAGAAAAGTTCCTTGCATTAAAAAAAAGAGTGGCCCATTGTCAATGCAGATGCATTTAGAATCCCATCTATAACAGAGAATATTTTTTATGTTTTATCCTTGTATCTCTTGGAGCACACAGTTCGTTATTAATTTGCATATGAAATGATATATATAGGTAAATGTTAGTAAGCAATAGTGTAAATGAAACATCCAAAACTATTGAAAATGAAGGGAGATATTACTTGTGCAAATGATATTATGATTGCTTCATTAGTATGGAGAAGTAGAATACCAAGGTCCAAATACTCAGTTCAGTGAGCTAGCAATTGTGAAATTTTATAATCTCGTCTTCTATTCAGTGAGCTAGCAACAGTGTCTTATTCGAATTTTCGGAACAAAAGAACATGAGAAACAATGTTCTGATTCCAGATTCTTTGAATTTCAAATGATCTCTTTTTATATGAACTGCTGAAATTTTCATTAACAAATAGAAAACCAATTGTCTAAGAGAACTTTCTGAACAAGCAAGGTCCTCTTAACAATTCATTTGAAAATCTAACAGGTTCAGAAGAAAACCTAATAAAATGCAAGCGCGCCAAAGTCAATTTCCTAGAGTATCAGTCGAGGAAGTATCCATATAGTCACATAATACAACTAACTATTCACCTAATAAAAGTTGTTGAACGGAACGATGGGTGAAGTTTCAGATGGCAAGTTGAAGAGGATTCCTATTTGAAGAATAAGTTCAATACCTAATAAGCAGTAACAATGCACAATGGCTATAGTGAATCTAGTGATACATATTGTTACATAGTATACTAACTATTTACTCTATTCCTACCATTAATCTGCCAATAATATAGAATGACTCATCAAATAGAATGCCTGATACCACATAACATTGCAGTAAGAATAACTATAAAAATAGAATAAGCTTTATACCTTAGAAACTTAATAGCGGGAAAATGGATGCTTTATCTTCCGAAAAAGTGTTTTAAGTCACTGCTACAGCCATCAGAGATACTGCTTCACTTTCTCGCAGCTAAGCTTATATTGAGAATAGACAGAGATAGACGCACATGATGCCATGGAAACTATCAATAATTCCAAAATATTTGATTCCTTCTGTATTGCTTCTTCAAATACATCTTCACTAACTTAGAGTAAGTCCATTCTCTTCTCTTGCTCGACTCCAACACCACCTCCGAACTTGAGTGGAAATCTCCCTTGCCAAACACATCAAACACCAACAAATCAGTTTCAACTACGGGAGAGCTCTCCCCATCCAATTCATCCAAAGCAAAAGACAAGTTTCTCCCAAGCCTTCTCTCCAAATACAAATCCACAACACAACCATATGTCACAAGATCAGGAACAAGCCCTTCATGTTTCATATGAACAATGCTCAAATGAAGATCCCAAAACATGCACATCCTCGAAAAAGCAAGAGCCCGCACATTAAAAGTAGTGAGATCAGGCCTAAATCCAGCCTCCACCATATTCAAAAACTCCCTCTGAAGGCTCTTCATCTTAAAATTGGCAGCATAAGAGAGCAAAAGCAAATTCCATAATAGATTCCCAGTGTTCCTCCTACCGAGTCCCACATCCCTCAAGAACTCCCCCAACTTATAGAACTTCTTCTCGCTTATATAAGCACGTGCTACCGCCCTGATAGCTTCTTCTTCTATAAGAATTCTCGATCTCTTCATTCGATGATAAGCTACTTCCATCTCCTCTAAAGAACCAAACATGCTATAATACTTAACGAACGCGTTCCCAATCAAAGAATCAACCTTTAACCCTCTCGAAACCATAATTTTAATTATATCCTCCATCATATTAAGCTGCCCAGATTCTCCAAAGCAAGAGACAGCCAAGGAATAAATCCCCAGCTCAGAACCAAAATCTCTATAGACTGATTCCTGCACAATTCTAACTATCTCATCAAATTCCCCAAACTTTGCATAAACATCCATAAGGGCGGAAACAATTTCAATGCTGGGCTTATATGAACTACTTATAATCTCACCCCATAAAGCTTGGGCATTGGAAAAATTTCCATTTTGGGCATAATAAAGCATCAGAGCAGAAAGAGAAGCGCAGTTGGGCCGAAAGCTCTGAGCTTTCGTCTCTGAGTGCACTTTCGCGAGCTGAGTGTCGTTAAAGTTTCCATTTTTTAGTCTTTGTGAGCCCTAAACTAGTGAGAAAGAAATTGATCAATGAGATGTTGAATTGAGGTATAATTGGTTAGCAAGAGGTTGGTACCTTTCGATTTGAGATCCTCGGCTGTAGAGGAACCCTAGAATTCTTTGAATTGGGGGAGGGATTCAGGGAATTTGTTAGGGTTAGGGTTTCCATCTTCGTTCTTTAATTTGGTGAAGGGAGATGCAACGGTAACAGGTGGATGAAGAAAAGTAATTGTTTGTGGGTTCGGATCTGAGTCGGACAAATTTTCAAAACCGACCCCTTTGGGTTTTTAATTGCAAAAAACGACCCATTTCAATATTATTTATAAAAACCGACCCAGTTAGTTGAAACCGGGTTAGTTTTTAAAAAAAAAATTCTCAAACTTCACGGGAGTTCAACTCCCATGAAGTTTTGTTATGAGAAAAACTTCACGGGAGTTCAACTCCCGTGAAGTTTCCCAAAAAAAATAAAAAAAACCGACCTGTTTTCAGCCAGTTCCCAAACTTCACGGGAGTTCAACTCCCGTGAAGTTTTGTTATGAGAAAAACTTCACGGGAGTTCAACTCCCGTGAAGTTTCCCAAAAAAATAAAAAAAACCGACATGTTTTCAGCCCCTGGCTGAAAACAAGTCGGTTTTTGTAAATATTTTTAAAACCGGTCATTTTTTGCAATTAAAAACTCAAAGGGGTCGGTTTTGAAAATTTATCCGATCTGAGTCATCTGACTGAGCTCAAAGTCTAATAAGCCCCTGAACTTTACACAATTTTTCTATGAACCCTTAAACTCCTATTTCGATCAATTAAGCCTCTAATCTTACACAATTGTTCCATAAAGTCCTTAAACTTATATTTCTATCTATTAGGCCCCAAAAATTTTTAACTTTAATTCTATTTGGTTCCCATGGTCTTTTTAAGCTCCAAACACCATCCAAAATATTGTTTCAGTTAGGATAGAATTGAAATGTTGTAAAAAGAATCATATGACAAAGCTATTATAGTTTGAGTTTTGATATTATTGCTATTTGTTCAAAGTTTAATTTTTTTTTACCGCTTAGTATGCAAGTCTTGTGGTGTACACAATGAAAATCCAAGTATTGTAATATTAAACAAAATCAAGATACAAGAATATAGAAAAATTTCTGATTGGAAGAGAAATAACAATCAATGAAAGCTTAGCGAGATTTTTCTTTAAAGAAACATTGATGATTGAGACTCCACAATACCTGTACATTCGTCATCAGAATTGGTTCCTTTTGGCTAACCTCTGATAGTTGACAGGGGGAATGGCTCTTGTTCGTGTCCGAGTGCGTTGGTAGATTCCTTCAAACTCGTTAGCGATTTCTCTGACGCTTGGAGAACGATCCGTCTCTGACTCATCAGAACTAGGGACTGACGACTCCCTCTACCGATCACATTGATAGTGACTCCAGAATACTCGATCTATGAAAACTTCTTCTTGTAATGATGTCGTCGCTTGCTTGGTCGAGCAACACTCGTCAATCGGTCGAACACTGATCACCTAGGCACAAAATCACAACATTAGCATTCTGAGAGGACCGCAGAAATAAACCGCTCACATTGACATGAATGAGTGGCTTATTGCATCGGTCTTTCTCTTGATAAAAGTCCCCTTAGGGGGGGTTAGTCACATTGAACTTTTTAAGTAGAACTGGGATAATTGCTAAAGTGGGATAATTTTTTGACACTGGGATAATTTAGTGGAACAATGATGGATAATTCTTGAAGTGGGATAATTTGATAGGATAATTTAGTGGGATAATGGTGGATAATTTTATGAAGTGTGATAATTTGATAGGATAATTTGGTGGAGTAATGGTGGGTATAAATTATTATTGTTAATAATTGTATATTAAAATAAGGGAAAATTGCTTGGGGGAACCTAATTAAATTGGGCCATGCATCCCCACCCCAAGCCCAAAGACCATAACCAAAAAGCCCTAAACTTGAGAGATATGTGCAACCAACCCCTAAACCCACTGCCCAAGAAAATCTCTTCCCAATTTACCCTTCTTCTTCCCAATTTAAAAGCTGCTCAAGCCAATGTTAACTCTCCTCCGCCTCCAGCGCCTCCACCGCCGCCATTTCTCAACCTCTCCCTCCCAGATCCTCTCCCCCTCCGACCCCTCTGCCGTCCTCACCTCCAAGCAAAAATCCCTTACCGCCCTCGCCCTCCTCATACAAATCCCCCGTGATCCCTCCCCCTCCTCAATCAAACGTCGAGCATGGATGAAGATGAAGATCTACGCGAGAAACCATGGCGTCGACACCGTCGTCCACCACGCCGGCCAGGCCGTCGCCGGCGGCGCCAACATTTTCCAAGATCGCATGGTATTTTTGCCCTAATTTGCAATTTAATGCCCCAAAATTTGACCATTAAGTGAGAAAAGAGAAATTTGAAACTGCCCTCTGGATGTTGAAATGCATCAAGAGATGGGAGAGAGATTTGGGCTCTTGTTAATGGATTCAAGAGTTGAATGTCTCGGCCTTGGATATCAACAGTACACAACCAACCATGATTAGATCCAATAAGCACTTATTTCTTATTTCTGGCACAAGTAACTCACCGTAATTGATGTCTTCCCACTAGTTATCATGACATTGCATTAGCAATGGTATGGGAGGGGGTTTATTGGGAAGGATACAGTGGCATAATGGTAATTTTGGTGGAAGCAAGTGAAGGCTATCAATGATAAGGGAAAATTGCTTGGGGGAACCTAATTAAATCAAGATCGCATGGTATTTTTGCCCTAATTTGCACTTTAATGCCCCAAAAATTGACCATTAAGTGAGAAAAGAGAAAATTTTGGGGGGCATTGAAGTGCAATAAGCTGAAAAAGATAAAATTTTCGCAAAAAGAACTGTAATTTTATTTTTTTGAATGGTTTGTAGGGAATGAAGAACTATAGGAGCTTTAAGCGAGCTTTAAGCAGACAATGAGAAGGCTGGAAGAAGCTGCGATGACTTGTAGAGGGCATGAGAGAGTTCAGCTGCTGAGGAGATGGCTGGTTGCTTTGAAAGGAATTGAGAAGGCTTCTGATGAGAAGAGTCCAGAGCAGGCTCAGTCTTCTGATGAGCCCAACTCCCCTAATTCTACTAATTCATCGAAATTATATAGTGTTGATGATAGCAGGACAGAGGATTTGTACTGCAGATTGCTATGTTGTTAGATTAATTTGTTGGTTCTTTGAAGAAAATTAGGTTGTAGGTTTGGAGAGTTATACTCTATTTGATGGGTTAAAATCATTTGTGGGATGATTTTGATATAATAACAGCTCAATTCTGTGTGACTTTTGGTGCCCATATGTGATATTTTAGTATGATGTGTGACTTATGCTGCATTTAGTCACATTTTAGTATTTTGTGTGACTTTTGTGGTTGTTACGTGACATTTTAGTATTCTGTGTGACTCTTGGGGCCCATATGTGACATTTCAGTATCCTGTGTGACTTTTGGGGCTGTTATGTGATATTTTTACATTTTCTGTGTTATATTCTTATTATTAGTTACATATCCTGCTATTAAGTGTTATGTTATATTTCTACAGATATGATTATGGCATACATGCGTATTTTTTCATCAAGACGATCCTCGAGGGAAGGGAGATAATGAACATTGAAGCATTGCACATGGAGTCGCATATGCTACGAGTAGGACTTGCTGCTCAACTCATATGTGAAGGGCGTGAATGGAAAAAAACTACGATTGAAATTAGACAGTGATGATCCAGAATATTTTTTGTACTTTGGGGGTAGTGATGTACCTATGAATGAGTGGAAGTATTAGACTCTACATGTAACTGTAACATTTGTTTAAACGCTATGATGTAAAGGATAACTAGTTTACTAGTTGTGTATGACATTTGTTGGATTGTTGTGTGAGCTATATGTGAAGATATATGACCATTAGTATGATGTGTAACTTTTGAGGCTGTTATGTGATGTTTTAGTATGCTGTGTGACTTTTGCTCCTTGTATGTGACATTTTGGTGTTCTGTGTGACTTTTGAGGCTGTTATGTGATGTTTTAGTATGCTGTGTGACTTTTTCTCATTGTATGTGACATTTTGGTGTTCTGTGTGACTTTTGAGGCTGTTATGTGATGTTTTAGTATGCTGTGTGACTTTTGCTCCTTGTATGTAACATTTTGGTGTTCTGTGTGACTTTTGAGGCTGTTATGTGATGTTTTAGTATGCTGTGTGACTTTTGCTCCTTGTATGTGACATTTTGGTGTTCTGTGTGTATTAGACAAACACATAACTATTTCATTTGTTGGATGTTGGATGTTTACTAGCTGTTTGTAAATGATAAAATGTGCATTTGTAATTTCTTGGTGATCTTTTTTCTTTAGCATATTAAATGGAATCTAAAAGTAAAGTTCTGACAGGTATCACTGTTAATACTAACAAGTCACACGAACATGTAATATGTCACATTTAAGTAGCAAATATCACAACAAAAGAGAAAATGTAACATGTAACAGACAACAGTCACAAAAGAGTTTGAATTCTGCTAGGAAACGTTAATCATACTAAAACATCACATAACAGCCTCAAAAGTCACACAGAAAACCAAAATGTCACATACAAGGAGCAAAAGTCACACAGCATACTAAAACATCACATAACAGCCTCAAAAGTCACACAGAGCACCAAAATGTCACATACAAGGAGCAAAAGTCACACAGCATACTAAAACATCACATAACAGCCTCAAAAGTCACACAGAACACCAAAATGTCACATACAAGGAGCAAAAGTCACACAGCATACTAAAACATCACATAACAGCCTCAAAAGTCACACAGAACACCAAAATGTCACAAGTCACACAGCATACTAAAACATCACATAACAGCCTCAAAAGTCACACAGAACACCAAAATGTCACATATAAGGAGCAAAAGTCACACAACATACTAAAACATCACATAACAGCCTCAAAAATTACACATCATACTAATGGTCATATATCTTCACATATAGCTCACACAACAATCCAACAAATGTCATACACAACTAGTAAACTAGTTATCCTTTACATCATAGCGTTTAAACAAATGTTACAGTTACATGTAGAGTCTAATACTTTTACTCAATCATAGGTACATCACTACCCCCAAAGTACAAAAAATATTCTGGATCATCACTGTCTAATTTCAATCGTAGTTTTTTTCCATTCACGCCCTTCACATATGAGTTGAGCAGCAAGTCCTACTCGTAGCATATGCGACTCCATGTGCAAGGCTTCAACGTTCATTATCTCCCTTCCCTCGAGGATCGTCTTGATAAAAAAATACGCATGTATGCCATAATCATACCTGTAGAAATATAACATAATACTTAATAGCAGGATATGTAACTAGTAACAAGAATATAACATAGAAAATGTAAAAATATCACATAACAGCCCCAAAAGTCACACAGAATACTAAAATGTCACATATGGGCCCCAAGAGTCACACAGAATACTAAAATGTCACGTAACAACCACAAAAGTCACACAAAATACCAAAATGTGACTAAATGCAGCATAAGTCACACAACATACTAAAATATCACATATGGGCACCAAAAGTCACACAGAATTGAGCTATTATTATATCAAAATCATCCCCCAAATGATTTCAACCCATCAAATAGAGTATAACTCTCCAAACCTACAACCTAATTTTCTTCAAAGAACCAACAAATTAATCTAACAACATACCAATCTGCAGTACAAATCCTTTGTCCTGCTATAATCAACACCACATAATTCCGATGAATTAGTAGAATTAGGGCTGGAGCTCTGAGATTTCGACGACGACGAAGATGTAGCGTCAAGTATAACACAACTATTAAGTGCAGATTCGAAACCAACCCAATTTTCCCTTGTCATTGATAGCCTTCACTTGCTTCCACCAAAAGTACCATTATGCCACTGTATCCTTCCCAATAAACCCCCTCCCATACCATTGCTAATGCAATGTCATGATAACTACTGGGAAGACATCAATTACGGCGAGTTACTTGTGCCAGAAATAAGAAACAAGTGCTTATTGGATCTAATCATGTTTGGTTGTGTACTGTTGATATCCAAGGCCGAGACATTCAACTCTTGAATCCATTAACAAGAGCCCAAATCTCTCTCCCATCTCTTGATGCATTTCAACATCCAGAGGGTAGTTTCAAATTTCTCTTTTCTCACTTAATGGTCAAATTTTGGGGCATTAAATTGCAAATTAGGGCAAAAATACCATGCGATCTTGGAAAATGTTGGCGCCGCCGGCGACGGCCTGGCCGGCGTGGTGGACGACGGTGTCGGCGCCATGGTTTCATCCATGCTCGACGTTTGATTGAGGAGGGGGAGGGATCGCGGGGGATTTGTATGAGGAGGGCGAGGGCAGTAAGGGATTTTTGCTTGGAGGTGAGGACGACAGAGGGGTCGGAGGGGGAGAGGATCTGGGAGGGAGAGGTTGAGAAATGACGGCGGTGGAGGCGCTGGAGGCGGAGGAGAGTTAACATTGGCTTGAGCAGCTTTTAAATTGGGAAGAAGAAGGGTAAATTGGGAAGAGATTTTCTTGGGCAGTGGGTTTGGGGGTTGGTTGCACATATCTCTCAAGTTTAGGGCTTTTTGGTTATGGTCTTTGGGCTTGGGGTTGGGATGCATGGCCCAATTTAATTAGGTTCCCCCAAGCAATTTTCCCTTAAAATAAATATAAGATTGATAAGCAATTGATTAGTCTAGTAATAACTATAAAATATAATGTAATAAAACATCACTATTCATCTCAAATAATAAAATATTTTACAACTAAATAAAAATCTAAATCCCTAGAGTGACTCGACTTCCATCATCCCACATGGCCTCTGCCATAGAATTTCTCCAAGCTCCTGCAGCTGCTCGTTGAGTCTGTTGAGTCTGTAACTCATCTTCTTCATCGGAGTCATCATCCGCATCAGCAATATTTCGTGGTGCTTCTAGTGGAAGATCATAAATGTCGAAGTCATCATTTGTATTCTCCAATCTTAAAAAGTTATGCAATCCGACGCATGCAACGAACATCTTTATTTGTGTGGCATATGGAAAACCTGGAGGTTGGCTCTTGAAAATAGTGAATCTAGACTTAAAAACTCCAAAGATGCGCTCGACACAATTTCTAAGAGACGCATGCCGATGATTGAAAACTTCTTTTGAATTTCGTGGTCGTTGCCGATTATTAGCATGACCGAACTCTGAAAGATGGTACCTTTGACCTCGGTATGGAGCAAGAAATTGTAGCCTATTTGGATAGCCGCAGTCAACTAGATAAAATTTATCTGCAAACAAGAATAAAAATAAGAATGAGAAAAAAATATTATAAAACTAAAAAAATATTTTAATTGATAGAAAAAATATTATAAAAAAGATTATTACTCTGTGGAAGTGGAAGTCCATAAGGTCTACTCATTGCATCCTTCAAGACTCTTGCATCATTAGCAGAACCCTCCCACCCAGCTAAGACATAAATGAATTTGAGATCAAATGTGCAAGCTGCCAAGACGTTCTGAGAGAGAAAACCATGTCTATTTCGATAGGGCGTCTGATCTATGTTATACACCATGCACGGTATATGAGTCCCATCTATTGCACCGATACAGTCCTGAATAATCAATGTGTCAGACCATCTCAAGTGATATGTGTGTGGTCGCGCACGCATGTGTGCACGTGTGTGTGTCTGCGTGTGTGTAAATTCTAAAGCAATAATAATTACCTTGAAATAAGGCCAAAAGCGAGATTCTGATTTAACCTTATCAGGTGGATCAGTAGGGGGTGATGCCATCAAGCATGATGCTAAAGATACCAAAACCTGTAATGCTTTATTGAAACATACACTGATGGTCCATTTTGAACGATCAAATCGATCAGTTGAGACAGAGTATCGTTGATTTTGACTAACCGTGAGAAGAAAAATAGCAATCATCTCCTCAACACTAATGTGGTATGTGTCTTGTATATGGCCCCGCTCTCTCAAGATATTGCATAACTTCATGAAGCAATCTGGGTACATGCGGTAAATTCTACGAAAATCTTGTGGATGATTATCCATCTTGGACTGTAAGTATGTGAGACCAAGATCTGTGATACCACGTCGAGGACTTCGAAAATTAAGCGTATTTGCTATGAACTCCTGTGATAGACATCCTGATACCTTTGTGATCAGATCTGCAGCCTCAGCAACTAATTCGATTATGCGAATGAAAAGATTATCATCGAAGTCTTCATGATGAAAATATAAAATGGGCAAATTTTGATCTTCCTCCATCCTATTAAATAATATAACCAATGAAATATAATCAATTTACATGAAACTTATGTGCATAGGAAATAAATAAAACACTCTATTATTAGCACACAATGAGACAGATAACTAAGTAGCAATCAATTAGAAAATGTTGATATGTATGCTATTCGTTAATCACCAAACTTCTGAAAAATAAAAGAAAACATAATATTGCACTACTCTCATCTACACATACAAGAATCATTTGTTAGGATGATACATATAATAGAAACTTCATCCATTAAATACACCAAACTAAGATAGCTGACAAGTCAAATAACATAAAAACATAATATAAACAAATAAATAAAAGCATAGCAATATCCTAAAAATAAATAGTTTTGACAAATTGAAATGAAATTGATCCTAAAAATACTTTCCAAATCTTAAAAAAA
>NC_033794.1:111766816-111774017 GCF_001876935.1 Asparagus officinalis | reverse complement strand
TGTGGATGATTATCCATCTTGGACTGTAAGTATGTGAGACCAAGATCTGTAATACCACGTCGAGGACTTCGAAAATTAAGCGTATTTGCTATAAACTCCTGTGATAAAAGTGCTGATATCTTTGTGATCAGATCTGCAGCCTCAGCAGCTAATTCGATTATGCGAATCAAAAGATTATCATCGAAGTCTTCATGATGAAAATATAAAATGGGCAAATTTTGATCTTCCTCCATCCTATTAAATAATATAACCAATGAAATATAATCACTTTACTTGAAACTTATGTGCATAGGAAATAAATAAAGCACTCTATTATTAGCACACAATGGGACTGATCACAAAGTAAGATAGCTGACAAGTCAAATAACATAAGAACATAATATAAACAAAAAAAACAAAAGCATATCACATTCTAAAAAAAACATGACATTATCCCAAGTTCCACCTATTCAATGAAAAATAGTTTGACAATATGAAATTCCTCATAATCCTAACACCATAACAAATCTTTAAAAACATAGAAAGATCCTAAACTGATAAATTATTGCCTCTAAACAAAAAAACATGACATTATCCCAAGTTCCACCTATTCAATGAAAAATAGTTTGACAATATGAAATTCCTCATAATCCTAACACCATAACAAATCTTTAAAAACATAGAAAGATCCTAAACTGATAAATTATTGCCTCTAAACATCTTCAAAGAAATCAGAATCATAATGTTCACCATTTGGATCAGAATTGGCTTGAGTCCCATCATTACCATTATTCATTATCTCACCAGTCAACCTAAAATGTAGAAACTCATAGCGGTCTTTTGCATCCATGTCAATAAATGCATCCTTCATGTCCTGTGAGATATTGTCACTGAGGATATTCCATTTTTGTGGCTTAGTCAATTCAGAAGTAGACATAACAGCATCAACCCATTCTTTATTCCGACCTTTTCTTATCTTCCTCAACTCATCAACTAACTCATGAAAAGCTTTACCTACAGTAACAACTCCCTCTCCTACCTCTTGCAACGATAACTGGGAAGATGTAGAGGATGTGCCTGTAGTACCAATTGACCTACGCCTTCGTTTACCATTATTCAGAGTGGATGGTCCAGAACCAGATAATGGCACATTATCAGTGGGAACGGTGGTAGCATGTTGCATATCTACAGTAGCATTTCCTCCATCCGGAGATTCCATCTCAGCATCAGCACCAAGTATGCCATCCCCAACCACTTCCTCTAAGCGTGCTTCATCCAAGCTATCAAGACATAAACCTATAGCTCCTCTGCCAGAAGCACCATGGTCTCCACATACCATAAGTATATCCTCAAAATTCTCAAAAAGTTTATCCTTGAGATTTGGAGTATTTGGACGTGCCTAAAACATGACATACGAAAATAATTAATATTATGTTCAAATTAATATATATGAAACATGACATAAACCAACCTCTAAAATGCCATTCCACACTTCGTCGGGACATGTAAATTTCTGTGTGGTAGGGTCCCAACCAAAACCAGAGTTATTTTTCATCAGGATCTTCACAGGTGCAATCTTTCTCTTCCATTGCTTTATCTTGTTCATTACATGATTATATCTAAAATCTTTTCCAAAATTTTCAACTAGAGGGGGTATCACATTCTTCAGAATCACATACTTTTTAAAACTGCCATTTGCTTGCTTATTTCCATTCTTAACTTCCTCTACTAACAGTCTAAGCAATTCATTAGCCTCTGCTTCAGTCCATATCATATAATCCATCCTTGCTTTTTTCTGTCCCTCACTTTCTTGACCTCGAAATATTTCTTCTTGATTTTGACTCTGTGATCTTATGTCCATCCTATAACAAATTCAAAAATAACTTTTCAAAATCTCAAATATGGAATTGGATTAAAATATAAATGCATCTGATATAAAAAGAACAAGCACATATATAATAATAATGTGAACACAGATGAAGACCCTAGTGGCTGGCGTCCATACTATACATTTGTCAACCAATTACGTGAGAAATATGCAAAGAACGAAGTTCTGCCAAGTATATCCCCCACCCCTCCACCCCACCCCCCCACCCCCAAATATAAAAAGAACAAGCACATATATAATAATAATGTGAACACAGATGAAGACCCTAGTGGCTGGCGTCCATACTATACATTTGTCAACCAATTACGTGAGAAATATGCAAAGAACGAAGTTCTGCCAAGTATATCCCCCCACCCCTCCACCCCACCCCCCACGCCAAAAAAAGTCACTCATTTATCTTCTGCAATGCTATAGACCTGTAGAGAGGTTTTGCTGGTCTTGCCAGTTACACTTTTGTTATATAGCTATTTCATTTGTTAGCTTGACAATGACAAATATGCACATATATATATAAAAATATGCAGCAAACCAAGCCAATTTCTTCTATAATTTGTTATGTTTCTGATGGAAATGTGTTCTCTGTTTTGGAAAAAAAAATTGAGATGCGAACCTGAGACAAAAATAATAAAAGCTTGTGTACATTTGTGCAGTGAATTCGGAATCCATGGGTAGGTCAAAGTACAAGTATAGGTCATTAGAGAACTAAAAGAAATGAAATTTTCATACATTTTGATTTGAGAAAGCTATTGGCCCTTAGTTGCTGGTTAATCTTGAAGCTTCGCATTTAGGTTCAAGGATTGATCGAGTTACTGGTAATTTAGAATGTTTTTGTTGCTTGAAGTAGAGCACCCTAATTTGGGCCTTATTAAAGTCTGCGTCTTGTATGAATCTGCAACTGGGGAAAATTGAAAATATAATTTGTGCCAGAGCCAAGATGTGCACGCTTTCACATTGATTTCTTAATTCATGGGTAGTTGAAAGTATTAGGTATTATTCAGCTAACTCATTGTACTTTGGGGCCTGAGATTGATGTGTTGCAGGTATAAATAACATTGTCCAAGAATAGAAAAAAGTAGTTTGGATATGCAAGAAACTAATTATTAAGAGAGGAAGTTAAAGGTTGAAACATTTGATTCGATGTTTGTGATGGTCACAGGTGTCCTGGTCGCTTACAAATTATCCAAGCATGCCTCTCATGGTACAATAATATATCTCAGGGTGCAATCTAAAAATCTTCTAAGTATAATTGCCACATGTAAGAAAATTTTTAATGCATTAATCCACTCTTTTTGCTTGTCAAGTTTGTACTACAACTCCTGTGCTGAACAAGGCGAGCTGGAATTATTATTTCTGTAATGTGTCTAATATGTGCAAGGGTAAATAATCATTAAATTAAGTTTGCACTCTACACACTATCATTATCTATGACCAAAATTGCAAAAATATATATAAATTACAGAGTATGATTCATTTGATATGGGAATGCCTTAACTATATGACAAACTGCTCTTTGATTTCCTATGTAGGAAACTTATTCCCCGCCTGACGCTGATTATATGTTCATCTCTATGCTTTAGTATTCACATGGACAGAAGTTAATCACACAATGGTACTTTCATTTACAAAATGGTACTTTCATTTACAAAATCTAATTACATATTCTTTAGTAATCACATGGACAAAAGTTAATCACACTTTGTATGGTTTTGTAACTAGTGATGGACTGGACATGCCATTGTACTATACTCTCTCACTGAATGCATGACTAACATCAAACTGAAAACATTCAGTGATCAATAACTTTCACCATTAAATCAAAGCCAAGTATTTTTAAAGGCAGCAATATAACTAATCTATGCAATCAAATTTCCTAATTTGTATGCAGATATCCAACCTCAACTAGAAAGGAAAAGCACAACTAAAACCTAAAGATGAGCACCATGAGAAACTTCCGTGAGTATTTCCTGTTATCAGGTAAAGTACTCTAGAACTCATATCTAATATAACAAGTACAGAGGAAATCTTGATTTTTGGGGTGATACATACATGAATCAATTTTTTACATACATGAATCAATTTCTTGATCTAATTACAAGCAAATTAAAGGCATGATCATCAACTTTGTTTAAAATCCATTGAACAAGTACAACGATAACAAACTTTGATGCCAAATATGCAAAAAGGCCTAGCAGAAGCCTAAAGATGTTTAATTTATTCAGTAGACTTCCATCCTCATATTAAGTTATTTCTGTCAAATTGAACCTTGCCTTTTAGAAGGTATTAAACAATATTACTAGCCAACAAAATAAAGGTTCAAAAACAGCGATTATAGCACAAATTGTACAGCAAATTACATGTTTTCGGCTTTCTTGAATTGGCTCTGCTATCTCTAGAACTCATATCTAATATATCAAGTACAGAGGAAATCTTGATTTTTGGGGTGATACATACATGAATATACAATATCATAACAAATGTATCATCCCACATTTAGCTATTCTCCTCCTCCTCCTCCTCCTCCTTTTTTTTTTGGTAAACCGGTGAGTAATTACCCCATGTGGTCCATTGATAAGAACACATTTACCTATTCTAATCTTTTCCTGATTTATGAATCTCGTCCAACATCGATCAAGCCTAATGAAATCACTGCCATAGTCCAATTGCTTACATCCAAACATAAAATCCCTAAAACTGCCTAATTTAATCGGACTGATAACATCAGAATTTATTTTGAAAGTCACATTAATAATTTCAGTTCCACATAGATCATCAACTTTGTTTAAAATCCAAAGAACTGAAGTTATATACCTGATCTCGTGGACGGCGCAGGAGAAGTTGATGAAGTCGGAGAAGATGACACGGCGGAGACGACGCACTGGGAAGGGAAGAGGATCAGAGAGAAGAGAGGCGGAGAAATTTTTCGGGAGGGAGGGAGGCAGAAGCACCGCTTCAATTTTTCCCCCAATCGGTTCTTCTCAATGGGTAGGATAATTTTTGAGAGGGGAACTTATGGCTATATATATAGGTAGTATAATTAGTGGGATAATTATAACAAATTATCCCAATTCTAATTCAAGTAGAATTCTACTTGACTAACGCACCAAAAAAATAATACAGTTCTAGTTCTACAAAAGTTCTACTTGACTAACACTATAAAAAAATATCCCATTTCCTAATTCTATGTGACTAACACCTTAAAATTTTATCCCACAGATTATCCCAGTTCCAGATTTAAGTTCTATGTGACTAACCCCCCCTTAAATCGGTGACTTGGGAAGTATTTCTCACCGAACGTGAGGTTGAAGCTAGAACCCTCTGTCCATCAGTAGACGAGACTGGTTCTTGGTGAACATGGATCTTAAATCCATGTTGGTCTTTTCTGACATGACGAATCACATTGTGTCCTGAAGAAGGAACACGAGGGTCGTGTTTAGATTGAAGAACACAAGACTGAGGTCTGCGTTTTGCTGGTGAAACGCGCCTTTACGAGCTGCATTCTGGTTGGTCAATGCAGTCCTGAGACTTGCGTTTAGATTCTAGAACGTTCTCCTAAGAACTGCGTTCAGGCTGATTAACGCGGTCTGGAGACCTGCGTTTTGGTTCAAGAACGCACTCCTGAGAAATTGCATTCTGTTTGGAAAACGCGTCCCGGAGGACTGTGTTTTGGTGTTGGTCCCTGAGAACTGCATTCAGGCTGATTAATGCGGTCTGCAGACCTGCATTTTGGTTTTGAAACGCACTCTTGAGAGTTGCGTTCTATTTGGGAAACGCGTCCCGGAGGATTGCGTTTTGGTGTTAGAAAGCGTCCCTGAGGAGTGCGTTTTGAGTTTGGAACACTCCCTTGAGGGTTGCGTTTTAGTTGGATCACACGGGGCTCGTATTTGGGCTCATCAACGTAAGGCTTACGTTCTGGAGCAGAAACGTAGAGCTCTTGCTGAGGCTCACAACGCGGGGCTCACGTTGATTGAGAGATCAACTATCTCGGAATTATGCTCTTCGTCGGAATCTCCTCCTTTGTTGAGCGGCATTCTTCTTCGCCTGTTTTAAGGCTTTTGCAGCGTCGCTATCTGTGTTGATCGAGTTTGTCACTGCAATGAGCCTTTTGTGACCCGATACCCATCGTTTTGGTGCGGGTGTGGAACCTTCAACTCGGTTAACGAGTTTGGTTGCGACTGAGTCTACTTCTTCAGAGGAGAGGTAGTCCGAGAGATCTGGTCCAAAGGAGAGGATTTCCTTTGGTGGTTCGGTAGCGGTTGAAGCTTTAGTCTCCTTGGAGACTTTGTGGATCTTGCGCATAGCCTTGGGGCTAAGGGGTCCAGAGGAGAGTAACTCCTCATACTTGGCTTAATCAAACTCCACAACGAGAGTTTCAACTGTTGTTCCAGTGAGGTTAATGTCAGATTGCGCCACCACTTCTTCATCGGTAAAAAAGCTAGTCCCCAGCAGAGTCACCATCTTTTGTTTGGTGGGAAAATTGAAAAAAATAAGAAAATAAATTTGTATTATTCTCTCTAATAGACTTAGAAAAGAATAAGTTACAATTCTCTCAATGCAATCTCTCTCTAACAACTTAGAAAAATAAATTACAATTTTCTTGTATAGGATTCCGATTTACAAAAGAGAAAATGGTTGACGGAAACCATTCCCTTTGTTTAACCTGGGTTCTTCTTGGTGTCGATGGAATACCTCATTCGATGTTCGTGTCGAGTTTGCTTTTCGTTGACGATCCGAACGCTTCACATTGTGGAACGTTGTCTTTGCCTCTTGACTCGAACTCTTGGACGACCTTGCGTGGTAAGTTTGAAACTCTTAACGAGTTAGGGAACTCTGAACGAGTTATAACTCTATGGAAGAGTTGATTGATTTAACCGAAAATCAGTTTCTAGCCAAGGTCAAAGCTCCGAAGCTCCAAGCTCTTTGTTGCCGATGAAGATGATCTCCAATAGCCTCCAAATCTAAAGATCTCAAAAAAAAATCTGCTTAAGAGATTACTGATCTCTCTTTTTACGATATTTTTGATGCAAAAAGTCGATCCAATTGAAGATCTTGAACTCAGTTGAGTTTTTCGCCATTTATAGGGGATTAAGGGGTGTAACCGCCCCCTTAATTCGCTCTTAAGTGGGAGTGATCCTCTCAAATCGTGGAAAACAGTTTTGAAACTGTTCAGCTCGTGTTTGAACGAGTCAAACGCAAGAATTGCGTTCTGGGCACAAATTTTGCGTTCTAGACTTGGGACGCAGAGCTGGGCTCTACATTTGAGCCTGAAAACGCAGCCACGAACTCTGCGTTTTGAGTCTGGAACGCAGCCACGAACTCTGCGTTTTGAGTCTGGAA
>NC_033794.1:111713538-111766718 GCF_001876935.1 Asparagus officinalis | reverse complement strand
GTTGCAAAGATCATCATCTTGTACCCTTCGTCTTGGCTCCTTGAAAATAAGAGAGTCGTCAGATTGTAACTCCCGATGTTGATTGTAAAGGCTGTTGAATTAGAGCTTCCATCGATCTACGTGAAAACTTTCAGCTTTCATCATCAGTGTTTGATGAAGATCAGCTATCTGCAGTAATTTTTAGACAGTCTACAGTAATCATCTATTGTTTTGTTAATAAGAATACAGGGAAGATTTCATAATTAATTCAGAAATGAATTACAATCTATAATAGACATGTAACAAAATATTATTTTGTTATCATTCTCATGATGTACCTATGTTCGTAACTTTGTAAGATTGTATGTACACACATGTATACGTCATATATGATACTTGTGTATCGAGATTAGTATGACCTGATATTTTAAAGTTTGCCCAAAAAGGAATTATTATTATTATTATTATTATTATTTTCGTTTGAGGGAACATTGAAAAGGAATCTAGTATATTCACCCCACACACCATCTAAAGAAAGACAATAAAAAAATTATATGTGTTAATTGCATGGTGATTACGCTGATATATTCGTGCGATGTATCCTTGGCACATTATCTTATAGGGTGAATGAATCAGGATTCAATAAAAATATTTGTACAACCGTATTACGATGCCCATATTCGAATAGTGGGACATGCTTCATGTTATAAATTTGAGGGATCGACGACAATCAAGCTCATCGAGATCTAGGCCTGTACATCCGGGCCGGCCCGGCCCGGAAATCCGGGCCCGGGCCGGGCAAAACCGGGACCCGGACCCGGGCCCGGGTACCCAGGGCCGGGTCCGGGCCCGGGCCCGGGCCGGGTTTCGGGCTGGCCCGGGTGATTTTCTTTTTTTTTTTATTTTTTTCCAAATTTTTTTAATGTTATTTAAATTATAAATTATAAAAAAAGACAAGAAAAATAATAAAAACAATAATTTTATTAATTACTTAAAATGACATAAATTATAAATAAAAAATGATAAAAACAAATTCTTTATTAATAATTAATAAATCATTTACAAATTACAAGTACAAATTTATTTTGGAATTAATCGCATCACAATAGATAAGTAAATCCCAACTAGGTTGGCACCTACTCACCTATATCACTATCATTTGCAATTATTTCCAAAATAATTCTTTACAAATTTTAAGCTAAGATATAAAAACTACAATCTATTCTTTATATCTATCTGCTAGTCCCAATTCTTCAAATTTATCTTCAATTCCAGCCATCCGATCGATGCCTTGCGTTCGCTTCTCGTACCTCCACCAATCTTGTAAGCACATCACCGCTTGTACAGTATACGGATCCAAGCATGTCCTGTGATCGTCGATCAAACGACCTGCTGTGCTGAAGGCGGATTCCGAAGCTACCGTCGAAACCTGCACTGTTAGTAAGTCACGAACCATGGTGGAAAGTATAGGATATGAAACTGATCCATATACTTTCCACCATTGCAAAATATCTAAAGCATTTCCTTGACATCTAACTAAAGAAGCAGAAAAATATTCATCTATTTCAGAAACCTCCGATGATGACGATCCAAGTCCAGATCCACCAGTTAGCTCAGCTACCATTGCATACCTATCAAAACTTACACTTTTACCTCGGGCTCGGGATGAGCTCGAAGAAACCGAAGCTGCAGACTGTTGTGCAGCTACACCATGTCTAGCTGCATACTCATCATATAAAGTTTGAAAATAATTTCTAATAAGTAAATGATGAGTAGTAGCATTCAGGGTGGTTCCATCATCTAAGTCTATAACCTGTCCACCATACAATGACTGTAACAAACTTCGAAGGCCAATATCCTTCAAGCATGGATCAATAAGAACCCCCAAACCAAAAATATGAGGAATAGGCCTAAAATACTTATTAAATTTGCTCTCCATTTCAAAAACCATAGGTCCAAAAGTAGCATCCAAACGATATTTATCAAAAAAATTTTGAATATTTAAAATTTGTAAAGCAGCTAAAGTAATGGTTGGATAATAACAGCCAGATAATAACATGGTAGCATCATAAAAAACTTGTAACATTTCATTTAAATTACATATAACTGTCCATTCATCTTCAGTTATTCCATAAGTGCTACCAGAACTAGAACTAGAAGCATAATAGTTTATAAAATCAGTTATAATGTCTTTATATTCTATTGCTACACTTAACATTGCATATGTGGAATTCCACCTATGGTCAACATCTTTTGGAATTAGTCTAGGCTTTACATTTTTTCTTTTACAAAATTGTTTCCATCTTTTAAGTCTTTGTTCAGAAGCACTATGCATGTAAGCAACTGTTCTAACCTTTTCTATCATGGGTTTAATTTCAGTAAATGCACTTTGAACAATTAAATTTAAAATATGACAGATGCACCTAATATGAAAAAGATCACCATGACATGGCAATGATAAAGATGATCTGATAAAATCAACAGCTACATTGTTATTACTTGCATTATCTAGTGAAAGAGAAAATATTCTTTGTGAAATTTCTAATTTCATAAGTTCTTCAATTATTAAATTTGCAACATTAGCACCAGTATGTGACTCTTCTATTGCAATAAAAGAAACAACTCTTTTAAACATTTGCCAATTTTCATCAATCCAGTGTGCTGTGATACATAAA
The DNA here is from genome assembly GCF_001876935.1 of Asparagus officinalis. Taxonomy (NCBI): domain Eukaryota; kingdom Viridiplantae; phylum Streptophyta; class Magnoliopsida; order Asparagales; family Asparagaceae; genus Asparagus; species Asparagus officinalis. Next base: position 111,764,064 of record NC_033794.1, on the reverse strand, counting down.
TATCCAGTTTGTGCTCTAGATGTCCAAATATCAGAAGTTAAAGAAAATTTACAGTTTAAATTTTTAAAATAAGAAATTATTTTTTCTTGTTCTTGCTGATAATATTTTAAAATATCACGTTGACAGGTTTGACGAGAAAATTTTTTAAATGCAGGATAAAAACCATCTCTAAACATATCTTCAAATTCATCATCTTCTACTAATTTAAAAGGAAGGTTTTTAAGAATGATAAACCTGATTACGCATTTCCTGGCTCTGGCAGCGTCATAGTTCCAACTACCGAGACTACCAGAAGAGGAGGATTGAGAAATCATGGATTGTCGGATATCACCTTGAGGAGGCTGGCCTTTGTTGTGTTTATCTAAATGGCGTTTGAGGTGGTTGGTGCCGCTCTTATGATGAGCTTGAAAAATCTTGCCGCACAAAGCACACTTAGCCTTCTGGGTGAGGATCCTACCGTGTTCATCCTTGGTGACGTCGATCTTCTCGTAAAAATTCCACACATCGGATCTTGGCCGTTTAGGAGCTCTTGGTGCAGATTCGTCGCCACCGGATTCGGGATTAACTTCGGTAGGAGGACTGATAGTAGGAGGACTCATAGTAGGAGGACTCAATTCAGGATCGGGAGATATGTTTTGCTCTTCATAATCAGATCCGGAAGCCATTTGGGGATTGGATTAGAAAGTATAAATAAGAGAGTATAAGAGTATAAGAGAGAGTATAAGAGTATAAGAGAGAAGAGATGAGTTTTTGGTGTGAAGAAAACAAATGAAAACCCCCCTCTATTTATAGAACCAGCCCCCTAGGTAAATGACCAAAATAACCTCACAAAATAGCCGTTTTTTGACCGTTTTTGAGGGCAAAACGGTCAAAGGGCCAATCTGACCGTTGTTACCGGGCCGGGACGGGCCGACCCGGCCACAACGGTCACTTATGTGACGCGTTGTGGCGGGCCGGGCCGGTCCGCCGTTTTGGCCAAACGGTCACTTGGTGACCGCGTTGTGGCCGGGCCGGGCCGGCCGCGGCCAGCGCGTCGTTTTCACACAAACGGTCGACGCATTGGTGACCGTTGTAGCCGGCCTCGGGCCGGGCCGGCTTTTTTCCGGCAACGGTCACCGATTTGTGACGCGGTTGCCACAACAGGGCCGGCTGCCCGGCCCGGCTGATGCCGTCGGCCCCTAACTGTAGCGCGGTAACCGGGCCAGGGCCGGGTGCTGGGCGCAGCGGCGTAAAATGGACAGCCCTATCGAGATCTATATACTCCTTAATTAATGGGAAAATGTTCTGTCAACATTTTATAGGCGATGGGAGTATTCGATGATGGAGGTGTGATTGTGATGTTGAAGATCCTAGTAGAATGACGAAGATAATTACTTTCGTAATAAAGTTTAGAATCCGATCCCAGCCCTTCTTAACCATCAAATTTCCTCGATCATGCCTACCCTCTCCTAAGCAACATATTATATCTCTTTTCTTCATTCCCTCCCCTCTGCTTCCTTTCCTTTCCTTTCATTCGTATTACTCTCAAACTGGGGAATGTTACATAAAATTTCTTGTAATGCGCAAACATTATCGTGTAATGAACGTTTTGTTGCACCCGGCGGAAGCGTGCACAAATTCACAACAAGTCGGTAAGCAACAAACAAAGAACACCACGAGCACAATTCACAATGAAACGACCAAAACCAATCATAAACACAAAGATTTACGTGGTTCGACAAATTGCCTACGTCTACGGGGATAAGATGGGGGAGATTTCACTATCTGGAGGAAAAACACAATGGGTTACAACTCTCAAACACTTCCAATAACCCTAACCAATAAGATCCCACCCCCTCTCGAAGTGCTCAAACAACTCTCTTTTCTCTGATTAAAAAACCTAACAAACGTGTTTTTATTTATATAAACATCCAAATCCAAAACATGCTAGGAAACAAATCGACCCAATAACCCGCTATCGGTCAACTGATGAAGCCTCACCAGTCGACCGGTAGGTGTTCATCGGTCGACCGACAAGACATATCGGTCGACTATCCAGTGGAATTTTTCGGTTCCTGCAATGTGCCCGTTATCGGTCGACTGATCATTGTTATCAGTCGACCGATAATGATCAGTCGACCGATGGTCCGTTATCGGTCGACTGATCATTGTTATCAGTCGACCGGTGGTCCTGCTGCTTTTTCATGCGACACATTTAATATTGAGATATAAATAAATATCAAATAACGTTGTTATTCCCATCATATATTCTTTTGTAATGTTGATAATGACTAAAAAACATCCATTCGTAAAAGTCTCCCCCCCCCCGATGTGAATATATTTATTTATTGCACAAGTTATTATGATCTTAAGAGGGACATAACATTAGTTATACTAATATAACTAATAATGGGGCATTAGTTATACTAAGCATTAGTTATACTAATGGGGTGTTAGTTAATTGGGACATTTTCATGCAAAATAGGATAATTGTTAAAATAGAATAATTTTTCGCTAGTGAAATATTTTAGTGGGATAAATAGGAATAATTTTGTGAAGCAGGATATTTTGATAAAATAACATGGGATAAATTTTTACAATCATGAAATATATATTTATGCATTTTGAAAATATAAATACTATTTATGTATTTTAAACTTACTATTATTGGTTGATAATTACTTACAAAAATGTTCTTTACTATTAAATAACTTTTGGTTAGACTATAAGATATTGACAATTATTATTATAATGATGGTGATAACCATAATAGGAAAGAAGTAAAGAAAAAAAATATTAAAAAATAAAAAATAACAAAATAAATATGAGTTCTAGTTTTTTATCACCTAGTTCCAAGCTAAAACTTAGAATAATTTGAGAGACTAGAACCCTCATTTTTGTATAGAAAAATAAATAAAGTAGGATAATTTTGTATCATTATCCCAATTCTAATTTTGTTAGGGGGGTTAGTCACCTAGAACTTAAAATTATAACTGAGATAATCTGTGGGATAAATTTTTAAAGTGTTAGTCACATAGAACTAAAACTAAAACAAAATTTTACACTGTTAGTCAAGTAGAACTTTAACAAAACTAGAATTGGGATAATGATACAAAATTATTCTTTTTTTATTTTTCTATACAAAAATAAGAGTTCTAGTCTCTCAAATTATTCCAAGTTTTAGTATGGAACTAGGTGGTAAAAAACTAGAACTCATATTTATTTTGTTATTTTTTATTTTTATATTTCTTTTTTTTTCTTTACTTCTTTCCTATTATGGTTATCACCATTATTAGACCATCATTATTATAATAATAATTGTCAATATCTTATAGTCTAACCAAAAGTTATTTAATAGTAAAGAACATTCTTGTAAGCAATTATCAACCAACAATAGTAAGTTTAAAATACATAAATAGTATTTATATTTTCAAAATGCATAAATATATATTTCATGATTGTAAAAATTTATCCCACGTTATTTTATCAAAATATCCCACTTCACAAATTTATTCCTATTTATCCCACTAAAATATCTTACTAGCGAAAAATTATTCCACTTTAACAATTATCCTATTTTGCATGAAAATGTCCCAATTAACTAACACCCCTTTTGAGTTCTACTTGACCAACACTGTAAAATTTTGTTCTAGTTTTAGTTCTATGAGATTAACACCTTAAAAATTTATCCCACAGATTATCACAGTTCTAATTTTAAGTTCTAGGTGACTAACTCCCCCTAATCAAAGACAACATGAGTGTGCCACTTTCAAATTCAAATGGATAAAGCAAAAGGTCAGAAAGATGCAAGAGTGACCTGGATTGATTCATAAAGCACGCAACTTTATTCGCCGAATACTTCTCTCCGAATTAAACCGAATATTTAACCCCTCTCTTCTTTTTTTCCTTTCCCCCTCAAAACCCTAACCCTAACCCGGAGAGAGAGGAAGGGATCCAAACCCTAACCCTCCATGGCCACAGATTCTCCATTCCGATCGCCTCTCTCCTACCTCGAGAAGGGATAGTACTTGAGGAAATTGGATGAGACTAACTTTGCGGCTCAACTTTATACGAGATTTCATATACATCTCTTCATTATTGAGGCCTTGAGGAATCCCTTTAGATTGCTTCACGTATAAGTTCCCCATACCCATCCGTTTAAGCTTTGGACCATTTAAAAATAATTTATGTTTGATTTTGCTGGGAATGGTTCTTTGCTTGATCTCGTTCTCGGTGATGGCCGCCGATAAGAACCGAGGGTGGACGCTTGATTCCTTCGATCGGTATAATGAGTACAGGTATGGTACTGGACTGAGGTGGTTTTGTGCAAGAAAATTATTTGTCAAGGGGTTTATGAAAGATTTCTATGTTGAGGTTTTTTCTCCCCACTATAGCCCCCAATCTAATATTAGTTGCAGTTTTATACGCAAATCTACAGGTAAGTTAGATTTGGAAGGTATCTAGGCAGAGAGCCCAAAATTGTTTCTTGGGTGTTTGTGAAAGAGTTATCTATGACCTGTGTGTTTGATTATGTTGTTTGCTAGCAACTAATGAGAAAGTATGAACTGTAATTTTTTTTTTTAAATCTTTGTGAAGCATAATTATGCAGGGTTGCGGACTTATCCATGCAAACCTATGTAAATATTTACAATTTATAGGCTCTAACCTTTAACCAAGTAATATGTGGATATGCAGTTATAATTAAAAGTAATCGTGTTATAAGTTATAACATTTGGAAGTTAAATGAATGATAGATTTATCTTAAAATCTCTTGGACTAGGAAAATAGTCCTTTCAATTATTTACCGAAAATAGGCCTTTCAAGCATTGATATTTCTTAAAGGGTAAATTTCACAAAACTAATATGAACTATTAGGATTTTGCACGGAGAAGACTATTTTTTTTCTGAGAAATACATCATAAAGTTTTAATTATCAAAATAACACTGCAACTTTCAGAAAACTAAAGATAAATTAAGTACTGTGACCTTTTATTCATGTTTACAAAACCATCATGAATTTCAGATATACCATGAACTTTGTCTAGACTTTAGGTATTGTCATCAACGTACCATATTGTTTTCTGATAGCATGTGGTACTTTCCGGTGATTTGAATATTTATAATTTTTTTAAAAAAAAGACAGTTTATTATATGCAAAATCTGAAATAATTCATTGTAACTTTGTGAAATTTATTATTTCTAAATCCTTTTTTTTAAGTACATGATTTGATAAGATTTGCATCTCCATTATTTTGATACCAAGTTCAAGTCCCTGTTATCGCACCCACTTCAGAGTTATGATGGGGTTTGCAATTTTATACTAATTTGATTTTGATGGTTTCAATTTCCACTTATTATTGGTGAAAAGAGCTCATGTATGAGAATATGAGATGAACAAAGCAAGAACTTTAACTTTTTTAAAAAAAGAAAAAGAAACCTCAAGGCTCTTATATCTTAATTTATGCCTTCCTTTTTGCAGGTACTGCTTGTCAGTGAATGTGATTGGATTCTTATATGCTGGGTTCCAAGCTTTTGCAGAACTGCATCATAGGGTTAATAAGAGGAATATCATCACTAAGCCCCTTGGATTTTATTTCGATTTTGCCATGGATCAGGTGAGAACTCTTATCTGGTCACATTTCATCCATGTTCTTTTTGTGAACACATTTCAATGTTGTTGTAATATTAGAATTATAAACTCACGGCACGGTTGCAAAATAGTTATTTGCACAATCTTAATAGAACTGGGTACTATCAAAACCTTACCTGTATACATGCATATAAATTTATCAATTGATTATTAAGGAACTTTTAACATAAGGAATGAGCGCATCCTACTTAGAATTCAGGCCTTAGGGACAATGTGAACCAATGGCAACCTCTTCGATAACTTTGAGCCTCAGTGACTTTGCAAGATTATTCTTTTTGAACATCGAACTTTAAATACTCCCTAATCCTTTAACGTTTAACCTTTAGAATGAAAAAGTTGAGTTGTTGGTATATGATACTGTAAAGTCGTACCTTGTCCATGCTTAAGTTTAATCAAACTAAGGGGGTTACTTTGTTGCTTGCTGAAGCTTGAAGTTCTTGGTCAGGCTAATTTAGATGTTAGAAGTAAAGGTTTAACCTTAAAGCAGAGCTCTATCAAATTTACCAATGGCGGATGGTTATTATGAAATATTGATATGTTAACATCCATTCAATTTTACAATGCTTCTAGCCTTTACAATACATAAAGGCAGCAAACTCTGAATTGAAACCTGGATTGCTCAAGTTTGTATATACGATTATTAACCCTTAGCCTTTGTCATAACTTTAGATTTTTGGTGCCGTAGAAAGAATTTTAAAAGAAAAGCAAACGTTGGTTACATGTAATGCACTCAATGTTCATGTTATTTGATTTTGATATGGCTTTCTTTTTTTGTTTTGGGTGATTATATAGATCCTAGCGTACCTTCTGATATCCGCATCATCATCTGCAACCTCTCGCACTGATTACTGGGTTACCAACTGGGGCAACGATCCATTCCCGAGCATGATCAGCGGCTCAGTCGCCATGTCTTTCTTGGCTTTCATGGCATTTGCTGTAAGCTCTCTCATCTCCGCTTACAACCTCTTCTCCTCTCGAAATCTTTAAATGCGTATCCATATTTTACGCTGAAATGTGATTTTTATGGAATTTGCAATGTTGTAAACATCATAGCTGTTTTCACGGTATAAGCACGAAAAAAAATATCGCAAAGTGTTGTAAATTTTATAATTAGTTCTTGTAGTGATTTGTTTTTCTTTCATGGCATTTGCTGTAAGCTCTCTGCGCACAACAACTTCTCCTCTCGTAGTATTTAGAGCCCATATTTATAATTTTTGCGCTTAAATTTGATTTTATGTACCGAGTGGTTTTTATGGGGTTGGCATTATTGTTAACATTGCAGCAGGTTCTCACGATGTAAACAGGAAAAAGTATTGCATAATGTTGTAAGATCTGTAATTAGTTTTTGGAATGACTTGTTTTTGTGATGCCTTAGCGGGCTGTTTCTGATTTTTTTTTTCTAATTTTATTTTTGTACTTGTAACGTGTATGTTCACCTCCTCATATTGTATTTAATTAAGTGCTATATATGTAAGTTTTATACAGCCCTAACGAGAAAAAGCGACATATGTACGCAAAAATTGCTCAGAGGATGCTATTAGTTCTACCAAGAATAAACAATAAATAATACTCAGCTCATACCATCAGATCTAATTTGATTTACTAAGTTATAAAAATAACTAAATTTAGTTTATTAGCATATGATTAGTTGTGATAAAATGTAATACGAATTTTAAATATACAAAGTACTGGGTGTGTTTGCAAACTGCAATCAAGTTTAAACATCATTTCTTTTGGGCATCGGGACTTAGGAGTCTAAATAATTTTATGATAATAAGAAGCTAACCTCTGAAAATACAGAGCCTGGCTGAAAATAAATTCATGACAGCCCATGTAATGAGCTTTAGATCTTTTAGAGACTAAGAACTAACAAATATTTTACAGAGACTGGCACTGCAAATTCATAAATAAATACACAAAAAATAGCAAATACTCTAATTCAAAGAGTAGTCCTTAGCCAGCCCAATAACATTAGAGAATGGATGCACGACGTTAGGGATTAAAATATTACAAAAAGGCATGCAGTACTTTTTAAAATTGACATTATTGTTAAGAGAAGCCAATTGTATTTGCTTCCAACATGAAAAATGAGAAGATAAAATTGACATTATTGTTAAAAGCTAGTTAGCAACTCAAATCTATTTGCTTCCAACATGAAAAATGAGAAGATAAAATTGACATTATTGTTAAGAGAAGCCAATTGTATTCACCAAGTGGCTTGTGATGAGAACACAGTTAAAAATACATAAACTTAGTTAAAAGAAATCTCAATTTTATGTTCTTTTTAAAACCATAGACCACCTTCTCTTTTTTCTTCATTTGAGTTTCATTTCGAGGATTAACACACAGCATAGACAGAAGGGTTCGTATCATAGTATGAGATCATATATATATACTTACTCATACCTTCTTGTTGCCCCATCTTCCAAAGCTCGCATCACTATGAATCCATGATCTTATTTCCAATTAGCATCTTCATGATGAAAATTTTGCCATAGTTTCATGCAACTGATGAGACTCGTATCTGATTCAGTCTGTTGAACCAAATCGAATGCAGTATCATATGAAATATATCATATTTTATAGGTACCGGATGCCAAAGAAAATGCCTCTTCAACCTCCTCACATTCTCATGCATAGAAACATACTTCCTATGAGAAACTTTCAATAGTATATCCTTCAGATTAGGTATATCTTCCTCTGCTACAACAATTGAAAACGCGCTCCAATCCAGCACTTCATCAAAAGGGAGAAGAAAATTATCGGCTATTATTACCGGAACACACTCATAATAGATAGCCTCAACGATCCTAGGGCTATTCACTTCATACCCCATAGGACAAATGCAAAACTTGCTCGATTTCATGTGCTGGATATATGAAAACTTTTTGGAGATTCGAGACGGGAGAGGGCCGTAAATTTTCATATCTTCATCCTTTCCCTGCCAGTGACTGAGAAGCACGGGTCTGACACGCCCATGCATCTGCCCAGCGAAGAATGCCAGGATTGATCGCTTGGAGACGGGTTTACCTCCCAGGTCTTTCAAGGGTTTCTTGGGGTTTTTGATGTATGTTTCTGGGAGAGAGACATCTTTTCCTCTGATGAATCCTTCGGAGAGATCAGCATTGCATAGAGCTTTGATGGTGTTTTTGCTCAGCTCTGTGTGTAGTCTCGTTTCGTAAGGTCCCTGGATATTTTGAAGAAAGTAAGACATGAAAAAACAGTATTACCGTCTTAACATGGATGACCTGATGCCTCAATGATTATAGGTCATTGAAGAACCCAAATACTTCTCTTTAATATTAATTTCTTCACAACATGCAATACTAAGAGTATGCACGATATAGATTTATGGATATTGACTTTTGAATTAAACACTAGTATGAAAATAAACCATACTCAGAATCCTCACAAGGTCCCTAACTTTTAAACGCTTCGGCTCCGTTTGGATACCATAGTGTTTTTCTTGTTTCCATGGTGTTTTCGCCAAAAACAAAACACCATGCGTTTGAAAACCATGATGTTTTTGGAGTTAAATCATCCTCAAACCAAAAACACAACACTTAATTCAAAACACCTTTTAGATGTTTTAAGTTTGGTGTTTTGATTTTGAGTTTGAGAATGTGTTAATATAATATCTAAAATAATATATTAAATGTAATTAATATAGAGTTATTATCAACATGCTTATTATATTATACTATACTATATTATAGTTCATTTAATATATTAGTAATATTTATTAAATAATATAATAAATAAAATATCTTATATAATAATATAATAACATATTAAATACCAATATTTAATATGTTAATAATGTATTATATAATAAATAAATAATAAAAATATAAATAAACTAATAGAAAATAAAAAAAAGTTATTGATAATAAATAATAATATAATAATATACTATACTATAGTATAATCACTATAATATTATTAACTTTTAAAAAATAAATTATAATAAATTAATAATATATTAGTATTTATGATATAAATAAATATTATTATTTTATGAATATATTATTTTTACATTAACATTTGTTAGCAATAAATTATTTTATTATTAAAATTATTTTACTTTATAATAAATTATATTATTTATTACATAATATATTAATATTTAATGTATTATATTGTATTTACTATACAATATGTTATTATAATAATATTATTATATTTGTAGTTTTATTAAAAATATATTATAAATATATTAATATTAATATATTATATTGTATTTACTATACAATATGTTATTAATAATATTATTACTATTGTTATGTTATTATTAAGATATGTTACTGATATATAATATTTATAATATATTTAATAAACATAACAATATAATAAGATTATTATAATAACATCATTGTATAGTAAATACAATATCAATATATTAAATATTAATATATTACGTAATAAATAATATAATTTATTAAAAGTAAAATAATTTTTAAATAAATAAATATTATTGCTAACAAATGTTAATGTAAAAATAATATATTCATAAAATAATAATATTTATTTTATATCATAATATACTAATATATTATTAAACTACTATTAATAAAATCTAACATATTAAAAACTATAATATGTTATATAATATTAAAATATTATAATATATTAATTTATTAATACACTACTAGTAATAAAATATATTAACATTATTAATAATATTATATTATATGAATAATAGTATAATATTATATTAATAATAGTAAATATTATATTAAAATAAAAATAACATTATTATCAAAATCATTAATATCAATTATAAGATTAGAAAAAATAAATAACAAATTGATATACCAAAATAATTAAATATATAATTATTTAAAAATAATATAATATAATATAACTCATTAAAGTACAATATAATATTATAATACATTATACAATATTATAGTGCATTACATTTAATACTTATAATACTATAATAATGTAAACTAAATATTATAACATTTTATTTACAATATATTTTATAATAATTAATATATAATATATTAATAATATGTTTAATACTAATGTTATAATGGATCAAACTAGTGTAATACTTAACATGGTGTTTTGAAAACATTTTAAGGTAAAAACACAACACCATGGTGTTTTTTTTACAAAAACACAATAAGGAAAACATCATGGTATCCAAACAAAACCTTCATTAATCAAATGATGTGCTCCACAATCCACTGAGTTTAGCATGTATTACATTAACTGGTGTTACCCTATATCAATTTGCCATCTGTGCATAAACAAGCAGAAATTGTCATGATATACAAAATTTTCCGTTATATAAGACCCACTGCACCAAGATATTCCGAAGGTAAGGTAAAAATTGAGGCACTTTATTAGAAGAAAGTAGTTTCAGATGCTTGTCAGGTGAGATTTAGATTTTGTCTGATACCACCTTAAGTCCACTTCACTACACTAAAATTCTAAAACCATTGGCTAATGTCAAGTGTTACAAGTTTATAATCTATCAAAAATCACATACACCGGTTTACAGAAGTATTCAGAGATATCAAATTTATATTCGATAAGACCGGAATGAAAGAAAAAGAAGCATACCCAATCATGACAAGCAACTAGAAAGTGATCTGCTCCTCTCGTCCGATTCCAGAATGGATATTTCACCGATATCCAATCCACATACTCCTTCAAGAAGATCGCTAAAGGTCTCAAACTATGCAAGCCGGGTTTATAGAGAGTAGCTTCTAACTGGCGAGAATTATACGGCAGGTAGAATAAATGGGCCTTGTTCGGGTCCTTCACAACAAATTGTGTGTTTCCCTCCATTTGTTTCATAAACCATCCTTCGGAAGCATATATACCTTTAAGCACAGGTGTGTGGAAAATGGGTCTTCGTCCATCTTGATAGATGTAGACCTTAAGTATTCTTTCCATCAGCTCGTAGCTCCTGAATACAATGCAGATCTCACCAGTTGAGACACCAACTAAAAGGACCAGGCAACCAGAGGAAATAGATGCAGAATATACATGGAGTGATGAAAAGAGGGAATACGGGAGGAGATAAGGGGAAAGGAAAGATTAGAAGACAAAATACAAATATAGTTTTCTGATTAGAAGGCGATAATAGAGTTTCCTGAATCAACGTGATTCTCCATTATATAGATTCTCCATTATAGTGTGCTAAGAAGGCTCATAGACAATTAATAACTATATATTGGAGTACGAAAGATCCATAATGAAATTATTAAATCATTAAACACTCTGTTATATGGAAAAACTCTGCATATCCCTACTCAAATCATAAAACAAAATAAAACAAAATGATCATTCACATCAAAGAATAACAACACAACAAGAACAAAATAATATAGGGGGCACAAGAAAGGCATATTTAGCTGTCTTACCTCTTAAAAACCGAAATATTTCGAAACAATGGAGCATAAAGATCAGAGTCATCTGAAACCATTGGGGCATGACTGATCTCTTTCTTTGCATACATAAGTTGCCTGTCTGCTTCGGTCAGGCTTATATGTTCCTAAGCAAATCAAGAACATTTGAAATTCTTATCAGGAAAAAAACTATATCCAAAAAATCTCCCAAATCAAGAAATAAAAGATATAAAAATCAATTTTTTTCCTTTCAAGAGATTATAAATTACCCCAAATCGACAATGAACTCGTGGATTAAAAACTATATACCTCACTCTTACTAGATGTCCCAGTGGAAGCTGGATCTACAAGGGGCGGAGAAACTATAGCAATAGACTCAGCATGCACCTACATAAGCAAAATATGCATTAAAGTCCATTTCTTGGAGCAACTGATACTTTACCAAATCATAACATAGACTCATTAAGCATTTAAATTATCTAGATCATAAACATTAAATTTCAACGGGTATCTGCAATAGAGATCTCACTAAAAGGACGTCCAGGAATTAAACAATCCACCAAAGTCATTTCCTTGCTGAATTATATTTTGTTTCATAGAGATGAATTTTTTTTGACAGTCATACCTCTTGTTGTTTGTGCAGATTCCTTATGTCACCATCACTAGATTTCACCTGATTACTCCAAAAATTCACAGTGGGAGGGAGTAGAGAAGTTTTACCAGTAAAATTGATGGTTACCTAAAAATGTGAAGAAAAAGATTATTAACTTCATGAACTTTAAGTTAAACTTGAAAATAATAATTCAAGAATAGCTTTTTATTACCATTACAACTACATTTCATATTGAATTTGAACTAAAAAGAGCAATCTTAAATGAACTTACCTCAGGTGCATCAACAATTGTATGAGAAACAGAGAACTTCCACAGATATACAAATTAAACCAAAAGACTACCAAAAAACAAAGAGACTAAATAATTCCAAAAAAAGATCAGACTATTTACCTTAGCGTCTAAAGGCCGGGCAGCTAACTTATCACTACTAGAATTTTCTCCATTTTCATCGCCAGCAACAATCAGCTCCTAAAAAGCCAAACAATATCCAATGAAATGAGAAATTTTACATTTGCATAAAATGTTACATTTTGACAATAATACCTCTTGTAGTTTGGGCAAGTTCTCTTGATCACCATCACTAGAATTCATTTGATTGCTCGAAAAAATCTCAGAGCCAGAGAGTAGAGAAGTTGCACTAGTAGAATTAAAGGATACCTAAGAATTTGGAAAAATTAAAATTCATTTCAAAGTCTTTAATGAGTAACAGAGAAAATATAACTTGAAAAAGGTGACCCCAAAATGTGATTTATTTTATTTTATGTATTTTATTTTTATTTATTTATTTTGTTGCTATTACAGTTGGATTTCACCTCAATTTTGAGATGAAAAGAACAATCTCCAAAAGAAAATTTCAAAAAAATTACCTCAGCGGCATCCAAGTTTCCATGAGAATTAGAGAACTCCTACGAAAAATAACATTAATAAAAAGAACTAACAATTTCTTTTTTTAACTATTCACCTACATTTTATCCCTAGAAATAATTATCTCCTAAAAATCCAAAATTTTATGAACCTTCAAATCTAAAGGAAGCGCCTTTGCCTCTTCACTTCTAACTGAAGAAGATTCCTACAAACATCAAACGACCAAGTCACTAGATTTTCAAAAAAGAAAAATAAAAGGTTGCAAAAATGTCACCTTTAGCTCATCACCACCAAAACCCGCCGAAACCCTAGGGCTCAGAGTCTCATCACCGCCAGGGGAGAAGAATAACCTTCCGGTGACCGGAATCGGCACCGAGAACGAGAAAACAACGGCGCGCGATCATGACTGTGACGAAGACGATGCAGCCTCTCCTACTCGACGCTGCCGTCAAAAGATCGAGCGCTTCCGCCTTCATCGTCCGGCGGTGACTATATCGCCACAAACGGCGGTAAAGGAGAGGGCGGGGATTGGTGACTAAAGCGGCAACAATCGTTAATTTACAGAAATACCCCTCTCTAGCTTGGAAAAATATGGGGCAGGTTGGCTTGATACTGGGATTATTTTGGTCATTTATGATTTTTGGTTTAATGGTAGGACATGTGTCGTTACAGTTCATAGAATAAAATGGGAAATCTTCACGCCTGGACCGAAAATTTATTTATGGGAATTTTGGCGAATAAAGGAATCCCATGGTTTTAGCGATTCAGGGGACTAGTGTAAGGCAAGTGCAAAGCACGTGGACATACATATTTTAAGTTTTAATTTTTTTATTAAATAGTAAAGTTAATAAATAAAATTATATAATAATTGTTTAAAAAATGTATGAATTAATTATTATTGTGTAGTTATTGTAATTAAATATTTTTCTAATAATGGTCACCTAGTGTTAATTTTTTTAATAAGTCTTCACTTCTAAAATTGTTCTTCCATAAAACTATTAATTCTATAAGTTCTCTTAAATATGCCCCTCTAAATTAAAACTTTTTAACTTAACTCTAAGAGGGGTGATTGGTTGGGACAAATTGGGGCCAAGTGGAAAAATTGTTCCAATGGAACAATTTTACCCCTTTGGGATATTTTGAGTAGAGGTAAAGTGGGATAATGAGATAATTTGAGCTTTTTGTTTGACAATTCATGTGAGATAATTGATGATGTGGCACCTTATTAAAACATAATTTTATTTTTTAATTACTTCTAAATTTACTTATCTAATTGGTTTAGTATATTATTTAGTATATTATTATTATATAAATATTATTTTATTTTATATTAAAATATAATATATTGTACTATACTTATAAATTACTATTATTAATTATCATATTGTATTATATGTATATTATATTAGCATCCTATAGTAATTATTAATAATTAAATAAATATAATATCGATATATTTAAATATATTTAATAATAATAATATTAACTATAATATATTTTTATTTTATACAAAAATATATTGTTATACAACAATTACTAATTAACATTATATTATATGCTACATTTATATAGATAATTAATATATAGATGAATAATATATTTAATATAATATTAAAATATATTATTTAATTTAATATATTATAATATAGGATCACGGATATAATTATTTATAAAATATTAAATATTTTATTTTATTCAATTATAATATTTTTAAATATTATGAAAATTAAAATTATATATATTTATATAATATATATATATATATATATATATATATATTAAATATATATATATATATATATATATTATATATATATATATATATATATATATATATATATAATATAAACATGATAATTATAATAATATATATTAAATTATCATGCTTGTATATAATATATTTATTATTTCAAACGTATACTATATATTATATTATATCATAATATTTTACTAATATTAGTAATTATTATATTATATTATAATAGTATGTGATATATAATAACTATAATAATATTTTATAAATTAAATATATAATAATATATGTTAATAAAATATTATATAATATTATAATAAATACGTTATACTATAATTACTAATTAATATTATATAATAATATATTACATAATACTATTAATATATGTTATTAAAATATTATATATATGTTATTAAAATATGTTATTATATAATATTATTAATATATGTTATTAAAAGTTTAATATATGTTATTATAATATTATATAATATTATAATAAATACGCTTATACTATAATTATTAATTAATATTATATAATAATATATTGCATAATATTATTAATATATGTTATTAAAATATTATATAATATTATAATAAATATGTTATACTATAATTACTATTATATAATATTATTAATATATGTTATTAAAATATAAATATATATTATATTTTATATATCATATCATATATTTATAATATAATTAGCATGTATTAGTTAAGTAATACAAAAATATTTTAAAATTAACTAAGCTACATTAATCTTGCTGGCTTTTCATACTGTTCCCTAGATAGTTACACTTGATACCTGCAATATATTGCAATAGTTACTTCTCATTATAATTATTTAATAAGGTAAATTACACTAGTCCCTTATGAATTTTCTGCCTATATAAACTTTTAAAATTACACTAAAACGTAATGACTTTTCTATTTCAAAGAAGACCCCCGATAACTTTCTGAATTTTGGAGATAACCCTATAAATTAGACCAGAAAATGGCATAAAACGATATTTTGAAAGTTATTGGGGGTTCGACAATTTATCTAAAAGGTATTGGGGGCTTTCTGCAAATGTTATTATATGTTTAATGTGATTTCAAAAGTTCATAGGGTCTATTTACTATAAAATGTTGAAAGTTCATGATAGTTTACTGTAATTTACCTTATTTAATATTATAATTCTTATTTTAAGTAATAATATTAAAATAATTATATTGTCTATATACTATAAAAATTTATCTATTTATTTTTGTAATTATTCTCTTAAATAATTTAGTACTACAAATTTTTTATAAATTTTTGTTATACTATCATTAACAACTAATATTACTATTTAATTAATATGTAGTTTTATTGTAAAAATGTTAGTTTTCAATCATTACCAAGTATACATTATTCAGTACCATGTAATAACCTTTGAGAAAATACTCTAAAAATAATATTAATTTGTTTATTTAATTTATTTAATAATATAATACTAAATTAAAAAGTATAATTTGTAATTTATGTGATATTATTAAAATAATTATGTTATTTATGCGATTCAAAATTTATTCTATTTATTTTATTGCTCATTGAATTATAGTATAATTCTTAGTAGTATTTAGTAACATATATTCTATTTATACTATTATTTTAATTATTTTATTTTAATTCATAAATAATTATTATAATAAATTCAATTGGTTACTACTAATAATTGTGTATACTTATTTTATAAATTATTTTATTTTATTATTTTTAAATAACTAATAGTTATAATATTATTGATAATTAAAATTGTTTAGGAAGGTGAGGATGTGCATAATTAATAAGATGTTATATTTACTTAATAAAAGATTAATTAGAGGTAATGACATAGTCAGAATTTATTAAAATTTAAGGGGGGCAAAAATAAAATTAAAAGTGTTAACACCTCAATCATATTTTTATAGTAGTATAGATATAGATAAAAAAATAATTAATAAGTGACCATGCATCTATCTTTTTGTTCAACTTCTAAATGTGCTTTAGCGTACGGGGCTCAGGTGGCTGCTCTATGGCGGGTATCTTCTCGGGGTTGATCTCAATACCTCTCTGGGTGATCATGAATCTAAGGTGTTTATCCGATTGGACCCTAAAAGTGCATTTAGCTAGGTTGAGCTTCATGTGGTAGCGCTGAAGGATGTAGAAGGCCTCATCAATGTCAGCTATATGGGTCGACTGTAAAACCCCATAAAATTTAAATACTATATGAAAAATGATGATAATAAATATATTATATAGTGATAAAAACATATTTTGATGTTTGAGTATGCTAGGGATTGATTTGAGATTAATCCAATGTATACATATGAATATAGGAGTGAAATCATGCACGGTATTTACGAGCTTGAATATGAAAAAAACGGCCAGTTAAAAGTTTTTATATTTTACACATTGATACAGTAAGAATTTGGAAATACTCAAAAGATAAAAGTTGTAGGACTTTTCAATAGCTTTCCAAAAATTCTTCGATCACCTCATTCTGAGGTCGGAGGAGAAAGTTATAGCCAAAATATCAAAGATTATTTTCCTAGTCATACTAGGTTTCCTAGTTCGGGTCAAACATGTTTGTTTCGGGTTTGTTTCTATAAATACATGTGTTTTTCACAAAAATTCTCTCTTTTTATCAAATCTCTGAACCCTAGTAGCCACCCTCTCCCCTCAAAAACCTTAGATCACTTTTTTGGTGAATTTTGAGAGCTTTGTGAAGCAATTATCGAGAAGAGGGCGAGTTTAATTGTCGGTTTTTGGCGAGGAAGAACTTGTTTTCTTGCATCGTTGAGTTTTTATAGCAGCGTTTGAGGCAAGATCATCTTCCTACAAACCCTTTCCTTAGTAAAGATTAAGTTTTTATTAATTATAATGATGAATCTCATGTTGAAGTGTAACCTCATGCTTTAAAAACATGATTTTTGAGGTTAAATCTTAATCTAATGATAGATATGAAGTTTATTTCTTGCTGTTTATATTAGTAACATGATCATGATCATTAAGGTTACTTTTAATTTTGTTTTTAACTTATTAATCATGTTCTAATCATGTTTAAAACCTAGATTTATTATTAATTGAGTTTTCATGTAAAAGAGAGATGTTTAAACCCTAGGTTTATGATACCTAAGTTCTGTAACATGTTTAAATAATTTTTCATCTCTGTTAATTATGTAGAATTTATCATGTTCAGTTAACCTTATGGACAAATTTCATGTTTTATTTGAGAAATTGATTAATTAGGATGTTAATCCTAATTAGATTAAATCAAAAATTTAATTTTTATGGAGATGATCTTCTATTATTTAATGTTTAAGTTTTAATATTGTTATATATATCATGATGATATAAATAAGTATTTAAATATAATTACAAATTATGCAAACCCGAAAACCTAAGAACTAGATATTTCTCTGGCCGGTCGACCGGCACCCTAGGGGCGGTCGATCGGTAAAGTCATGTGCGTGCACGTTGTGCACAATGCTCTGTTTGATCGACCGGCATCCTTAGGGCGGTCAACTGACCTGGGATATTTTTGACATGTAGTTTTGTTTCTTGCATTTTTTAATGCGATCGCGGGAATCGAGTCGTACGATGATACATGTACAATCATGGGTACACCTGAATAGTATTATAGCACACCACAAGTATTCTGAAAGGGGATTATGATGAATTTGTTTCGATTATACTTGAGATAAAGGTTGATTACACATTTATATACATGTTGGATATCGTTGATGAGCATCACTCAGTACTATGGGAGTAGTACGTCGATATACCATTAGTATATGCCATTGAGTCGGGATTAGAATGCTTTATCTAGCAGTGCATCCCGCACTAGGGTGCGATGAGACTTGTGAGTCGTATTTTTAGTATGCCTACTTGATAGTCCGTCTCACACTTGTTATGTGTACAGAGATACGATGAGACTAATGAGCAATGTACACTGTTAGGATACCGACCGGGTAGTCCATCCCGCATGATGATGTGATAAATCAGAATCTTACAAGGATTTACATTGAGACAATTGTTGATAACCTGAGTCTTTGGCGTATGCCAGTTATGTATATGACTCATTGCTGAGATATATGATCGAGGTACTTTGCCCTTGAAAGTACGCGGGTTATATGCTGATATTTATCTTATCTCCTAGTGAGAGTAGAATATATTATAAATACGATACTATGAATGTCTTTACTTTATGTATTGCTTTATTTTATTATTAGGTTGGGATCAATGATTAGCGATTCATAATTTGAGATATATAATATATACATGAGGGTTTCCTTGTTTGGATTATTTCGCTCGACGTACCAGTCCCGTGTTGTGGGTTTCTAGTTATTGATTTCATTTAGATTGTTTATCTCTAGTTCGATGTTAATGTTTAGACGTCTACAATTTGAGATATATGGTATATATATGAGAGTTTCTTTGTTTGGATTATTTCGCTCAACGTACTACGTCTCGTCTTGTAGGTGTCTAAATATTAACTCTATTAGATACAGGGAAAATAGTCCAGGTAGACTATGCTTAATAGGTAGAGCTTCTATTTCATCTAGCAACCCTTCTCCTGGGGGCAGATGGATGTAGTTTTGCTGTAATGCTCTGACGCTCTTGTTATTGTTCTTTTTATTTTAAAATTTTTTTCTGGTAGCTCAAAGTTTTGGAGAGCCGCAGGATGACAGAGCTCTTGTATAGTAATCGTCGCATTAATTATCAGTAGAGGTTCTATAGTACATTTATGTTTCCATTTAGTTATTTGAGTTGTATTTTATTTTGTAAAGGCTATGAGCCTTAGTTACATTTCCAGTTGATTCTTGGTTACATTATTTCAGAGATCAGGTGTTTGTAGTTTTATTCATTTGAGATATGGTTTAATTTATGAGATTTATCCTTCTATACCATGTCTATTGTATTTATTTACCTTATTTTACCTGTTTTGTACCTACACTTCTTTTTTATTCCACTAGAGAATATTACTATGATTGGTAAAACGTGTTATTGCACAGTGTGGGTGTATGGTAGGTTTGACATCTCTGGATTCACCTTGAACTACAGCCATATGTGAAAACAGGAGTGTCACATCGACACCCGCTTCGACTTCACCTGGATGTCATCCATATAAGCTTCCACATTTCAGCTAATTTGGGGCTTGAAGATCTTGTTGACGAGCCGCAAGTAGGTGACGCCAGCATTCTTGAGACCGAAGGGCATCACCTTATAACAATACGTCCCTTGGTCTGTAATAAATGAAGTTTTCTCTTGGTCATGCTCCACCGTACGGATCTAATCGTAGCCAGAGAAGGCATCTATGAAACTGAGTAGTTAATGCTCTGTGCTTTCGTTAATAAGCTGGTTGATTCGAGGGAGAGGGTAGCGATCCTTTCGGCAGGCCTTATTAAGGTCAGTGAAGTTTACACACATCCTCTACTTGTTGAGAGCCTTCTTCACCATCACCACATTGGATAGCCATTTGGGGTATTGCACCTCCCGAATAAATCTAGCTCTTAGGAGTCGGTCGACCTCATTAGCGGTCATCTTCTATCTTTTAGGACCAAGATGTTGCTTCTTCTGTCTAACTGGCTTAGTGTGCCGATCGATTGTGAACTCATGGCTTATTACTTCGGGAGGGATCCTGTGCATATCTTCGGTGTTAGTTCTCTTGTTTTGATGATGATTTATAAACCCTATTATAGATACTAATTACTTGTTGAGTGATATAATACAGGATATATTTTGTCAAGCAATTTAGTGCCACATTTGGAGGATGGATGGAACTTGCACCCTAACGATGATATCCAAGGAGGTGGAGGTAAGTTGATGAAGAAAAGCTATTTAAAGAGCAGCATATACAAGATGAGCTTCATCAACAAATTAGCAAATATCAAGCCTCAAGAGTTGTATACATATGTGAGAGATATTTGTATTTTTTACTTTCTCTCTAGATCATAATGTAGGCAAGAAGCAAAGTAGATAATATTTGAAGCAATTTGGGTTCACACACACACACTTTTAAAATCATGTTTTTGACCAATTTTGAAAAATGATAAGTTTTTACATTTGGGAAATAATTTTTTAAAAATTCCTTTTCTAACATGTTTATATTCATATTTATAAACATTTCCCAAAGTTTGACATTTTTTAGAATTTATTTGCTATTTTGAAAGGCACCTCAAAAATTAAATTTTTATTTTTAAACAAGCTCTGTTCATGTTATCAGTCGACTGAACAGTGTTATTAGTCGACTAAAAACTGTCTGGAAAAATAGAAAAGTTTCTGCTCAGTCGACCGATGAACCATCAGTCGACCGAAGCAGGTCATTAGTCGACAAATGAATTCATCTGTCGACCGATAAAGTCTGAGTGGCCTCCAACGATCAGTTCATCAGTCGACTGAACAGTACCATCAGTCAATTGATGGCATTGTAACGGCTAGTTTTGGTTTCAGCTAAAATTTTGGGATTTTGGATTTTGTTTGGGATTTGGGCTATTGTTTAGGGATCCTATATGTACCTCTTTGCCCTCTTCACTTTAGTAACTAAGCAAGTAAGAAAAATTCTTTGAGTTTGTGTTTATTGTGTGTTTTGAGCTTAAACTCTCATTCTTCTCTATTTCGGATTTACACTTTTAATACCCACAACCCTAAGCTTCATTTGCAATCTCTTAATCCTTGCTATATGGGTGTTGTAAGAGAGATTTTTCCATCTTATTCTACTGTGTGGAGAGCTTGATCTTGAGGAGATCAAATTGTGTGGTTGTGAGATCTCGGGGGAGATCGTTGTAAAGAAGTTCCGGCTTTCAAACCGGGTGTGTTTAGTGGATTACCATTGGGAGAGGTGATCAGGGACGTAGGTCATGGGGACCGAACATTGTGAACACATTGGCATGCAATTTGACTAACTATTCTCTAACTCTCTCTCTCTCTCTCTCTCTCTCTCTCTCTCTCTCTCTCTCTTTTTTTTAATATTCTCTCTCTCTCTCTCTCTCTCTCTCTCTCTCTCTCTCTCTCTCTCTCTCTCTTATTTATTACCATAGTTTTAAATTTGCGTCTTGTGTTGCATTGAATTTTATTAATTACATATTTATTGTTTGATTACCCTATTCACCCCCTAGGGTAATTTCATTCGGGTCCCCAAGCAAATATGTTAGTGTTCGCCAACATGAACGCAATCATCTCCCCTCGTTGAGGCTCTACGTGGGCGGATCCAATCTTGACCTTCTTCAACCCTTGTTGATCAATCGGTATCTCCTAAAGTTCTTCGAGGGGTGTCGCCCTTTTTTGCTCCAGTGCTTTCTCTATCTGGCAAGCCTTTTTGATGGGTAAGGTCTCTTGCACCCCCTTGCCCTTTATCAAGAGTAGGAAGCACGATCCGGCCTTCCTCTGGTTACTCCTAGCCACGGTGACTCCTTCCTGAGTCGGAACTTCATCATTTGGTGATATGTGGAAGGGACGGCTCACAAGAGATGGAGACATTGTAGGTCGATTTGAGGTCCATTACCACAAACTAGACTTGAACAGTTGACTGTCGAGGGTACTCGTTGACTGTTAGGGGGAGTGTGATCATCACTTCTGGTTGGAGTGCATGCCCGTAAAGCTGATGAGCGGGCACCTACATGGCTATAATCGGGACTTGTCAATGCCCATCTGGTTTAAAGCGTCGATGTAGGACATCGACCGAGCTCCTCGTGTCGACCATGATCCTGTTGACTTAGAAACTATCAATGTTAGCCATAATGGCAATTAGATCACCATGAGGCATCTCCACGCCTTTCAAGTTAGCATCGCTGAAAGATATGTGCTCTTCTGCTCTTGCCTTCTTGTCACACATGTTCACCAGTAATGATCGCTTGACATATCTCTTCTGAGCGTTGTTAGATGATCCTCTCACTGTGGGACCGCCACTGATTATGTTGATGACCCCCTTATGGCTTGGTTCAAGGGCTCGATTGTCAGGCTGCGGCTGAGGATAAGGTGACCGTAAATGGGATCTCCTATTGACTTCCCCAGTTGTGACTTCTCTCCTATCTCTCTGGGAGACAAACTTCTTCAAGAACCCTCCCTGGATCAAATCCGTAATGTCTCTCTGGAGGACTCGATAGTCATTAGTGAGGTAACCATGGTCTCGATGATATCGACAATATTGTCGAGCATCGTGACTCTGAGGGTCCGACCTTATCTTAGGAAGAGCCATGTTAAGGTACCCCTTATAGACCATGCAGAGGGCATCAGTAAGAGAGGTGCTGAGAACAGTGACGACTGGTCTTGGTGCTGGCTCCCTCCTTTGGTCCTCCTGTCAGACCGGTTTGGGTGGGAGTCGACTCTGGGGGGTGGTTCACTGATTCAAGTCTAGAAAAGAGATCCCTAGCCAGCTCCCGCACTGGCTGAGTCACCTGGGCCACCGTGGTGGTCACTGGTGTGGCTGGTGCAACATGAGTTGTTGAAGCTGGGACTATTATTACTGTTGGGATTACTAGCGTCGCCGCTGCCACCACTATTGCTTATGTTGCCCTAGCAACATTCTTGTAGGCACGGGCATCCTGCATATCCATATACCTGTGAGCCTTGGCCATCAATTGATCGTAAATGGAGCATCGCTTCTTGGCGAGTGAATCGGTCAATTCATTGTTTGATAGGCTGGCTACAATGGCCAACATGGTGACCATGCTCCCTGGGTTGTCGACCTCCAGCTGCTTGGCTTGGAACCTCTTGAAATAGCTTTGGAGGCTCTCTCCGGGCTCCTGCCTTATCTAAATGAGCATGTGAGTAAGTAATTTTTGCTTGGTGTCAGCCATGAAGTGGTGCACAAATTTATGGCTGAGCTGCTCGAAGCTGGCGATGAACTTCTTCTCTAGATAGTTCCATCAGAGCTTGGTGCTTTCCAATAAGGTGATGGGAAAACACATGTAGATAAAGTCTTTGGGCGCCTGCAGCATACTCATCATGTCCTAGTAATTTTGTATATGCTCCGTAGGGTCTCCCTCGCTCTTGGTCTCCCTCGCCCTTGTACTTCTCTACTTGGGGCATCTTGAATTTCTCACTGGTGACATTCATGCTGTCATCTGTAAGAGGAGTATCCCCCCTCCCCCATAGCTTTGGCGATTGATCGGTAAGTTTGATCATAACCGGAGGCTATATAGGTAGCTGAGAGGCCTAGAGCGACGCGGTAGCACCGAGGATCTCACCGAGCTCCTAGGATGGTGTGCTCCCTTCCATCACGACTGGGGTTAGGACTTTCCCCAATCATCTTCGTGTATGGAAGGTAGTGATGGTGAAGATTGGCTCGGTGTGCTCGACGCGGCTTCTCTCCTGTCCGGCATGGGCAACATGCAGAGGTGAAAGAGCCTTTAGCTGGGCTCCCGTTGGAGGATGAGTTGCCGAAGGCTACCCTCCTGATGGTTGAGGAGCAGTGGAGTGAGTGGGCTGGGGAGGAGCGATCTGATGGAGGAGTTCGACGGTGAAAGCAACAAACTATTGCTGGAAGGCTTGAGTGATCCGCTAGGTGGATTCTTCAAGTTGAGCCCGCGTGACATAGGTTGGATATGGCTCTCCAGGGATGAACTGATCATACATATACTCATAATCTGGCACGATTGCTCAGAGAAGAAAGAAGGTTTCACAGTTGGCGCCAAACTATTGATGTATGAAATCACACGGTCAAATAAGGGATTGATTAAGTTGAAGGATGTCCTCTAACTCTCTAAATGTCTGGTTCTTAAATAAACCGTTCTTTCCTGCACAAGTAACAAATCGTAAGAGGGTGGGGTGGGTTTCCTCGGCTGTTCTTCCGACGATCAAGTCAATGAGTTGCTTGAGTTGAGAAGTAAAAATGAACTGCAATAGTTCTTAAGCAGAGAGAGTAGTGGAAAAGAACTTACCCTATAATTAAAAATAGTCTCTCTTTTTATAGTAGTGACAAGAGGGTAGAATGGTAACTTCGGTCGAGTATAGGCCACGTCATCCTCAGCTTTACAGGTGTCGGCCGACGTGTGGAGGAGATGTAACTTTGGTACTCAATGCGAAGTGATTGGGGATGTACGATGCTGACGTGGTCCGATATGTCATAAATACTATTGGGGGGCAGAGGAATGATGGTGCCCATAATGTATTTAATGATATTTATTGAGAGGTGATTGGTAACCAGTGCATAGGAGGGGGCTCGAGGCTTGAGGCATTACATCGCCTTTCTACTCGTCTGGTGGTTGAGAAGTACCGTATTATGAGTCGCCCTCGCAAGGTGTCGACTAATTGGTTGGCTGAGTGAAGTGGTTAAGCAGTCGACTCAGCCGGGGGATGACACATAATGCCTTTCGGGTCGTCGATGCGTGACGCCTTTAGGGTTGTCGTCACGTAACGCCTTTCGAGTCGTCTTCGCAGGATGTCGGCTTGTTAAGTCGACTGAATTGGGCTTCTATCTTGAAACGCTTGACTTGATTATGCATAATGTGAGACGTTTTGTCTGTCATTGGTTGGAGATTATTTCTCATCACAAAAATGGCTATAATAATAACAGTGTGTAAAAGGGACTTAATGATGAAGATAACGTTAAAAACCCAGTGATTATTTCTAAGTATTAAAAACTCAAATGATAGTTGGTCAACACATTAGGAAAATCCATTGAATCTTTGCATGTATAGCAGATAGCCCCTTAGGATAAAAAGAGTTAAAATAAAATTTAACCTAGAGGGTCCATTTGCAACAACAAAGCTAGAGGGTAGTAAATTTGAGATAGAACCCCGCGAACTTTTAGCATTTTACAGTAAATCCCAATAACCTCTAAATCGCAATGAACATCCAATAACTATTGAAATTGCATGAAACCTTCAATAAGTTTTCTTATTTTATAGATGATCCCCATGTAGGCTGTCTAAAAATCACAATAGATAGCTAATCCCCATCAAACACCGATGATGAAAGTTACAATCTGACGACTTCCAGAAGGCTACAATTTGAAGACTTTCACGTGAATCGATGAAGGTTACAATCTGACGACCTTCACAATAATTGATGAAAGCTCTAATCAACAGCCTCCACAATCAACATCGGGAGTTACAATCTGACGACTCTCACATATCAGAGAGCTAAAGTAAAGATTACAAAATGACGATCTTTGCAACACTTCGATAGAAAGAGACTACAAATCGATGGTCTCTTCAAATCAAGACGTGGAAGTCCTCCCCGCGTACCAGCATCAAGATGCGCCGCGTTCATAGCCACGAACGCAGCTCAAACGCAGTCTCTGAAAGCTGCAAACACAGCTTCCATCCGCTGCCAAACGCAGCTTCCAAATCGCTGCAAACGCAACTTAGACGCATCTTCTAACGCTGCCAAACGCAGCTTCTAACGCTGCCAAACGCAGCTTCCAAATCGCTGCAAACGCAGCTTAGACGCAGCTTCCAACGCTGCCAACGCAGCTTCCAAATCGCTGCAAACGCAGCTCAGATGCAGCTTCCAACGCCGAAAACGCAGCTCCAAAAGCTGCAAACGCAGCTCAGATTCGGCTGCCAACGTAGCTCATGTTCGGCCGCAAACGCAGCTTCCAACAAACTGCCAACGCAGCTTCCAACAAGACGCTGCGTCCGAGCCTCCAGATGCTGCGTTCAAACGCAGATTTCATTCCAGAATGCAGGATTTGCGTTTGACTCGTTCAAACACGAGCTGAACGGTTTCAAAACCATTTTCCACGATCTGAGGGGATCACAACTCCATTCAGGAGTGATTTAAGGGGCGGTTACATCCTATTAGCCCTACTTAGGAGCGAATTAAGGGGGTGGTTACACCCTTTAATCCTCTATAAATAACTAAAAATCAATTCAGTTTGGGGCTTCGGTTCTGATCTTTTGTTTGTGGAAAAATTTGCAGTAAAAAGAAATGAAGGAAATTTGATCTGTATTCCTTTAATCTCAATTACAATTGGATTTCCTGATTACAAAAGAGAGGAGAATGATGATTCTCCCCTTTGTTTAATTCTGGGTTCTTCACGGTGGCGATGGAGTGCCTCCCTCGAATGCTCGCGTCGAGTTTACTCTCCGTTGACGATCTGAACATCTTGATTCACTGGAACGTGGTCTTCTCCTCACGATTTGACGTTGTGAAGAACTTGCAAAGCAAGTTTTAGAACTCTTGATGAGTTGATTGATCTTAACCGTAATTGGTTAAACAAGCCAATGATCTCTTCTTTGCTGCCAAAAAGAAGGATGAAAGATCCAGCCCCTGCTGCCAAGGAGTCCTAGCCGAAGGATCAGAACCAAAGCCCCAAACTGAATTGATTTTTAGTTATTTATAGAGGATTAAAGGGTGTAACCACCCCCTTAATTCGCTCCTAAGTGGGGCTAATAGGATGTAATCACCCCTTAAATCACTCTTGAGTGGGGTTGTGATCCCCTCAGATCGTGGAAAATGGTTTTGAAACCGTTCAGCTCGTGTTTGAACGAGTCAAACGCAAATTCTGCATTCTGAAATAAAATCTGCGTTTGAACGCAGCGTCTGGAGGCTCGGACGCAGCGTCTTGTTGGAAGCTGCGTTGGCAGTTAGCGTCTGGAGGCTCGGACGCAGCGTCTTGTTGGAAGCTGCGTTGGCAGTTTGTTGGAAGCTGCGTTTGTGGCCGAACATGGGCTACGTTGGCGGCCGAATCTGAGCTGCGTTTGCAGCTTTTGGAGCTGCGTTTGCGACGTTGGAAGCTGCATCTGAGCTGCGTTTACAGCGATTTGGAAGCTACGTTGGCAGCATTAGAAGCTGGGTCTGAGCTGCGTTTGCAGCGATTTGGAAACTGCATTTGGCAGCGTTAGAAGCTGCGTCTGAGCTGCGTTTGCAGCGATTTGGAAGCTGCGTTTGGCAGCGCATGGAAGCTGCGTTTGTAGCTTTCGGAGGCTGCGTTTGAGCTGCGGTCGTGGCTATGAACGCGGCGCATCTTGATGCTGGTACGCGGGGAGGACTTCCACGTCTTGATTTGAAGAGACCGTTGATTTGTAGTCTCTTTCTGTCGAAGTGTTGCAAAGATCGTCATTTTGTAATCTTTGGTTTAGCTCTCTGATATGTGAGAGTCGTCAGATTGTAACTCCCGATGTTGATTGTGGAGGCTGTTGATTAGAGCTTTCATTAATTGTTGTGAAGGTCGTCAGATTGTAACCTTTATCGATCCACGTGAAAGTCTTCAAATTGTAGCCTTCTGGAAGTCGTCAGATTGTAACTTCCATCATCGGTGTTTGATGGGTATCAGCTATCTATTGTGATTTTTAGACAGCCTACACCCCATGACATGACTATCAATCCACATTTAGGATCTAAATGTGTCTCCAACATAAAATGTGGACTGAGAAGTCATGGGGGTTATCTACAAAACACATAAACTTATTGGTAATTTTCTGCAATTCCAATAATTATTGGGGGTTTAGTGCAGCTTTAGAAGTTATTGGGGTTGCACTACAAATAAAAGTTCCTGTGGGTTAAGTGTAATTTACCCTTCAAAATAATACTAGGGCGCGTCGGCGCCTAGCCGCGATTAACCCCAAAAAGATCATTTTTTTAACCCTCCTGTTTCTCTTTATTTCCCACCATTTTTACGATTAAAGAAGCCAAATCCAACCTCTAATCAAATCTCAAATCTCCCGCCTCGGCGGTGGAGGCGGTTAGGGCTGACGTGGAGGCAGACTCCGTGCAGCCTACAGGCGACGATGATGGCCGCGATGTGGTATAATTTTGTTCTGCATGTGAAAGTGGAATTTTGGTGTTCATTTTTTTTTTAAGTTTCTGAATAGGAAAGAATCTGGATGGGTTGAAATTCACAGATAACTACTGACATTTTGATTCATTAACGTATGCTGGTGAACGAGGCTGTGAATTATCTTATGGCATTTTCTATTCCTAACAATTTTCTTCTTAAGTTCACGTATAATTCCTCGATAAATTTCATTAATGTATGATCGTAAATTACTGTTAATTGGACATTTATGGTTATCATTACCTGAAATTTTTATGATTCTTAAAAGATCTTGCCATTACACCAAAACTCATATGGTGTGTTTGGGAGTTTACTAAGGGAAGGGAAG
The DNA here is from genome assembly GCF_001876935.1 of Asparagus officinalis. Taxonomy (NCBI): domain Eukaryota; kingdom Viridiplantae; phylum Streptophyta; class Magnoliopsida; order Asparagales; family Asparagaceae; genus Asparagus; species Asparagus officinalis. The sequence goes on along the minus strand of NC_033794.1, from coordinate 111,734,784 downwards.
GAAAGGTAAACAACGGGAAGGGAAGGGAAGGGAAGGGAAGGGAAGAGAATTGTAATATATTGTTTGGGAGTTAAGTAAGGTGAATGAAGGTGAAAGGAAGTAAATATATGTAAATTTACATAAATGACTTTATACTAATAACACATCAGTCCTTTTATTTGTTTTGATGGGGGTAAGAATGTCATTACACCCCTTTACCCTCCTTTACCCTCCTCTACCGCCCAAATCGGGGGAAAGAAAACAAAGCAATTTTACCCTCCTTTCCCCTTCCTTCCTCCTCTCTACCCTCCTTAAAAAAACTCCCAAACAATGTGAAAGTCTCATTTCTCTTCCCCTCCCCCTCTCTACCCTCCATCCAAACAGGGCAATAAGGACTAAGTGTTATATTTTTATATTCTAATATGTCCACACAGGTTGAGCGCCCTCTTTGTGGACCGAAACCTAGATTCATGCAACAGTGTCAAGTTTTATAAAATCTGCTTTAAATTTGTGGCCAGTTGGATTTGAACCTGGGTTGCTCTAATACCATCTTAAAAGACCCTGCCACTATCACACCATATCAAAGTCCCTAACCAATTGCTCCAAAACTTTAAAGTTATGATGAGCGTTGAGGTTCATATTTTTATATTATGACATTGATGTACTTAGTTCTCTATCCTAATCAGCAAAGTCTTTTTTTATTAAGGATCTTGTTTCTCTTTTGTTCGCATGCTTAATTTAGTTAGGTTGCACTTGGAGACGATTGTAACTCAAAAAAAGACCATTAAAATCGGGAAAGCAAGCTCAGAAGCTAGCGAATGATATTTAATTACACCCACTTAATTATGCTTGGGATCATCAGAACAATTCATGGAGTTTGCCAGACTGTACTCGAGCTGCTCATCCTATGGAACTAATGCCAGGACCCTTCTGCCATTGATTTTTCATTGGTAAAGGAACAATGACTTTTTCCTGTTTAATGTTTTGTGCAAATTATGTATTTATGATTTCTTAGTTCTTACAATTTCATAGATCTGTCCATATCTCATCTATGTATAGTTGTAAATTTTTTTTTTGAAGTACTACACTTACCTCTCCAATTCTATTTAGTATTGTTCATGTGCTTTTCTTGTTTTGACCTCTACCATGCTTTGTTTATGCAAACAAATTTTAAACTGCTTATCATTTTGGCTTTCGAGCAGGATTCTTCATCTTCTCATGTAGTTATATTGTTCCAGTAGTTTGCATGTACACAAATGACAAATATTGAACAATATTTACACTCGGCTTATTTGATGGATGACAAAAAAAAAGGCAAGGTATGGATGTAATTCATAGATTTTGATGTTATGATTCAGTGACTTGGAGAATTATAAATATTATTCAAACGGCAATCCATAATAACTTTTATTCATAAGCATGAAAACATTTAACGCAAATTAAACTACACAATCAAGCCACACAACATACAATATACCACCACTGTAACGCTGCATTAACTATCAGAATATAACCACATGCCTCTGCTGCTCTTATTATATTGATTATATGGGCCACTTTATCCGTAGTTTATCTAAGAGTCCAAGCACCAACAGTAGTAATCTGATCCAGAAATCTTCAGCATAGCCTCTGGACTCATGCTCTCAAGCTCCCTCTGCCTCCATGATGGAAAGTTATTCCGAATTTGAGCTTCACCTGACCCCGAGGTGAAATCACGCGGATGAGCCAATGACCGCATTCTGACATAAAGCCTCATGGCAGCCACACAGTCGTCGTATGGATCTTGTATTCCATTCTGAATCTCATATCTATACATTTGAACATTTGAATAAGAGCAGGTTCAAGTGAATATTTGAGGAACATATGGCACATACAACAACAAGAATGAGTAACGCCTTTTCCCAAGTTTTTGTAATCGGCTACAGGAATCCTAGTCTTCTACTCATTTATGGCGAGAGCTATCTCCTCCACTTCTTTTTAACAGCTTGTAACCAAGTTTTCTTAGGCCTACCTCTAGTCCTTCTTTTTCCATTGATTGCAATCTAATAATTTCTCCTAATTATTGCATTCAATGGCCTCCGCTGCACATGATAAAAACATCTCAAAGGATCATCTCTCATTCAATCATTATCATATTCTTCTTAACAATATCAATACGGTTATCTATGTAGAAAGAGAATTATAAATATGTTTCAGGATGGATGAACCAATTCGGACGAAGTAGGTAGTGAGTTTTAGCTTTTAGTTATGTAGGGATGCATTTGTGAAGGAATTAGTTTTCATTGACACAGATGCTATGATGCATATAGCTATTCTTTTTCGGCATTAGATTTGACACGTGCGTGATATATTTATCATGGTAGCTAGAGATGTACACAATCCAGTAGTAGTAGTGGTCAGCTGTAGGAAAGGTACTGACTGATGGTCCCACAACCATGGACCCTAGGAGTGAGGAAAAAGACTGGATGAGGAAAAACTATCACTTAATAGTACTGTCCCTTGTAAGTTTTTCTCCCTCTTCAAAGCATAATGCCAGGACCACTTGCTATGCTTTGTCTAGCTATTGTGTAAAATTACAAGTAAAAAGGTGCTCTATATGTGGATGATATGTGTTCGGTATATTGCCTGTGGATCTGTGAAGACCCCTATACTGATATGTCGTCGGAATTAAAGTTGGCTATATATAACAACTTTCAAGAGCAGGACTTGTTGCCAAAAACAGTAAAGAGTTTAGATGAGAAAGAAAATTATTGTACTTACCCAAGATAGGCCTGTGTTAGATACTTAAGTGAGTTGCTAAGTTTGCTTGTCTTCATTAATGGGGGGTATTTGGCAGTGTCCCTGTGAGCAAGCAACAATGTCAAACTGAAAGCTCTCAGAATATAGCTTTTGAGACTCTTTAATTTAAACCTAACAGTCATAACCACCTGATAAGTAATGAAGGGTATTCGATTCCAAGACGTTGAAGGTCGTGATCTAATCCATGTCCCACCAGAATCCTCGCCTTTCCTCCCCTTGATCGGATCTTCCATATCGCTTCTCCGTTGCATAAGTAATCTTGAATCTTCCTTTGAGCTTGGTTCAATTGCATTGCATCCCTTAAGTGTTCGGATCTTATTCCGGTTGTTTCATACCTAAGGAAATAATTTGAAATTTCATAGCACTCGCTTCAAGTACGCAAGGAATAATTTAAGAAATTTCTTTGTTACCTATAGTTTGTGACTGCTATCTGTGGTTTGATGTAAGTATGGAAGATGATGTTTTCCGCTTCATCGATGAGGCAAACCCTAGCGCAGATATCTAGTGTCCCATCACTTCCTCCTCCAACCATTTTGCACCCCAGTGCGACTACTTTGGCTCCTTGAGCTCTGGCATCAAAATCCAATGAGCTTTGCAAGCCCAACCTTGACATGCGACTCGTGAGACCCTGCAAGAGAAGGTTTTGAAACATTATATTGTCGCGCGCCTATGCGGAAGCGTTGCACGCACACACAACGAACTTGAGATCACAGAAGAAGAAAGCCACACACTTGCACAAACCAAGCCAATTACGACAAATCAAACCAAACACAGAGATATACGTGATTCGGCAATTGCCTACGTCCACGGGGAGAGGATGAGAATATTTCACTATATGGAGGAGAAATACAACGGGTTACAACTCACAAAATCACTCAAATATAACCCTAACCAAAGCTCTCAACTCCCTCATAATATCTCCCTCTCAAAGTGCTCAAAACAAGCTCTCAACTCCCTCATAATATCTCCCTCTCAAAGTGCTCAAAACAATGCTAATTCTCTCCTTTTCTCTTCTTAAGAAACCCTAAAAAACTTGGTCCTATTGATAATAAAACACAATCCCAAACAAAGGAGGATTCCCAAACAAAGGAGGATTCTAAAAAACGAGTCTGCCACACCCTGCACCATGGGTGTGGCAGAGGGTGTGTTGCAGGACAGATTCTGCCACACCCTGCACCGTGGATGTGGCAGGGGGGGGGGTGCAGGACAGATTCTACCACACCCATGGCAGACACCACACTAGGGTGTGGTGGAGTCTGTTTTGGGTTATTCTTCACGTTTTTCACAATTCGACACCACACTAGGGTGTGGTGGAGTCTGTTTTGGGTTATTCTTCACGTTTTTCACAATTCCTTCGCCGTTTTCACATATATATCTAATCTTCATCTGTTGTAGCTGATGATTGCCAGAAAACTTATGAGAGCTAGTGTGGCACATACATTGAGTCAACTCATACTATTTTCTAAAGTCTTACGCCGTTCCTTTCTGCCTGGTCTTATGTTTATCAAAGTAACTGAACTTTTTTGGACAAAATTATCACCAGTTAAACTTTACTTACAGAAGTAGGACGGGACACTTGGCAATATCCCCGATGATATCTTAGAGCAGTCTGGCTATCAAAAATTTTCAAACACAAGTTGCACCCTCGAGCACTGAATACCTTCGAGCACTCTAGTTTTGGCAATGGACCTTAACAAAAGGAAGGATCAAGTTATATCATCAAGCTGTAATGGAACTTAAACTGATGTAACTCAGTGTATGTTGTCCTTTGGGGTTCTTACTGACCTATTAGATGTTCCCTTAGTGATTCAAATGATCTGCAGTGTTTCTGACAAACACCACACTTCGGTTCATGGACTGAGTGGAATGAGACCCTCATGTGCTCCACCAAGTGTTCCTTCTTGTTGTATTGTTTATAGCAAGCTGCGCATTTATTCCTAATAGAGTAAAACAATAGGCAAGTTAAAATGGATGATGATTATGGACAGCATCACGAATATTGTATAATTTAAACTTCTCTAGAAAAGGTATATCAACCCTTGATATGCATGCTGTAACAACTAGAAGTGAGATCAATATTTATAGGAAGTTGGAGCGCGCGCCTTTAGTTCTATCATGTCATTGCCTTTAGGCATGGTATATCATAGGAGATCTATGGAAGTTCACCTATGCTCTGGGTATCTGGAACCCCTATTTTTGGCATTTTATTAAAAAATATACCTATAAGTTAATGAGAGTTGAAAATGAGTTGATTTTCATCTTTTAAGTTCCTCAATGCTAATGAATCTAGTCTCCACAATCAATTAACACATGCTTTATAAGTTGGAAATTTACTAAATATATAGGAAGGTGCATGTATCTAGTAAGACTTAGGGTGTGTTTGGCAACAAGTTAAAATTGGGTCAGGACTGAACTTGGCCCAATTTTAACTTGTTTCTTGTTTGTCAAAATTTTAGGCAAGAGCTGGCCCAATTTTTTTAGCCTAAATAGTGTCACTAAACCAGTTTTCTTTTGAAATAAGAGGGTCTGGTCCAAAAGAAAACTAGTTTGGTACAAAACTGGGCCAGGACTAGTTCTGGCCTAGTTTTGTTCACTTTGCCAAACACACCCTTAGTTTGCTCAGCACTTTCTTTAAGATTCTGCTTCCTTATCTGTGGACTAAAGAAGGCGAAAAACTGTTGAAACATAGACCTCGCGAGGTCAGATGAATTGCATCAAAGGGCCCTGAATGCTCTTTGAAAATTAAGATTCACGTGAGTTATGAATACATCATGTATCAATAAAAGATTTATGAACTGGTGGAACACATCATGTGCAAAGACTGAGATGAAGATTTTAGAAGATGCATGAGAAACAAACTCATAGCAGAGGACAGGAAGCTTACCTCAAAGTTTCAGAACTGTTATCCATTGTAGCTGACTGTTATTGGCCTATTGGATAGCAGGTTATAGCAGTGAGATTTGAGGTTAGTGAACGAGAGGAGCTATAGGTCGTATTTATATGCGAGCATTGGTTGTAAAGCCTTCATGCTTTATGGCCTAGAGTTATGACCTCCACGAGTTCTGTCATACTAGATTAAGGTGATTAATGGTTTGAATTTAGTCACAGTTTCAATAAATTAGACAGAGCAGGTTGCAGATTGTGTTATCTTATTTAGTTTAAGATGGTTTAAGCTTTTTTTTGTTCCACTCCCAAATGAAAGAGATGTTAAGTGTCCTCTGATGACTGTTCTTTCCAAGGTATCTCATATGTTGGATTATGAGTAGCAAGCTAATTACTGAAAGACTTAAGTATATTGCCTGCATATATCCTCTTATCCAAAATCTTGTAAATCTGAGCCTCGAGGGGAAAGGGTTTTGACTTTGAGCATATATCTTTTCTTCAGGATTTAAACTTTTGACCGTTTTCTGTCTCTGGTTCCCTTTTTGACTCCCCAGGATTCTCGTCTTTGAAAGATACCCGGTCAAAAGGAACTGGAAGATAAATGATGGGAACAAAAAAATATATATATTCCATGTCAACAGGATACTACCTTACAACACTGAATTCTTCTGAATGGAATGTCAAAGTGAAAAAGTTTTGTCGCCATGAACACATTTACCTTCCAGAATGGAAAAAATAATTGCTCTTAGACCTTCAAGGAGTTTCTCCCCTTGATGCTGCATCTGAACGAGATTATGTGTTAATTATCATTTTAAATGATCATATAAGATTATCAGCCAGCCTAATATGAATAAGAATGAAGAAGAGATGCACTTCATATCTGAGTAATTTTATTATTACTTTTTTTTGAGAAAAAGGATGGAACACCCCAAAGGTATTCCAGCTAGCTAAATTAAAAGGATGGTTGTTACAGAAAATAGTTCATACTCCCAACCAAGAGTATGCACTAGGGTTCAAGAGAAATTCCTACAAGTAGTAGTACTCCATCTCCTATATACATCTGGAGATAACCACCTAACTGAGTAATTTAAGAGGTTAAGCTACTTCCTATTGCCATTGTTTTAGTCTCCTTTTTCGCATTTTAGTTATTTAGAAGAGCACATGAACCTTGTCAAGTAGTTATAAACTTTTAGTCTCCTTTTTCGCATTTTAGTTATTTAGAAGAGCACATGAACCTTGTCAAGTAGTTATAAACCGTTTGTCAGTGTGTCTACTTACTTTAGTTATTTAGAAGAGCACATGAACCTTGTCAAGTAGTTATAAACCGTTTGTCAGTGTGTCTACTTACCTATAAATTGTCCCTATTGTATTCCCCCTTTTTCATGCTTGATATATTTTTCTGTTAGTTTCTGGACTCCATATTACTGATTTATTATGAGAGTAACAGGTTGCTTGATTGTTTATGCCAAATTCCCTTGATGTCCATTCAGAGATGACAATTCATGTTAGATCCTTGATGTTATAGGACTAAATCACGCTAGATTATTTAAAAGAAACTCATGGGATACAAAATATACCTTACCCTTCAGATTCTGGATCCTTTTGTATAAAGTGGTAGAATAGTGTAGTCGTCAAGGTTTTCAGGTCATTTGACTGCTGGTATATGCATCTTGTTAGAGTATATAACTCTCATACCTCACCATAAATTCATGTTGTAGTGAGTATTGATAATTATTTTTATACTCTAACATGTATCGTAGCCTGAATATTTATTTCGTGGGTTGAAACTTGAAGTCGTGCCGATATCTTTATCTTGTTTAAATTGGCTTTTTAAATGCGTGGCAGATGGGTCTGAACGTAGGTTGCTCCAATACCATGTTAAAGATCTGTTTCACTGAGTTTTGGTGAAGTGGAAAAGGCCTTTAACGCATCTGATATGCCAGTAAAGTCCATTCTTTAGATAATTTTTTCCTTCAAAACTTGTTAGTAATCAAAGAAATAAGTGAACAGATAAATACTAAGGCTTTGTGATACCATGGTGTTTTCCTTGTTGTGTTTTTATAAAAAAAAACATAATGGTGTTGTGTTTTCCTCCTAAAGTGTTTTCAAAACACTATGCTGAGTGTTTTTCGTCAACACTTGTTTGACCTATTATAATGTTAGTATTAAATATATTATAATACTAAATATAATACAATATAATATTATATAGTGTATTATAATATTATATTATACTTTAATGTATTATATTATATTATAATTATTACATATTATTTTCAAATAAAAATATATTTAATTATTTTGGTATATTAATTTGTTATTGTGATATACTATATAATATTTTTAAAATAATACTATTTTATTATTAATATAATATTAATAATATTATTAATATAATGCAATATTATTAATAATATTAATATTGTGTTATTACTAGTGTATATATATTATCGTTTCTAAATATATTAATAGTTTACTTTAATAATTTATGATATAAAGTAAATATTATTATTATGAACAATATTATTATTACAATTAACATTTGTTAAGGCAGAATAAATATTTTGACATTATGTTAATTGTAGTATTTATATATAATATATTATAGTTATTTAAATTATATATAGAATATTAATATGTTTATATTTTATATTTACATTTCCCTATATAATATATGAATATATAATATATTACTTCATATTTATTATTTCGCATTGTTGTTTTTTATTGTTAAATATGTTAGCTATGTATAACATTTTATACTATTAATTTAATTACATATTATTTAATAATATTATAGTGATATGTAATATTGTAAAGTATATTAGTAATATGATTATTTATTTCATAAAAATTTTATTTATTATTTTTTATTAATTTATTTATATTTTATTTTTATTTATTATTATATTAATTTAACTATGTTATTATATAATACACCATCAACATATTAAATATTAGTATTTAATATGTTATTTATTATATAAGATATTTAAATTATTAATATATTTTATATTATTTGATAAGTATTAATAATATATTTGATTAACTATAATATAGTATGATATAATATACTAAGCATGTCGATAATAACTATATATTAATTATATTTAATATATTATGTTAGATATTATATTAAGTTATTAACATCTCCTCCAACTCAAAACCAAAGTACCAAACTTAAAACACCTTTTAGGTATTTTAAAATAATATTGGAATCCTCGACTAATGCATAGTGTTCTTAATATCTCCTAATAAAGAGATCTTAGCCTTTGATTTATCAATCAAAGGCCAAGATCTCATCCTTATCCTCCCCCTACTTTTGCTCATGAGGAGATCATGGCCTTTGATTGATAAATCAAAGGCCAATATCCCATTAGGAGATATTAGGAACCTCCTCATTAGTAGAGGATCCCAATCCTTTAAAATAAGTGTTATGTTTTTGGTTCGAGGATGATTTAGTTAAAAAAAACACCATAGTTTTCAAACGCATGGTGTTTCCTTTTTGGTAAAAACACAATGGAAACAAGGAAAATGCCATGGTATCTAAACGAAGTTTTCAGGATCCCGTCACCTCTAAAGTTGGAATATCTCTTTTAATTCAATTGGAAAGAAAATCACAAAAGTAAAGTTTATATTCTCTTAGGTAAAGTATGGAGGGGGCTTGGAATGACCCCATGAAGACTTGAAGCCATGTGAAAGTAAACCATTTGTGCGCTGATGCTTGTTTTTGAGGTATCTGCCTTTATTCACCTTGATCTTTCCTTCCCGCAAAGCACTTGTGCACTGCATGGCTGCATATTGGAGAATATATCTTGCACATGCATTAGGTGTTGTTTTGATGGGTCGAAGACAAATCAGATTAGGCCTGAGTACGGCTCATTCTGACCAATATACCTAAGGATAAGTATTGACCAGATCATATCGAATTTTAAGCATGTCGATAATATCAAAACAGAAATGACCGATACCCCAATATCAGCTAATGATTACTCCATGTTGATATCTATTTGTGAAAGCAGATACAGGAGGAGATCTAAGGTTTGAGTTACCAACATTTGGTTTGATACTGGTATGTTAAGGAAAAGTCGACAAATAGAAGCCTATGACTGAACTCTGATTTATGCTATGTATATGTAATATCGATCTACTAAAACTGAAGAAACCCCCATCGCTGATGCCATAAGGACAAATTGAAAGCCGAACCAATGTTGACATCTCAAACCTTATCAGCACGTACTAGAAACTCGAGTTTTACCAAAGTCTAGTGGTGAATTTTAGTTTGTTGTCTGAGGAAACATTTGAAATACAGTTCAGCACGTACTATGGACGCTGGAGTTGCTTTTAGATTTATGATATCCTCGGTTTGGTGTTCATCCTGTTCATATATACAAATTCTACTCTAAGAAAGAGTCAATTTTCCATTTCTTTTTAAAATGTTACGTCTGATACAGATGAATGAACATGTAAATTACTGCAAATCTCATCACGCGACTGATATAAGATTCAGTATAATTTTGTTATTTATTCTCCGCATTAATTAGCGAAACAGATTTAACTTTATTAAGCTATTTTCATGTGTGTTACTTGTGAGAATCAGTACAGCATTTGAGAAGTTCTTGTCAATTATTAATTAGCCTTCTGAGTCAGCAATGTTACTGATGTTAGATGGTATCTTAGTTAAGGTAATAAATAAACTGAAGTCATCAGTTAGCATATTTCTGTCCATTGTCAAGTTCTGTATTATTATAGGTTCTCATGAAAAATTGAACTTATCAGGTAGCTTAGGTTGAAAGGTATTGCTGTGGTGACGAGAGGACGAATGGAATTAAAAGGGTAGTTTTTTTAAGTTTACTCTTTTTATTGTTTTTAAACTATGAGAATTGTGAGGACAGGTGTTGAACATTTTGAAATCTCAACTCACATGGGAGTAGAGCCAAAGGCGAGCACTATGTACGGTATAGATAAATTCATATCAAAAACTTAAGTGCATAGAAGCTCATTAGTAGGCCCAATTAGCTTTTCTATGAGGCTATGGTTAGGGCTGTCCATCCGGGCCGGCCCGGAAAACCGGGCCTAGGCCGGGCAAAACAGGAGCTCGGGCTTCGGGCCGGCCCGGTTTCTTTATTAATTAAACTTTTTTTATTTTTTAAATTTTGAAGAACACAATGCAAAAAATAAATATAATTTTGATAAAAAATTTATATTATTAATGAATTATAATTATGTAATTTATAAATATAAAAAATTATAGAAATTAAAATAATATAAAATAATTGTAGAATTTGTAGAAACAAATAAAATTAAAAATAATTGTAGAGTTTAAAGAGCCCAAGACCCAATGCTAAATTCGTTAGCACGATTCTGTGGCGGAAGTGTGGCATTACGACTAGCATCCTCATTACCACCCCCTGCATTGACGGGAGGATTATTGGCATTGTGAGCTTCATCCGCATTCGTATCCTCCTCTTCTTGATGAACCTGGTTACGACGACTTGGCTCGCCTTGCTGGTTCGTCAGTGCTTGAATTTGTTGCTCATGCATTTCTCTCATATTCTGCATGGCCATCTGCATTTCAAACCTGAAGGTCTCCTGTTGTTTATTCATGGCTTCTTCAAGCATCTTAGCCACTTGCTCCGCGCTTATCATGAATGACTCGCGGGGTTGCCCCTCGCTGGATACTGTGTTGTCAGATGCGACCGCCGAGCCGGCATCCGACTCTTCATCTTCTGAAGGTACTCTCGTCAGAACCCTACCATAATTTCTCCGTTTAATGGCTCCAAACTGTAGACGGGTTATACGCTGGGATGCCTTCAGAATCGACTCGAAATTATCTCGTGCCGATGTCCCTTTGCTGGTGAGGGGTTATGGGCGTTACGATTATGCATTACTTCCATATCAAGGTTAGCACGGTTGATGATATCAGCGCAAATATTAATAATATAATCCTGACTATTAACTACAAGTTAGTTAAAAGTAAAATCATTTAGGTTGAAAGCCATGGTACTAATACGTAAAGCAGTGAACCAAATACCTACTAAAGGCCAAACAGTCAAGACGTACAAGGAACGAGAATTGTGGGAACTAGCATATTAAAAGATTAATCGGCCAGAATAACCATGAGCAACTACGACATTATAATTTTTTCCCTCTTGACAGAATCTGTAACCTTCATTAGCAGACTCGTTTTCAATGTTTTACCTATTAAACTAGAGTTACTAAGGAACTATGCATAGGGTGATGAAGCCTAGGACTAATTATGACAATCTAGCTAAAAGAGTTAAATAATAATTTTGATTGAGGGCTTTTACTAATTATGGTTGTACACTATAGTTGTACACTATAAATTATCACATTGTTCCCTAATTAGAATAAGAAGTCCAAATGAACTTCGATTTGCATGTTACTAATAGCAATACCTAGAAGATTAATGATGCAAGCTTTGTCTTGTATCAACTTCACATAAAATTGCGAAGACCTCAGTCAGACAATTTTATGTGAAGTTGATACAAGACAAAACTGTTGGAATTGTGTCTTTGATTCTTTGTAGAACTTCATGAGAATTAGAAATGGTTAGAGATCTATCATGATTAGAAGTTTGTGTTCCATCATGATTAGGAGTTTGAATCCTATTTTAATTAGGAAGTTAGGTTAGAGATAGGGTTTTGATTTCTCTATATATATTCTTCTATTGTTGGAGGAAAAACTAAAAAGAAGAGAGTAGAAAGAAGATGTAGTAGAGAGAGAGAGAGCGCGCCAATATTGTTGTAATTTAGGGTTAGCAGAGGGTGTAGCCTGATTCAAGAATATTGTGCGAGAGGCGAGGGTTTCGTGATCTTTATCCGTGCAAAAGATTACAAGGAGTGGACTTTGGAGAGAATATGAAAGTTGATTATGTATGTGAGGTTGAGAGATTGAGAGACGAGAGTTGAGTGGTTCCTCTTGTAGTTCTCCCTAATATATAGTAAATTTCTAGTATTGTTGCCCTGTGGACGTAGGTCGAAGTTGGTTGACTGAACCACGTAAATCCCGATGTTCTTTTTTTCCTTAATTGTGGTCGTTTTATATCTTGTTAATTATGGGTTGGCTTTGGAGTTATTATGTATGTGAGGTTGAGAGATTGAGAGACGAGAGTTGAGTGGTTCCTCTTGTAGTTCTCCCTAATATATAGTAAATTTCTAGTATTGTTGCCCTGTGGACGTAGGTCGAAGTTGGTTGACTGAACCACGTAAATCCCGATGTTCTTTTTTTCCTTAATTGTGGTCGTTTTATATCTTGTTAATTATGGGTTGGCTTTGGAGTTGCGCATATTATAGTAGGCGGGGTGAGTAAAATTCCCCAACAAATGCTTGCATCATTAATCTTCTAGGTATTGCTCTTAGTAGCATGGAAATCGAAGTTCATTTGGACTTTTTATTCTAATTAGGGAACAATGTGACAAACAACTTACTACCTAGTAAAGTCAAATTCTTTCTCTGGCTCCTGAGCTTGAATAGATTGAAGACTAAAGATAGGCTATCCTCTCAAGGCTGGGTAGGTTATTCAACTTGCTCATTCTGCATTGAACAGGAATCACATTATCATATTTTCCTCTCGTGCATCTTCGTCAATCAAATTTGGGCCCAATTCCTACCTAGAATTAACATTGACTCCCTCCCTACTCATATCAGCCACTGTTTAGACATATGTTTGGATCGGTCCATCGAAAGTTTAGTGCGTCTACTTTAGAGTTTATGTTTCCCGACAGTCTGCTGGGTTCTTTGGAAAGCTCGCAATGATCGTATCTTCTCTAATTCTGTCAACACTCCCCAACAAATCACCTCAAAGTTAGCTTACTATCTTCTTTTCTGGATTGGTGCTTCCTCTTCCAAGAAGACTCTCAAACTGAAAAACCTCATTCGCTCGAGAGGACTATCGGAGCTTATTTCCTCCAGCGAGGATAGCAATGGGAACCTCTAATCTCTCGATAGCAGTATTTTGTCTCTTTTGTCTATTTTGTAACTCTCTTCTATCTGCTACTTTGTTGATTACAGTCATGTACATATCCTAAGACATCTAATAGTGATTTAGCAATTTTCTCCATCTCGGTGGAAGCCGCTGAAATCACCATTAGATATCTTCTTTTGTTTAACTTTTATACTCTACAGTTTTATATACAAGTAATGATAGGGCAATTGGCTCTATTTTCCATCAAAAAAAACTTCACATAAAATTCAGTTTTCAAGTGATTTGTTCCCTTGAAAAACCTTATTTATGTATCTATATGCTGTAAACAGTAACAAAATTATTCAATTTTGTGTTTTCACTTCCTGATTTTCCACCTAATTAATATGAAATTCTGTTATCTTTGGAAAATATAGTATCTGAATGTTTTCTTTGGTAAGATATACTCAATACCCACGATGCTCTTAAGGATTTTGGTTTAGGGTGTTATTCGTTTAGGATAGGATGCAGATTCAAATTTAAATTTTGAAGTGTCGTTGGTTTAGGATTAGAATTATGATTTAAAATTAAGGTGTTATGGTTGTCTAGGACTGAGATTAGGACAAACGTCACAAAATCCAGATTCAATCCTGCTAGTAAGTGGAAGTCCTAAAATGTTCCAAGTCGAAATCTGAGGATTGTGATCTCACTCGTGTAGGATTCCTCTGTATCCTTCTGTTCAACAATTCTTATTGTTAAATGATCTGTTGCATCCTTTTTTATCTGAAAATACGATCTTAAGTTGGTTTATGACAATGTATGTCTCCTCCCAAACCTACATGAAGTATGGCAAAAAACAATGGAGATAATGCTGATTGTGACTACTTTTTGAGGAATAGCCAAAATATTGATGTTCTTAGTAACAGATCTAGTATATCAAGCCTATTATGTTTGTTGATATCTTGATCTTTGTTCTTTGCTCTAACTTATCATGTGCAGGCAATGTTTTTGAGAACAATATCACTTATTCATGTGTCATCAACAAATCTATGCATGAAAGATTTGCATTAAGATTTTAAAGAACATGACATCTATGATTATGACATATAAATAGATACGCTTCTTGCTTTTTTGAGTACTCTAAAAGGATATGAACGACACTACATCACTCATACCTTAATATTGCAAGTCAACAGTGTTATGATAACATGATTCATATATGTTGATTCATGTACTTGTATCTCAAGTAGTATATATTATGATTGCCTACATCTGTTTAGGTTGGCATAAGACAATGTATTCAATAAAGTATTTGAGGCATTTTAAGTGACGTATCTCAACCTCCCTTTGTCTATATGGATTGGCAGTTAATATCTTTTCAAGTGCCTTCAGCCTTTATCATGTAATTTTATGGCTATGACATATAAATAGATAAACTTGTCCATTATTTGAGTACTTTAAAGGATATGCATGATACTACATCACACATGCATCAATATTGGAAGTCAACAATGTTATTATAACATTATTCATGTACCCACTTGATCCGAGTTTATGATTTTATGTCTAGTTCATGGTTTTATGTGTATTTTTATCTCAACTAGTGTAGATTATGATTGTCTACATCTGTTGGGATTGGTACAAAACCTACATATCCCATAAAGTTTTGGGGCCCTTGATAACAATTTAAGTGAGATGATTGTATAGCTACCTCTCTTTCTCCAAACGAATTTTATGGCTTCTTATAGGATTCTAAGTCAATAATATCATTTGAAGTGCTTTTAGAATTTGTCATGTTCTTATTATTTTCATATATGTTGTCATTTCATCTTCTTATTTTCGTGGATTCTATATATCTTTTAGTTACACTCATAACTGTTGTTTTCTTTTGAATAGTTCTGAGTTCTGACGATATATTTTTATCAACATGATATAGATGATAGGGTCGTAATATAGATAGACTAGAGGTCTCGATCTTTTGTATAAACATATTGTGCACGAATCCTGCTTTTTGGCTCGCAGGTGAACCGCGAGCCACCCAACTCGCAGAGGGGGGTACAGGGGCAGTGGGCCCCAGCTGTGGGGCCCACTGCCCCTGTACCCCCCTCTGCGGGGCCCACTGTCCCTGTACCCCCCTCTGCGAGTTGGGTGGCTCGCGGTTCACCCGCGAGCCAAAAAGCTTTACGCTATTGTGCACTTGCCTTATTAAATTAAAAGGGGTAAATAGCACGTAACTTCTCTGTGCCTCTAGTAGTACTTAACACATCTCAACTAATTTGCTAGCACTCAACACCATTGAATTTCATTTTTAGAAGGATTGAAAAAGGATACCGCCCCTCTCCCTCATGCATTAAAGGGTGCTAGCTGTTAAGGAGCTATTTGAAGGGCACTAAAGATCCTATTTATCAGCTCAAGGGTTGAGAACTTTCTGCACCGTGCAGCAGGTTCTGATAGGATCCAGACTCATTGAAGGGTATTACTAGAGGTATGAGGGGGTTATTTGCAGCCTCAATAAAAATCTAGCATAATTTTTTATTAGTATAATCATTATCATAAGCGGTCATAATACATTGTTTGACTCATCGATTGTCTAAATTTGCATAAAAGATTAGACTTGTTCCTATTTTAAGGTAGTTCTCTCAGTAAATCAAGTTTATACTAATTTTGTGCTGACCACTAAAAAGTGCACAGCAGTTATAAAAGTTTTCTCCTTTATAATGCTCCACCGTACAAATCTTTTCATTTCATTGGGATGACTGAACCTGAACAAGAGAACCATCAATAACAAGAAAACCTTTTCCTTCACACTGTCATCCACTTGCATTGTTATGTTTATCTATAGCTATATATGCAGCTGTATGCAAAATGTAGCATGTACGTGAGGTGTAAAGAGAAACCATAAGAAATGATGTGGGCCCCTTTTGGTGTGGGGTTATGTAGGCATTATAAGAAAGGGGGGGAAAAGTCCTATAGAGGATAATCTATAGAAAAAAGATATGGAGAGTAACCATGCCAATTATTCATAAAATATTTTCAAGATGACCCTGATACATATTTGATTGCATATCTAGTTTTTTCTATTCTGTACAAAGTTACCCAATGGAATGTTTATTTTTCGCTTTGGAGCGTGGGTGACTTGAAAAGTTGACTTCTAGTGTTGTTATATGAGTCACCAGCACTGGCAAGTGGGCATGTGGGGTTCGCCAGTCTGCTCTCTTTGGAGGTATTCAGTTTTGTAATGAATACATTTTGGAGGTGATTGTAACAAGCTACCATCCTCGCGTCTCTTCAATGATTCCATGACTCTGCTTTAAGCTGAATGATACTGTCACGAAAAATGTCTTAGGGATACAAAGACATGGGACCCTACATGGGACAGATGATGTGTCGGCTCCCATGTCTCATGTAGGACCAAAAAGACATGAGACTCTTTCTTTTAAATTGATGGGACATGGAGCCGACACATCACCTGTCATCATGGGACAGGGAACCGACATCTCACATGTCTCATGTAGGATCTCATGTTTTTAGATCCATGTAGCACCATCCTACTATCACTCCCTATTTTAACGAATCATTGATGCAACTAAGACATGTCTTTTTGTTCCTTCTATTTTGACTTACATCAATTTAAAAGAAAGTATATATATTTTTTGGTATCTATTCAGGTTTTAACCATTGGAGATTAGTGAAAATAAAAATCGATAATGTGTTGAAATGGTTTAAATGTTTGGATATTTATTCATCAATAGCGTAAAAAGTTTAAAAGTCCGAATCTTTACTCATCGACTAGTTTTTTGACCTACTCATTAGAATCGTGAAATTTCTCTTGAAATAGAGAAAGAAAACCCTATTTTACTCTCACATGATTACGTAGTATTGATTTTATGAATATCAAGGGGCTGTATTGATTTTATGAATATCAAGCTAGGGGCTAGCAGGTATGTATGTATATATATACTCTCTCTCTTAGTATATATGTATATATAAGTATACTCTCTCTTATATATGTATACTCTCTCTTATATAATATATTTCTATATATGTATAATATGTCATATGTGTGTGTATATATACTCTCTCTTAGTATATAAGTATATATAAGTATACTCTCTCTTATATAAGTATATATATGTATAAGTATATATAAGTATACTTTCTCTTATATAAGTATATATAAGAATACTCTCTCTTATATATGTATAATGTATGTATGTATGTATATATATACTCTCTCTTAGTATATATGTATATATAAGTATACTCTCTCTTATATATGTATACTCTCTCTTATATAAGTATATATAAGTATACACTCTCTTATATATGTATAATATATGTGTGTGTGTATATATATATATATATATATATATATACTCTCTTATATATGTATACTCCCTATTATATAAGTATACTCTTTTATATATGTGTGTGTGTATACTTTCTCTCTTAGTATATAAGTATATATAAGTATAGTATATTACAACGGCTACTTCTTCCCCATTGGCCCAACGGGCAACGGCTACTTATGCGATTCTCTCTCTCTCTCTCTCAAGTTATAACTTATAAATATATACAATATATTTACATATAATATATGTATATATAATATATAGTTACATAATAATTTATAAGTATATACTAATACATAATTATATAAAATATAATAATGTTAAACTAATTTTTACCATTTTTTTATAAAAAAAAGAAAAGAAAAGAAATTTAAAAAAGCTAGTTGGGATGTACTTATCTATTGTGATGCGATGAATTCAAAAATAAAATTATACTTGTAATTTATAAATGATTTATTAATTATTAATAAAAATTTTATTTTTATAATTTTTTATTTATAATTTATGACATTTTAAGTGATTAATAAAATTATTATTTTTATTTTTTTTTATTTTTTTTATAATTTAAATTTTAAATAGAATTAAAAAAAACCGAGCCGGTCCGGTCGGGTCCCGGCCCGGTCGGGCCCCAGGTCCAGGTCCGGGCTTCGATTTTGCCCGGCCCGGCAGGGCCGGATGGACACACCTAGGGGCTTACATGTAGAAAGTGAAATTCCTAACTAAATACCATATTATATTCATAATGGATCCTCAAGACTGTGGATACTCCTTTAGGCTGGTCAGCTCTTTAAAAAAAGCATATTTTGAGCTGTCTATAAGTAGGCTCATAAATATTTGTTAATTTTGAGTGCGATGTATTATTCGTGTTAAATCCCAGATCAAAATATAACTAATACAACTAGTTTTGTCAGAGAAATTTCTTCTCCAAATAACAAAAGTAAAATGATGAAAAAATAACAAATTACTAATCCTTCACTTGACGACAAATGACAGAAAGATCAATTGACAGACATATCTTTCACATGTAATTTCTCGATGCAATGAACATAGTTTAATTTGTAAAGTTAACTTATACTATCACGATCAAATGACTTATGAGTACTTAGCGAACAGGGCACGCAATGCACGTGCCGACCATATTTTCATGCTTTATGGAAAAGAATGTTAGATATTTTGAATATATAAGAACGTTAAACGCGTGATGTAGAACACTTAGCAGACACTTTTATGTCAAAGTGGGACAGTCGCAAGCCCAAATGCGAGCCTGATCGAAGAAAATAAATTGTTTCGAAGAAACGGTCGTAACTTTCAAACCGTACGTCAGAATTGGACGAATTATATATGAAAATCGACTATCTCGACGAGACGGAGCCATCCAAACCCACCCCTTTGGGTTTGGTTTGCGTTCTCAGTTTCACCAAATTCCTTACAGTTTGAGAGATATTTGCATTTTTGTCCGTTTTTACTATTTTTAGTAATATTTTAGGAGTCTGTTTTGTTTAGGAAACAAATCCGATTTGATCTTAGATTTGACCGGAGGACTTTCCTAATCATAAGGAGTCTTTTTAGGAGTTTTAATGTTTTAGGAATTCTTTACCATTTTTGGTAAGTTGAGAGTCATTGTAGGAATTAGAGTCCTTGTAGGAGTCTTGTTTCTTTTTCTATTTAAGAAGAGTCTTGTAAGTCCTAGAGGCATAATTTTTGATTAATAAAATTTTGTTTTTCCTCAATATTTCTTCATGGATTCGAAGATCGTTCTTTGTGGATTCAGAGAACACCCTTGGCGGATTCCAAGGTTACAACTTCCGAGCTGCATCAATGCGCATGTGTTATATACAACTTAGGATTTTGTACGCTGCGTCAATGCGCATGCGTCAATGCGCTGCGTCAATAGCTATGAAGATTTTGTACGCAACTTTTACGAAAATAGTTAACATATTGAGGGGAGAAGTTTTCAAATCTAGACAATGTCCAAAATTTTCAAAAAATTTAAATCGTTACATTTTATGATAAACTTAGGATGAGATAATCATCTATATTTTCAGTTTCAGTTGTATGTAAAACCTTCGCCGCTCTTTTATTAGCACCTTGCACTAATTTCCAATTTAATTTTAAACATGCATCTGCTAAAACCCCCCATTCACTCAAGAACTGAGAGGGCAAAAGATGCTAATAAATGAGTTGATGTGAATGTATAAATAAGGGAGTTATGTGCAATTTACTCTTTAGTTTATTATATCGCTTGGACATTTATATTTCTCTAGAGTTTTTAAAATTATACTATTTTGTTTAGTGTCCTATCATAATTAAAAAATTATAAATATCAAATATTAAATATTATTGTTTAGTATTTGCATATTGTTATTAGAATTTTTACCGGAAATATGTAAGGATAATTTCTTTGACAAGAATCATAATGATATTAAAAGCATGCTTAAGTAAATCTTTAATAATGTTCTAGTGATGACTTTTCTAAGTAGATATTTCACTTATCTAGTTTCACTCAGAAACATAGAAATTACAAAGTAACAACCCTCTTCAGAGGAACTCTAGTAAATGAGACGTGGGGGACTTAGTAAAATATTGAAAGTCTGCCCAAGTAAATGTAAAAATATTCTAAAGATAAATATAAGTAGTTATTTCACTTATCTAATTTTAACTTGGAAAGATGAACAATAGGTAAAACGTGTTTTTCTAAAGAATCAAAAGGGGTTAAGTGTAATAAATAAAGTGAGTTCGTTACATACATATAAAGATGTAATGAGGTTGTATGCAATTTACTCTTTACTTTATAATTTATTTATATTCTTATCTTAATAAAATATAATTTTGAATTTTTAATATTAATCTTTCATATTTTGAATTAGTCCCTCAAATAATAGAAATTACTACTAGATACCTCAATTTTTTTAAAAAATTATTCCCTCAAATCATTAGACTATTAACTCCTCCAATTCTCAAGTTGTTTGGAAAATGGACCCTCCAATCAAGGGTAAAACTAGCAATTTGAAGAAAATTAGTCCCTCAAATTACCAACATTTTCGCTGGATTTCTCAATCATCGCATTTTGTTTCAAACTAATCACTTTAGTTGATGATTGTAGTTTCAATTTTTTTAAAAAATTATTCCCTCAAATCATTAGACTATTAACTCCTCCAATTCTCAAGTTGTTTGGAAAATGGACCCTCCAATCAAGGGTAAAACTAGCAATTTGAAGAAAATTAGTCCCTCAAATTACCAACATTTTCGCTGGATTTCTCAATCATCGCATTTTGTTTCAAACTAATCACTTTAGTTGATGATTGTAGTT
>NC_033794.1:111706250-111712450 GCF_001876935.1 Asparagus officinalis | reverse complement strand
ATATATATACTTATATAAGAGAGAGTATACTTATATATAATTATATACTAAGAGAGAGTATATATATATATATATATATATATATATATATATATATATATATAATATACACATATACATATATTTTATATATAAGAAAATAAAAAAATAAAAAAAACAAAAAAAAAATTAAAAAATAGCACTGTTCCGGGCCCGGGCCGGGCCCGGACATGGCTCCCCAACGGCGACCCGGGCCCGGACCCGGGTTTTGCCCGGGTTTCCGGGCCCGGGCCGGACACCGGGCCGGGCCCGGGCTCCGGGCTTTTTGGACACCCCTAATTGTAGTAATGATTTGAGCGACTAATTTCAAAACAACTTAAAGTTCGGAGAGTTAATACCAATTTCAGTGCCTAATTCTAAAATTTGAAAGATTTAAGGGAGTAAAATCTAAAATACCTCATACTTTTTAGTTGATCAACAAGCTAGGCTAATATGAACATTTTTGTGTAGGAAAATGTGCAAAACATAAGAATGTCAAGGATCAAAGTCGGGACCATGCGTAAAGAAATGAAGGTTGCCACCAATTAAGCTGAAGTTGGTTTTTGGTCTTTTGGGTACGGTTTTTAATTTTGACTACTACCGTCAAAGTATTACCTGACTCGCGAAAAAGCAGGGCAGGTCATAGCCTCTTTTTACATAGAAAGTGACATCACCACTGAACCCATATATATTATAAAGAGATTAACGAGTGTCCTGTGTCAAGGAGAGAATTTTACTCATTGACACCTATGTATGTGGCACAATCCCCACCAACTCACGTTCTCTCTCTTGCTTTATGATGATGGTAGAGATTATGCCACATAGGCGTCAATGAGGGAAATCCCCTCCTTGACAAGAATACCCATTAATCTCTATTTATAAATAAAACTCTTATAAATAAGAGAATCATTTTTCCAATAAACCAAATTTAAAAGAGGGCCGCTATATGGAAATCATATTTCAATGTCAATTAATATGTAAATCATGTTTAAAGGGAATTGTGTCGCAATCAATCACTTCCCGATCAAAATTCTCAGTAAAAATCCAATAATTCTCTTAGAACTCACATTAAAGATATGTCTTATCTAGTTACTGTCTATATCTAACTCATCGAGTTATTATCGATGTCTAATTAGGACACAAGCAACATGTCTTGAACGCAAGTTTTCTAAAGATTTTTTTTAGTTTTATAGTGGAAATTTTGACATAGAGATGGTTAAATGCATCAAAAACCCAGTTTAAGGGTGATCTCTGTATTAATCAGCATTTAAAAGTGATTTCAACCATTTTTAAGTTGGTTTCTTGAGGTGGAAAAAAACCCCATAAAAGAAAATACGAGAGTATTGATTATAAAATACAAGGTGTGGTAATATCAAATTGTACGTCTCCCTTATTAACGGCTTCTACAAGAAGCAGTAGTTTAAGAGGGCCGTATACGGAAGCCCATATACGGTTGTCCCTCCAAACGTTGTCTCCGAAACAGAGGACAAATTTTCAAAACCGACCCATTTGAGTTTTTAATTACAAAAAACGACCTATTTTAATTTTAATTATAAAAATCGATCCAGTTGGTTGAAACTGGATCGATTTTAAAAAAATTTTTCCCAAACTTCACGGGAGTTCAACTCCCGTGAAGTTTTGTTATGAGAAAAAACTTCACGGGTGAAGTTTCCCGAATTTTTTTAAAAAACCGACCTGTTTTTAACCCCTGGCTAAAAACTAATCGGTTTTTGTAAATATTTTTAAAACAGATCGTTTTTTGCAATTAAAAACTCAAATGGATCGGTTTTGAACATTTGTCCCCGAAACAGACCATGGCCCATGCCTTTATATGGGCCCCACTTCTTCTCCTCCATGAAAAATCCTCGCTAACGTCCTGTCACCCTTTTCGAGGGCCCCTACGTAGTTACCCCTCCCATTCTTGGTTAATAACGAGACCGCCATTCACTCAACACCTATGCTATCGTCAAAAATTATTAATGCTCTGTATGAAAGTTCACGGCCGAAAAGAAAGAAAAGTGAAATAATGAAAAAAAAAGAAAGTGAAGAAAATAAAAAAATATATATATTATTTCAGAGTTTAATAAAGAGAATGAAAGTAAATTTAATTTATCTCTTTTGGAAGTTTTACTAAAAGGAAGGAAGTGAAGTGAATATATATAAAGCTACATAAATATTCTTATATGTTATTAAAATATTTTGTTAACTAATAAATGTCCCAAACAAAGATTTTATAAATTTTAACTTCCCTTACCCTTCTCTAACCACCATCCAAACACACTAGAAGTTTTTATTTGCATTATTGGCATTGTGTTGGGTTTTATCGGTAATGGTCCCATAAATCATTGATATTTTTAAATTAATTCCCCGAATTGCATTAGTTATCGCAAAATAGTTAATCTCAAATTGCATTAGTTAATATGTCTAAATTGCCAACTCAAGTTGGATTAATAGCTAATCAAACATGATGAATTGCGCTTTGGATTTTGAGTAACTTAAACCGAGGAGTATAACTGCAAATCTATGGAAACGCTAAATTAAATAAAATATTCCTCCAAAATCAACAGTAATTTTTGCAACGATTAGGCATGTTAAAATTGTCAATACTTGATGCATACATTTACTTTTATTAATAAAATTTAAGCAATCACACAAGTTAAAGAAGATTGATAAGATTGGAGAAAATCACCTAGTTAATATAGTCAATACAAATTTGCACAACATAGATGGAAAAGATCACCCTCCCTTAGTTAACTCAGTTTCACTGAGCAAATGATTTTACAATTTAGTTTCAATTAGATCAAGATTGGTAGTCTCGATGACTAATCAATATAGTTGTTTTTATCCTTGAGTATCCAAAGCATCTGCATTATCTTTTTCATTTCAATTATACATGACAATTCTTCTTATAATATTTGATACTCCAAAACCAACCATTAATTTGCAGTTCGTACAGTTTCAATGATGACATCTTAAACTTAAGGAATGTTCAACATTCCGCATAGCCTATAAATATCGAAATAAAAAATAAATCTTATGTTTAAAGTAAATATCAATTAAGATTGGATATGCATTTGCATTATTTTCATTATAATTGTACGTGATAAATTTTCTAGTTATATATTTGATAATGAAAAAAGATGTAATATTGTATGCTTTGTTGCAGACTTCTATTGTTGTCGTGGTCTTTAAAGAATGGTCAATCAGTCTTAAAGAATGGTCAACAAGTTCTACATACCAAATAAATTATATTTATTATATTTATTAAAATAATAAAATCAATTTAAAGATAAACTTTAATTAATGGATAAGAAAAAGGGTTACATCCTAGTACCCATTCTTTTTTAGATAGGAGCACTTGTATAATTTTTTATTTATTTTATCTGTTTTTCTCCCCAATAATTCAATGCCATTAAATCAGGATGTTGTGTTACCAACTGTTCGCCAATTACAAAATGAGAGTTATATACACATATGAATGTAAATTGCATAAGAACAAATCATCTCAGAACTATCTACTGCATACAAGCACACAGTTCTTTGCCATTTAAGGGGCGGTGAAAGTTTGCAAATTAACCTCATTGCTCCCAAATGACATAGAACTACATGCTCACGTGCAGATAGTTCTGATGCACTCGAGCTCAAATTACGATTGCTGCCTTCTGAACGTAAGAAACGATTTGAGATGCAAACCCTATTTCTAACAAACATCTGACATCAGTCCAAAGAAGCTTTAAAATTATATAACAATTGCAAAGTGAAATTTTCTGGGGACGCATTAAATAACTACAGTTACAACTTTAAGTGGCAATAATCAGTACCTACAGTAATATATAACTGAGGTTTGCATTGAATTACAGTTTTAACGAACAAAAGAATACATGATTCCCTAACTAACAGCAGTTGGGTATTTTTGCGCAGGATTAAATAAGCAAACTCTTAATAAGCTCAATGGCATATTAGTAATAAACTCCAACTCCAAGGTCGTTTATTCGCACTGCTCCACTATCCTTGTCCCCCGAGCTCTCATCCTCCCATGTTCTTCCATTAACCGCCACCTCCTCTCTCTCTCTCTCTCTCTCTCTCTCTCTAAAACCCTGACCCAACTCTCAGATTTCGCTGTAAACATGAGATTTTTTCCAAAATTTTCAATGAATTTTGGTTCCTGATGGCTTTTACGTTTCGATCTGAGGATTTACCAGCTATTTTCGAGATATTTTGCAGTTACATACTGATGCGTCGAAATGTAGGCAAAATGGGGAAGTGGGTATCTCTGATTTCGAGCGCTTTGCTCGGTTTGGCGTTCAAATTTTGATTTTGATTTGAAATTTTTTAAGTTTAAAAAAATTGAATCTTGATGGGCTCCCCCCCCCGCCCCCCATCCCCTCCCTAAAGAATGATGAAGAGCTATCTGGCACTGAGCAGAGATTGAGGTGTGAAGAAACTTACAGATTTGCTTTGAAATTCGATTTTTGTTGAAAATTTTACTTCAAGCATTGGTCTTGAGCTCAAAGGAGTGCTAAAGGTTAAAACTTTATTATTTTTTGTTCGTGAAAATGAAGAGCTTGGCTTGGATTAAGAATAAATTCAGTCGTGGAGGCAAGACAGTTAGGGCTCAACGGAGCCTCTCTCTCGGAGACTACAAAAAGGCGGTATCGTGGTCAAAGTACTTAGTGTCTTCGGGTGGAGAGATCAGAGAAGGAGGCGAAGAGGAATGGAGCGCCGATATGTCACAGTTATTGATAGGGAATAAGTTTGCGGCGGGGAGGCATAGCAGGATTTATCATGGGGTTTATAGGGAGAGGGAGGTGGCGGTTAAGTTGATCAGCCAGCCGGAGGAGGACGCGACTCTGGCTGCTTTGCTAGAGCAGCAGTTCAATTCGGAGGTTGCCTTGTTGCTTCGGTTACGACATCCGAATATTATTAGGGTGAGATTTCTCAGCTCTTTGTGATTTTGTTGAAAATTGTGGTGAGGTAGGTAGAATAGATGAGACTGTTGTGTGTTGGTGACATGAGACATATTCGAACTTATAGTAACGAAGGTCATTAACATATCCGGATCATTTGGTTATGTGCCAACTTAGCAACACCAACGCTTATATTGTTCCATATTTTATCCTTGTTATCCTAGATGTTTTGGGGTTTTTACTTGCCATGCTTGGTCATGGGAATGTCGTGGGAGAATTTAATGTTGATGCAACTTGTTGTGCTTGCTTAAGCTTTTTCATAATGAACTGGCACGAGTGCAAGATTCATGAACATTGAAATTCCAATTTTTGTGTGTACTATCAATGTGAAACTTGTCTTCCTTTGTACCGCACCATACTCCTTTTATGTAGACAGACATTAATGCTAAGCACCTGATCTAAGCCACTATGATTTGTATAGTTGCATAAAAATGTAAGAAAGATGGTTCAATTATGAATTGTTTGATTTGTTGGAATTTGCAGTGAGATAGCTGTGTGATGCATTATAACTCTGTCCGTATTGTTCTTTATGTCATAAAAATTTCATTAGTCATAATTGGTTACAGGGATGTCATGGAATAGTTTAATGGTGATGCAATGTGTAAGTTTGTTTTAACCTTTCCAAATATAACATAAGTTCAAGATTCATGAATCTTGACATTCTCATAGTTACATGTACATTGGTCATGGGATAGTTTAATGGTGATGCAACTTATGTGCTTGTTATATAGCCTTCTCAAGTGTATCAGGAGTTCAAGATTCATGAACCTTGACTTTCTCATTCTTGCATATACGTGAGCCTATTATATTGAAACTTGTCTTTTGTACCGCTGTTCTTATACATAGACATACATTCATGTGAGGCACCTAATCTTGTAGTTTTGATTGTTAGATAACATGTGTTTGCCATCCACCATGTATTAAACATCATCCCTTGATGTTCATATGAATCGGAGAACCTTATTGTACTCCTTTTGGTTTATTTTTTCCTCAAAGATGAACTGATATGATTGTGAAGGATGTTATTGAAATTGCGCTGGAAATTCAAAAAACCCTGAAACCAGAATGTTTATATGTCTTTTGGGTCATATCTTCAATTAAAACCTTACATAGAAAGTTTTTGTTTCTTGGGTGATTACATTTGCTTTGTTATCCTAATATAATTAGAGTTATCTGTTATGATTGTATAGCATAAAGTGGAAAAATATAATTCGC
>NC_033794.1:111705863-111706226 GCF_001876935.1 Asparagus officinalis | reverse complement strand
CCATAAGGTCCTAGATGTATTAGGATTTTCCTTGGTCACAATTGGTCATAGGAACATCATGGGATACTTCAATGGTGATGCGACTTGCTTGCTAGCTTAACTTTTTTGTATGTAACTATGTTGGCTTTAGCATTCATGAACCGCATCATTCTCATTGTTGCATGTAGATAGGCCTTTTTTGTCGTGGTGATGAAGCTTGTTTTCCTTTTTGTGCTCATATAAGCATATAATCATGTACTTTTTGGTTGTTAAATCAATTTATATTTGCCATCATATGTGTGCGCGCGCGCTTGCGTGCTGTGTGTGTATATTCATTTAAACTTTTTTGTTTGTGGATTTCCTTTAATGTTTTGGTTTATAGCT
>NC_033794.1:111676477-111705848 GCF_001876935.1 Asparagus officinalis | reverse complement strand
CCTCTTTTTGTTTCGCATGGTGATGAAGCTACTTTTCTTTTATGTGCGCATGTAAGCACCTAATCTTGTACTTTTGGTTGTCAAATCAGTATGAGTGTTGAGAGTTGGTGTCTGCATCTTCTAGTTATTTCATTATCAACAACAAACTATACTGCATTTTTCTTCAGCTATTTGGTTAAATCTAAAACTGCCAGAACTTCGAATGGAACTTTACGATTACTCCACCAGGCCAGATTAAGTAAAGCTATTGCAAGTTCCAGACTTCATTAGCATACAAACATGGACCTGAGTCCTTGAATGTAATAGACCTTTAGACCCTTAGATGTGTCCATTTATGTAACATATTGTTGTTTCACCTTTGCATCTTATACAGTTACTTCTGGCCTATTATAATCTTATCCTTCATATAAATATATGTGCTCATCTCATCAATAACAACTGTATGTCTTTCTAAAGTTGGCCCCTATTTAGTGCTGCATTTATCAGCCCATATCTGTAAGATTTTGACTGTTATGATTTTTCTTAAGAGAAATATATTGTAAAATGCATGAGGCGTGTAGCTATGGAGAAAGATTTACAATTGGCTCCTTCTGATTTTTCATTACCTTTTCTTTCTCTCTCCAATATGCATTTGACACAGTTTAGTAAGATGTGGAAAAACAACTTCAAGGATGTTATGGCGTGTGTGTATTATTTATCTCAGATTCTAGCCTTTTGCTTGTATCTTATTTTTGTATCAATAAGTTTTATTAAGAATTTGCCACTTGGTTATATCTGAACTAAAGTGCTTTGTTTTTTCTTTGTAGTTTGTTGCGGCTTGTAAAAAACCTCCAGTCTTCTGCATCATTACGGAATACATGGAAGGAGGTTCACTAAGAAAATATCTCCATAAACAAGAGCCTCACTCTCTTCCTCTAAAACTAGTCCTCAAGTTGTCTCTTGAAATTGCTCATGGCATGGCTTATCTTCACTCTGAAGGAATACTTCATCGTGACCTAAAGTCAGAAAATATACTGCTTGGTGAGGATTTATCGGTAAAGCTAGCGGATTTTGGGATCTCATGCTTAGAATCTCAGTGTGGAAGTGGAAAGGGATTCACAAGCACTTATCGGTGGATGGCGCCAGAAATGATCAAGGAAAAGCATCATACGAGAAAAGTTGATGTATATAGCTTTGGAATTGTTCTATGGGAATTGCTTACGGCATTGATCCCTTTTCATGACATGACTCCTGAGCAAGCTGCCTTTTCTGTAGCCCAGAAGGTATATAGATATTAGATATGTCATGTTCAATATTTTGTTTATATTTTGGGTTAATTGTGGATAGACCCCCTTACCATCACTGAATTCCGGATAGCCCCCGTGTAGTTCTATTGTTGCAGATAGACCCCCTAACTTTTTTTTTTTGGCTTTTACTGTTTTACCCTAAGGAGGTCTATTTTTCAATAAAGAGGAAATTTCTCTCGGAGGGTAAAAGAGTGGGGTCTATCTGGAAAACTTTTGCCACAAAGGATCTATCCGCAGTTGGTGATAGATAGTACAAGGGATCTATCTGCAAGTAAACCTTATTATTTTTTTTGGCAAATAAATTACCAACTTAGTTAACATATTGTATGATGATATATTTCCTATTTTCACATCCTTGGTGAGGCAAATTGCATTACCTGAGATTTGACTGCTGATATGTTGGCACTTGTATATTTCTCAGGAAACAGGACCTTTGTTTTCAAACTTGTATAGTTCATTGTGTGGATGCAATTAGGTGGCATACTGAGCATATTCTCCAAATGCATGGGTTGCGTATCAAAAAAGTCAAAATGTTTAGGGATTTTAATAGGATTTTTATATGTTAATGTTAACATATTTATCCTTCTGAACTGTGAATCCTCAAATTCATGCTTGCAAGTGACATGTTTTCCTTTTGATTAGTTTCTGTTAAGTATCTTTGTTCTTGTTGAAGTATGAACCATTGGATAAGTACGCTTGATGCTAACATGGAAATTTGATTGCTAGAATTCAACCCGATTTCAATATTTTTGACAAAGAATCACGTACACAAACTTCTATACAGAGGATTCACATATCAGTAGTGTATAAGCACAGTTTTTGAGTTTAAGGAAGTGGTACATGCAAATGAGAACTTGGATTGTTCTCATAAGTTCGATCCATATTTATCTCTCCAAATAGCTTGGCTATTGTTACCGGGTTTATGAATAGGAGTAACATTTAACCCAAATTACTTCAAATTATATATCCTTTACTTAACATGAAACTGAATCTTCAAAAATTCAAAGTTTTCTGTACATTTTATTTATTTTTTTGCAGAATGCTAGACCACCTCTCCCCGCATCTTGCCCTAAGGCATTTACGCATCTCATCAATCTATGTTGGTCAACAAATCCAGATAAAAGACCACAATTTGAAGATATAGTTTCTATACTTGAAAGCTACAAGGAATCATTTGAAGAGGATCCTTCGTTCTTTTCGTGGTACAAACCGGTTCAGAATCATAAGCTTGGTCGATGTCTCTCAAGGTGTATAAGCATTCACAGTTCTGAATCTCTTGAAGCATAACATTACTGTTATTCTTCATGTTTGTATACAATGTGGTATGTAATTTTTTATCACGCCGGTTGCTTTATGTGTATGCCAGCCTTCCTCAAATTGGTTAAAGGCTCGGTTTTACTCCAGATTTTTAAGGATTTTAATCGGTTTAGTTTTAGAATTTTAATTGGCTTTTGTTTCTTTTGCTGAGTTTGAATTGGGGTATGTTTGGTCTGCTGTTGGTTCTTTTAAGGTAAGCAGATACATTTAAACCCATAACATACAAATGTGGGCAGCTGGAGTGATCCTAATGAGTAAATTATATGAATCTGAGCTCTGATGGAGTATTTGGAAACTCAAATGGATGAAAAATGACTCGGATTGGAAATTTGAAAGATAAAATGGAATTATATAATATCAGAGGATTATGCATGGTGTTTCTGAACAACTGACAATACTGAGACAGTTAATCATTGAGGAAGTTAAGTCATGCAAATAAGTTTTAGGATAATGTATATTTTCACATATTTGTTATAATAATGCCTATTATGAAGAGAACCAAGTATGGGATGTGAATTTTGGTTGAATATGGTTGTATCCTGTTATCGATGCCTCACTAGACGCTTCATGTTGCTTTACTCCAAGTTTTGGTATGTTCCATGTAGAAATATTAACTGCATAGGTGGAGCATCATGTGGTTCCGGTATTTCTATTGGATTAGTTGCAATTACACTCCCTGCTTACTCTCTAAACTATTTTATTTGCATTTAGCCGTTTACATACACACCTTGAACTCTAGACGATTTTTTTTTTTTTTTTTTGCCTTTTTGGTTTGGCGAGGGAACTACCTCGCAATCTTTCAGACCATGGGCATCAAACCGATACCTCTGGGCGTGGCTAAGGGCCCTCAACGCACGTCCTTGAGTATTCTATGAAATTAAATTCGTGTGGGTGCTCTCCATGAGAGTCGAATTTGAGAACTTGAGTATTACTCGTAGGCGGTTTACCAACTTTGCTAGGCTTTCTTGGGTCTAGATGATATTATTTTAAACAATGATTTGCACACACCGAATTCTAGATATAGTATTTACCTCGGGTTCAGATGTCACATGATGATTTATCGTTTATGACGATTACTTATCATGTCTTCATGCTAACTGAAAAAACATTCTCTATATTATGGGCAAATATAACTTGGTGAGAGTTGTATGTGGGGGGTGGGGGGTTAAGTGCTAATGAAATGATTTAATTAGCAGGCATATAATTGGTTATACCTATATAGTACATTACAACAGATGTCTCTCAAATTAACCCATTTTTATTTCGGTTGATTGACAGAGAACATGTGGGGGTTAGCAAGAGAGGTTGGGGATACAATTTATTATAGTTTTTTTTTTTTTTGTTTGCTTATTGTATACGAGCCAAGGCAGAGAAGATTGATCTCGTGTTTATTATTGAGCTGCCAACTTTGATGGACAGTATTTCTTGTATGATTGAGCTACCCACATTCATTGATAATGATTCCGTGTCTTTTGGGAAAAAGAATCTATCTTATAGAGGATCCTTTATATTATAGAGAATAATATAGAGAGTAAGGAGATCGTGACAAGAGCTTTCAATATACATTTTAAAATTGGTGATTGTATATATTATATTGATCATGTAGATATATAAATGATGGATTGATGTTATATATTAATTGCACTAGATTGAAAGAAAGACACATGTAACCATCTCCATCATCCCTCTATCAATAGACAGCCCTTTGGTTCATTACAACGGCAAGAGAGTTTGCAATTATAGCTGCATGCAAGTATGCAACTAAGGTAATTAAGACCAATTGTAATTGCATTTCACTTGTCGTTACAAAAAGGTTCTAGTTACAACCGGTAGATTTGGGTGTAATTGGCAGTTACTACCCTTTTAAGCTGCAATCTTGCAAATGAGGTTTGAAGCATAACTCGGATTATAATCAATTAATCTCCAACAAAAGCCTGATATTCCAAAACAAACACCTTTAACCATGATTGAAGCTATAAATTGTAAAATCTTAAATTCTGCAGGATTAGTTGCACATAGACCCCCTATACTATCACGTTTCGCTACTTAATACACTTTAAGTTTGATATTGACAGATAGACTATCAGATATAAACTAGATGTTGTCATTTGCCTCCTCTCCATTCAACACGTGTTCACAATGAGGTTTGTCGGGAATATGGACCGTGAGGGTGAGAATATGATACGGCGGCGCTTAGTGATCGACTTGTGAACTACATTTCATATGTAGCTGCACGTCATGAATTTTTTTGAATTTCAAGGGATCGATAAACTTGCTAAGAAGCCGATGAAATGAAAGATGGATAATTTATACCTCAAAGCTGACACTAATCTTGCCCGTCGCAATGGAAAGGTTTCAGCAATGAAAATTAGTATTGAGCTTCCAAACTGAATAGGGAATGAGTACATGAATAATTGTTTGGTGGATTATGTTAAAAAGAATATAGTTTATAACACTAACGAGGAAAATGTCACGAGAAAGTTTTAATAAACGAAAGCAAGATGAATGTTATCGTAGACACAATATTTGAATTTGAAATTTGATTTGAAAGTAGTGTTATATAATGATATTAAATACTAATCAATCAGGCAAAACCCCCTTTTACAAAGCTTCTAGCTTCACCACTCACTACACGCAACGCGAGTTGGAAGTGGTTGATACTTGTATTGCACTCACAACTGCAGCAAATTGAAGGGCTCTCCTACTCTTCACGAACCGTTGTTATGTTTTATTGTATGATAAACATCATATATAATCATATCATACTCTTTTTAAAAGTACGATTTTAGAAGAAAAAAAAATACATGATCAATATTACCCTTAATTTTTTTTGAATATTACATTGTTATCCTAATCTATTCTAATTATCATATCTTTTTTGAATTGATAATTAAATAATTTATCCTATTCATAATGAGACTTAACATGTTATTAGATAAAAAAGATACGTTTGATATAATTCAAATCACTTACTTGTTTCAGTTTACAGATAAATGTAAAAAATATATGCTAGTCTGCACCTAAAATTTTTTGAACTTTGTAAAAAATATCCTCCAAGTTTTTTAAATTACAAAAATAACCTTACAAATTCAAAATTTTATTAAAATATCTTAAAAATTGTAAATTTTATTTATTTCAATTCAAAGAGAAATCTAAAAAACATATGTTAGCTAGAAATGTAAGTTTTTTGATTTTAGAGAAAATATATTGTAAGTTTTAAAAATTAAAAAAACACCCCTAAAATTCAAAATATATAAAAAATACATTAAAAAATTTAAACCTATAAATACACTAAAATCTATAAATAACACAAACAACACCCAAAAATTTATGGAATTTACAATAAGCACTCTAAATTTTTTATAAATTACAAAATAAAACCCTCAAAATTATAAAACCTACAAAAATCCTAATAATGTTTAACCTAACAGTACATTGAAAATATAAAAATTACAAATATTCCCTATATAATTTATAATTTATGAAAAATACCCTTAAAGTTTCAAAAATTACAAACAAATACTCAAAATTCAAATTTTAAAAAACACCTTGAGAATTTCAAACTCGTTAGTAAATTAAAAATATAGGGATTATAAATAATCTATAAACAATTTACAATATATAGAAAATGTCTATAAGTTTAAAAATTGTAAAAAACACACCTAAAATTCTTAATTTATAAAAAGATCATGAGAATTTCTAACCTATAGACACTAAAATGAATATACAAAATTACTAACAACCCCTAGAAAATAAAAAATTTATAAAACATACCATACTCCCATTAAAAATATAGATTTAGGAAGAAAACTTTTCAAGGTCAATATTAACTATAACTTTTTTGAAAAGAACATAACTAATTAAAAATCTATTAAATTTGAAATTTATAAAAAAAAACACCCTTAAAGTTTAGTACATTTCAAATTACACCTCCAAAGTTTGAAGATTTTTAATGTTTTTTTATAATTCCTTAATTTCAATGTAATGTTAAATAGTTTTGTGTATTTGTAAATTACCAAAATTTAGAGGATTTTTTATAATTTTTAAAACTTTTGATGGTGTTTCTTTTGTAGTTTACTAAATTTTTATTGTGTTTTCACTGTAATACATAGATATGTCAATTAATAATGATATTGAAGAATAAGTCGTTCTTAAGATGTATTAGGCCATAATTAAGTGTGCACATCACTATTCCTAGACAGTATAGTTTATACATGCAAAAATTTTCAGACAATCTATATAGTTGTTAAAAGAATTTTAACTTTAATATACTATTTTTATAAATTATATTTAATGTGAACCCATCAAATAATTTTGATTGTTGTCATCATAATATTAATATGTTTGATTGATTGACTATATAAGTATATAGACTATAATTACTTTTACTTTCTCACATGAACTAATATTTGGCACTTAATAATTTAAATTATTGTTTTTAAATTAAATATAAAGAGGATCTCTAATAATATTTATTTATTTGCCTATAAGATAATACAATCTCAATTCCTATTTTTGCTTAACATTTATTCCATAGTTACGCGTATCAAATTAATAACTAAAATAATAATTATTTATACTTAAATTAGGATGATTGTAGTTGGTCACTCATTATGAAATTTTCTTAAAGATATATGCCTTACTTTCTGTTGAATATCAAGTCTCCATGATATTATTTTGATGATAACAATTTATACAATGTGTGTTATACAATTGCTGTTGAATATCAAGTCTCCATGATATTATTTTGATGATAACAATTTATACAATGTGTGTTATACAATTGCACTAACATTTATATGCAGCTTTCAATATCAAAATATGAACAAATGCAAGTTGAGTTCAAGGCATTATGAAGTGAAGAAGATGAAGAACATATGAGATAATGTATTTTATATTTTCTTTACTTAGAATTATTGTAAAAGACTTGATCACTCACACACACACATAAATATTAGAACACACTAACACAGGCTTAGTGTGTTGGTTAATTATAGAAATCCCCTATATTAACCATTAGATTTTATAATTAATATTTGAGTGTCAAAACATTTCATACATTATATTTTTTCTGTAAAACTCAGATATAGTCGACTAATGTTGAATATAGTCGACTACAATAGTTTCAGTCATGTTTCTGTAAAACACATGACTAGTCGACTAATGCTGAATATAGTCGACTACAAAAGTTTTAGTCATGTTCTGTAAAACACGTGACTAGTCGACTAATGCTAAATATAGTCGACTACAAAGTTTCAGTCATGTTCTGTAAAACACATGACTAGTCGACTAATGCTTAATATAGTCGACTACAAAATTAAAGTTTCAGTCATGTTCTGTAAAACACATGACTAGTCGACTAATGCTTAATATAGTCGACTACAAAATTTTCAGTCATGTTTCTGTAAAACATATGACTAGTCGACTAATGCATATTATAGTCGACTATTAAGAAAATTTTTGATTCACTAAGTCGATTTTAACTCAGTGTAGTCGACTACTATGTCTTGTAGTCGACTATAGATACAGTTTTTTCAGATTTTAAAGTTTGAATTAATGACTGTTTATAGCTGTTTTAAACGTTTTTAAACGTTTTTAAAGTTAAAATTCTTGTCTTTTCAAGGGCTATAAATAGGTTATTTGCTCAGAAAAATGCACAACTTTGATATACCCATAAGCTTTGATATTTGTGCATCTTTCAAGTGTTAAAAATTCAGATTTTGAGAAAAAAAAAGTTTTCTGAAATTACCTTTGATCCTCATTAAAATACTTGTTTAGGCAATTTACAGAAGTTAGAATCATTCCTAAGCCACTACTACACTACACTACAAATCAAGGCTTATAGGAATTGAATTGTTGCTTCAAAAGTTCTCTCGGTTTGTGAGAAGTGTTAATCTCTTGGTTTAGAGATTAGTGTGCAAATTGGCAAGATGTTTGTCAATTGGTATTACAATTTGCAGCGACTTACAAATTGGTCAGGTTTGTTTTTGATTTTGTAAGTTTATTCAAAATCATAGTGGAAACTCTCAAGCGGGATTTGCTTGGGGACTAGATGTACACCGGATTGGTAGAACCATTATAAAACTTTGTGTTTGTGTTTGTGAATTTCTGAGATTGCCATTTTTTTGTAATTTATAATCTACTTTGCATAAATTTTAAAAGAATACTATTCACTCCCCCCCCCCTATAGTGTTCTAGTGTATCTATTTCAGATCCTACACTTTCAATAGCTATCTGTACTGCTCATGTATATTTATAAATTAGTTAATAATTTGACATATTAAATAACTTTTTTTCTTGTATAAATTTATTCCTTGATTTTTGGATTATGTAATCACTATATCACTATCCTAACATAGAAATGACCTTACTCTAAATGACTCTAAGCCAATATTTGAGTTGAACTAAAATATATACTATTGCTACTATATGTATATATATTTTTTAAGTAAATCATGTCAACGCTTTTCTAACATCTGATATTATAAAAACTAAATATATCCAATTGAGTGATTAGCAAAAAAGAACTCACATCAAAATAGCATGAATAATAGGATAAAGAGGAAATGTAACAGTACTAACTGTTAGGTCTCATGTTTATGAGCCTACGATCTAATCCTGTTTTGATGATTTATAAATAATCTCTAACATCGTTTGTCTAGTGTTTGTATTTATTTATTAGGTATTCTAGACAAACATCGAAGTATGGAGGATGGTTGGATTTCGACTTCACGATGATATCAAAAGGAGGTTGGCGGAATATCACGGTGAAGCTATACACAAGTCAAGTCAAGATCCAAGATCAAGCTTCATGTGCAAATCAACTTGGTACACTAGTTTAGGATTTTTATATTGTGTGTAAATGCTTTAAGCTCAATATCTCACACACACAATTCTTGATTTGAGTAATTTTGACAAAATATTAAGTTATTAGTTTATAGACTTAAATTTCTCTTTATACATATTTTATTAAGTCTATAAAACCATTTGAAAAGATTTCAAAACGTTGTTTAACTCAAAAGTGAAAAATCAAGAAATTTATATACACGTGTATTTATAAGTTTTGCAAAACTGAGAGATTTCAAAAACGGGGAATGATATTTGAAAATTTTCTTTTGTAACATGTTCATTTATATGTTTAGAAATATTTTCCAAAATTTTACAATTTTTAAAATTTATCTGCTATGTTTAAAGGCACTCAAAAACTCAATTTCATTCATGTACAGTGTATGTGCAGGTTTATGAGTCGACTCATGTCTGTGATGAGTCGACTGATAAACTGTGCTGGAAAGAGCAGAAACGTCTGCTGAGTCGACTCATGATCCTTCAAGTCGACTCATGCAAGATGAGTCGACTCATGCAAGATGAGTCGACTCATGATTTTATGAGTCGACCCATAACGTGTGTTTTCAGCCTGTAACGGCTAGTTATGAGTCGACCCATGAACAATACGAGTCGACTCATAATAATGTTAACGGCTAGTTTCCAGAATCCCTATTTTCAGGATTTTTATCCTTTTGCTTGGTTTTCTCTTGGTTTTGGGGTTGGTTTCATGAGCCTATATATACCCCTTTGCCTTATTCATTTCAAAGACTACTAAGAAAGTTTTAATCAAGTTTTACAAGGGTTTAAAGTTTGTTTAAGTGTTTTTTATGAGTTTTTGTGAAGAAACTTTCACAAGAGAAAGAGAAGATTGATTCTATCGGTTTGAGCTTCATTTTCATGCATCTCTCTTTCTTGAATTTTAGAGAAAATTCTTCTAAACTCAATTTCTAACCTTATACAATTATTTGTTATTTATTCATTTTATTAAGCTAGAATTTACATTGAGTTTAATTTTGATTATTGCTCTTTGTTCACACACATCCCTATTGAGCTTTTAGTATTTTCATACACTATATTATTGGGTTGTGATGAGTGATATATTGAGTGTGAGCCTCATTGAGTTCTCATCTTATTAGAGAACAAAATCTTTGTATTTGAGAATATTTGTGATGATCACTTTGTAATACACAAGTACATCGGGAGGAGTGTGTGGTGAGAGAGGAGGTCGATTCCAAGAGGAATGACGTCGGTAGTAAAGCCTAGACAGAGGTTGTAAATCTGAGTACTTGAGAAAGACAACATGGGCTAGGCCAACACTTAGAGGGTGTGTCGTGTGATTGCATTGTGAGTGTTGTAAACGTTTGTCGGTGGGCGTTGAAAACCAATTGTATAGTATCTTTTGAGATAGTGGATTCTTGTCGGGAGTGGGCAGCGGAGACGTAGGTTGAAAGGACCGAACTCCGTCATCATATTGTGTGTTTGAGTTTGCTTTGGCGTATTATTTATGCTCATTGTTCATTGCATTATATATTGCCATTGTCTCATGTTTATATCACCCTTAGTTTAATTGCATATCCTTGCTCATATATCTCATTGTATATCACACTTGCTAGGACATTGTTAATAAATTTTTAATTGGCATTAATATCATATTAGATTAACATATTACCCTATTCACCCCCCTCTAGGTAATTTCACTAACAATAGTAAACTACAATGTAAAGTTAACTTACTTTGTGGAGCCTAACTACTGGCTATAAGCATCGAAGTTTCCATATATATGCTTTATAATTTATTAAAAAGGGCCATATAATCTTATATAATAAAATTGATTTACTACTAAATGATAACATCGTTGTAATAATATCGTTATTAGGAAAAATTCTTCATGAACCAGTATGTTCTTTACGATATATAAACTATACACTCCAAATTCTTGTGTCTTTTATAAAGCCAAAAAGTTTGAATACGAGCCTCTAACATTTTGCTCTCACAACAACAAAATCCATTTAACAAATGTGGATATTCCAGATGAGTTATATATCTTATATACAATAAAACTGTCCTAAGCAAGTGAATTGTAATAGTATTTTTCATTCATATTGATGGGGGTAAGATTATGTAGGGACCTTGCATCAAATAATTTTTTTTATATTTTCAGCACATGACGAATTATATCATATTCTCCCTACTATAACTTCGTAAGAAAATAATTCTTCATACTTTTAGTTTTACTTCTATGATATAGAGAACAAGCTATAAAATCAAATAAGAATATTAGACAATGTAAATATGAGTGAAACCACAACTAAAAGTTAATGTGAATATGACCACAAGTAAAAGCTTAATAAACATATTGCAAATAAATTCATATGAAAAATTTCTTTACGAATTGAATGATCACCCAACTTTTGAAGACTTCAAGATACTAATAAACAGATATGTTGTACTAGATCAATGTGTTTATAACTAACAAATAGGAGATCACGTGACCATAGTATGTGTTGAAGGAAATAATGACAATATTTCATTTGAGAAAAAGATTATTGAGTTGATGATCAATCCCACAAAGAACTTATTTTTTTATTTTTATTCTATTTTTATCAATTTAAATAATTATGATATTCAAACATATGTATTGCACATGCATCTCAACTAGTCGTATAAACGAGCCAACTGTTCTAAAATCTCTCTGAAGGTATTATAGATATTAAGATCAATTAGTTAAACTGCAATCACCATGAGACAGTTTGGCCGAGTGGTCTAAGGCGCCAGATTTAGGCTCTGGTCCGAAAGGGCGTGGGTTCAAATCCCACAGCTGTCAATTTATATATATGTATGTTTAGCTTTTTCACAAACTATTTTGCTTGAATAATTAAGTGTTTTCTATCATTATTTCACTATCTTATATTATTTTATGTTTTAATAGGTATTAATCTTCTTTATTTATTACAAAATGAAAGATGAGAATTTTTGAAACTTCCTGTCCGTGTTATTTCATAACTTATATTATATTTTAGCGTATAACTGCAAGCACATAAATATATATCAAGCATAATTACAATATTTCTAAGTTAATGCTTATTTAAAACTTTAATAAAGCATATTCCCTAGACATTTTGCCCGCAAGATTCCAACTTTCTGCTAACTATTAAATAATTGTTTGGTCCACAAATTCCTTTTTCCATGAACAGGGGCTGTTCACGCATTACACTACTGAACATCACAAAAAGATTGTTGGATCAACAACTCCACTATCACGATCAACTTATATTACTTAAATATCACACACTAATGGCAACCTTTTTTTTCTTTCCTTTTGCTAATTGGACTTCGACACGCGTTGGCTCTTTTATTTCCCCCCTTTTCTGTAAGGAAAATGTCCTGGGGACTCCAAAATAGGAGACCCTCAATGGTATTTTGGAGTCCCTGAATGAGACAGATGAGGTGTCGCCTCTATGTCCCGTGATGCACTGTTCATAAACAGTACATCACGGGACATGAAGGCGATACCTCACATGTCCCACTCAGGATCCCCTATTTTGGGTTCCTATTGTTAGTATTTGTTTGTTTAAAAAAACAAGATAGGCCTACATTAGAATTTTGAACATTCTTTTAAAGGTTTAAAAGCATTGAATACTTATTGGGCTTTGAATAATGGATCAAAGTGTAAGCTTCTAAATCCGCGAACGGGTAGCGCGAATAATGCGCGATTTTGAATTTTAAAAAATTATGAAAAGACAAGTGACTATTGAAAAGTGGTTGTTTGCTCAAGGGGTGTTTTGAAAAGTTGTAACAGTTGGAAGCATCTTTTCAAACCTATAAATAGTTTATGTTTTCAGATATCTAAAAAAATAATTCTTTTCTGAATCTTTTCTATCAAAAACATCTGCAATATTACAAACTTGTTTCACAACGAATTAAGGAAAATTCCAGATTTGCTTACTGGAATTTTCATTTTCTGTTGTATCCTGGGAAGAAAATTTGCATTAACCCGAAGTAACTTTGAATATCAAGTGGGGGCAAATATTTCTTTAAGAAAAGTGTTTCACGCCTCAGAATTTCTGTTTCCTTCGTTTTTAAAACTAACACCTATAGCAGTACTTTTTTGCTAATTGTTTGTACCAGGTAAACAATATAAAACGGAGTAGTACACATAGAAACAGTTAATTATGCATATCAAAAGAATCATA
Organism: Asparagus officinalis; assembly: GCF_001876935.1. Classification (NCBI taxonomy): domain Eukaryota; kingdom Viridiplantae; phylum Streptophyta; class Magnoliopsida; order Asparagales; family Asparagaceae; genus Asparagus; species Asparagus officinalis. The sequence continues at coordinate 111,692,227 of NC_033794.1, read as the reverse complement.
ACAATCCCACTCATGAAAAAGATAGCATCATCATGCATTTAAAGCTGATCTTGATCACAACTTAATCTTACAAGATAGGAATCACCGACCCGATTGAATTAAAATCTAATCATCAGGTAGGCATATAATACCCACTCAGAAGGGGATGACGAACGCACTCAACTAAACCCTGAACCCTTTTCCTTGTTAATTTGGTCTTCTAGCTGTTGACTTGTGCGTAGGGGCATGACGTTGAACAAGAACTCCTGGTTTGTGCAGAAAAAGCAGCTATAAGAGTAACGTAAGTATCGTATTACTCTTGTATTACTAGACACAAAAAAGTAAAGCGCGCGCTCTCTCTCTCTCTCATAAACCGGAAGAAAAATCATGAGTTGTTATGAACTTTATCTTTTCATCTAGTAGTAAAATAATAGCATAATGACGACAGTGTAGTTAGCATTTGTGTTGCATATATACTTGGGATTAAACGATTGCCTTTACTTTTGATTAATTGGATTACTGGTCACTATATTTTTCTTTTAATTGGATGCTCATACCTATGCTTTGACGGCTTGGATGATCAGTCGTGTAATTAAGCACTAATTGGATTGCTAGTCGCTTCTAACAGTTTTTGTCAATTTAGCCTGTATAATTTCATTCGTTTTTAAATAAAAGAACTTACTAAGTATATATGTCACATGATGGTATTTTCTAAAATAAAATGTTAAATGCAATATAATTACCTAATACCAGTTTTTGATATGTCATAAATTTTCATTTCAATAATGATCAAGATAGTACACGTAGAAATAATCTATTATATCAAATGATGAAGATTTTTTTTATGTCACGTCACTTAAATTTGTTATGTTATTTGATGAAAAAGCATTAGGAATGATTAATGGCCCATTTAATTATGAGAGTGTTTGAGAGGGCTTATTTTTAGAAGCTTAGAAGTCATATGCTGGCTTTTGATAGATTTTAACTTTTATAGTCAAATGCTTGTAAAAGTTGTATGGATAGAAAGATCATGTACTTAGTGAAGCCTAGCTTGTTTATATGAGCTAAGCGGGGGTGTTTGGTTGCACAATTTTATAGAAAAGTTTTCTCAAAATATCTGACAATAGTAATTTTGTAATTAAAAATTTTCTGTAGATTTTCGTAAATTGTGTTTGGTTCAAAAAAAATTTATATAAATATTTTCTGTAAAGTATAAAAAAGTATCAAATTTTACAGAAATCAATTACCTCTCAAAATGGGCGGAAATTACCCAAAAATCTGACACCTCATTGATACTTTTCTATAAAGTTAAACTTTTCTATAAATTTAGGAGGTGTTTGGTTCAATTTCTACAAATTATAGGAAATCTTACTATTTTCTATAAAGTTACGGGCCATTTTCTTGTTTTGAAAAGCAAATTAAAAAAAAAAGTTTGTTTTTTGACTTCTCAAAACTTTTCTTATAATTTTTTAAAAAATATAAGGAAATCATATTTTAGGTGAAAAACATTTCCTATAATTTATAGAAATTGAACCAAACACCCCCTAACAGGCTAGGTTTTGAAATCCAAGCTTTTTTAAAAAGGAACTTATAAACGAGCTTATTTGTAATTTACCAGACAGTTAATATATGAAAAAGCTACCTTAAATACCAGTTTGACCAATAAAAACTCTCTCACAAACACCCTTTGCATGATCAGTTATCCAAGTAATTAAAATATAGATACAAGTAGGCTATTAGGAAATAAATACACCAATAAATTCATCGATTGATGGGTACTTGACTTATTCATTCCGGGAAGTCACTGCTGCATCATGGTTACTTTTCTCCAGATAAGTAATCTAAAAAAATATCAGGAGGAATTTAGTTCGTAATAACCTTTAAATTCCGAATTTGCCCATGTGACAAGGATTGTGACAAGTCTGACATCCCACCGCCCAGTGGTTTTTTCCGTCACCAAGAAAAAATCGATGGCCTGTCTTCCTTTGGGTCCCAGCCCTCCAGCTGTTCCACCTTGCGACTGGCCCCACACCAGAATATCCCTAACTAGATTATTGAAAACCTACTTTTGTCTTTTGCAATTAATATATTTTTACTTACCATTGAGTGCACGAATATTGATGCAATATGAGTCCAGGCTGGGTGTGATTAGGTCCAGTCTGGGCTTCGAGCTTAAAGCATGAGTTGGATGTTTAGAGGAATTTGCTAGCACATAATGCTGGCCTATTTTCATATTCTCCTTTTCTTTTTCCTATTAAAATGCAAATTCTTTAAGTAGTATCCGCATGTGATTGAATTGTTCAAAGGGAAAATTGCTTCTAGGTCCCAAAATCCAACTTTCAATGTGTCTTAGTTCCCTCAACTTTCAATAATGTGCTAAAGCCCTTTTTTTTAAAAAAATTGTGTTCAGACCCCTCTCCCCAAGTTTTAACGCAACCTCTTCAAAAATCCCGATTTTACCCCTCCCCTACGATCATGGTTATCATGTTAACATGTTAACTCTTACGGTTAACATGTTAACTCTTACGGTTAACATGTTAACTATTAATAGTTAACATGTTATCTGTAAGAGTTAACATGTTAACCGTAAGAGTTAACATTCGCTGGCATGAGAAAGATGAGGGTAAAATTGGGATTTAAGCCAACTGACATGTCTAATCATGAGGTGGCATGTCTAATCATCCGCTGACATGAGCTGGAATCATGATGGAGGGGCCTGTACATAATTTTTTCAAAAACAATGGGCTACAACACATTAAAAAAATATGGGGGACTGGCGCACATTGAAAGTTGGATTTGGGGGCCTAGAAGCAACTTTTCCTTGTTCAAAACCACTAAAGATGATAATTAAATTCCTAAATTAACCTCGATGGGCCCCTTGAATAGTGTAGAACTACCAACGCACATGCAAATAGTTCTGACAAAATTCCGATTTCTTTTCCATACGATTCAATAGTATTTTCTTTTCTTTTTTTAAACTCCTCTAGAACATCCTATACTGAAAGTTATATGCAAGATAGAAGAATGTAATGTGTCTATATCAACTCTTAATCAGCACAAAACATAATATAAAATAACTATAAAAAATGAAAAACTCTAGAACTATTTCGAGATGACAACATTTTCCAATTCAACTCGAGTTTCACTTTGAGACCCCATCTTTTTTTTCTAAAAAAGAAAATAGAGTTAAAACTCAATACAAATAAAATAATTAAATAGTGCGAACATAGCAGTCAGCGATCGATACAAACCATCGACTTCAAAATTGAACTTAAGGCACACGTAAACTTTTTGTTCATTCATATACAAGTTTCTATTGGTCATTATCTGTTCATATTTTTCTTTTCCAGTAGTACTCCGGCGTACAAGATGCATGCATTACAAAAAAAAATGTGAGGATATTTCGGAATGATTTTTGTGAGAATGAGAGTAATTGTGTTGATTCTCAAGTGTTAATTATTTTAGTTATATTTTGCTAGTATGAATGTATTTCTTTTAAATTTTGGATTGCAAGGATATTTTTGGTATTTCCAAAAAAAATTGACACACAAATAAAAAATGTGACTTTTCTTAAATGGCTAAATTACCAAATTGGTATTAAAAGTAGTACCCAATGATCAGATTGGTATTAAAATTATCTCCGATGACAATAAGGCATTTAAAGTTGCACGATGAGACAAATAGGCCCAGAAATAAATTTTCCGGCAAACTTTTCCGGTGACCACTCATGAAATCTGTCACATGATGCTTATGTGGTATATTTATGATAATATGACAGCTGTAGCTAGCCTAATTCAAACCATTAGACAGGTATATTTTTAAATTAGTGTAAAAGCAAATAGGTTTTTTTCTTAATTTAGGAGTTTCTTCTCATTCTTCTATCAAGTTAGAGTTCTCCATTGCTTGAGAATTCTCCATTGCTTGAGAACATGGATTGTTTGAGCTCAAGTAATGAAGAACCATCAATTTGAAAGAAAAAGGAGTCCCAAATTTGAAAAAATCCTTCTTTTTTATGTTAATTTGAAAATCACTCCTTCTATTAGGTTCAATGACGCTAACTACAGTTGTCACTTCATCATACATATGCCACCTAAACACATGGAAAATAGCTGAAAATTTTAATTTTAGGCTTATTTGTCTCATCGTGCAAGCTTAAATATCTTGCTGTTAACGGAGATAATTTTAATACATTGTTAGTCATGGGCTACTTTTTTAATGTCAATCTGGGAATTGAGCCTTTCTTAAAATATATATAGTATTGATGAGAGCTTGACTAGGTAGGTAAAATAAAATACTCCTCGTAATGCCAATATGCAATTTGCAATTGCAAGTGAAGTAATATGAAAATAAATAGTTAGACAGCAGGTACCGAGCGCTAGTCTGTTATTTTCCGATGTCGGCGTTTTGCCGGCCCTCGACCTGGACACCCCGCCGAACTTTATGGTTAAACCTCCCCTCTCCCCTGTTCCCGTCACCGCCCGGTAACCCCAAAACCCACGGGGGCTAAATAGTCCACCAACTTTGGACCCCCAAATAAATCCCAATTTGCTGTCGTAGAAATAAAAATTGGCGGCTGCCGTCGGTCGAAAAGTCCCTGCCAACAAAAATTCCCTCTCTCCTTTTCTAACTGAACTTACCATTTCACCCTTGCGCTCAACCGCATGTGAGTGTTGTATAAATAACTGGATAAAATAACCCCTCTTTATCTATTCCTCCGCTTTGATTGCTCCCATGACCCAATCGTGAGTAAAGGTACGAACTTTTTTTTTTTTTTTTTTTTTTTTTTTTTTTTTTTTTTTTTTTTTTTTATTTTTTTTTTTTTTTTTTTTTTTGCTTTTCTTTCTTCTGTTGAGATGGATCTGATGATTGTGCAACTAAAGGTTTCATTTTGGTTAAGATGTGTTGTAGAATTTTTTTTTTTTGATGTATTTGATCCGTTTAGCTGGGAAAAAAACCAAACTTTGAATATATTTTGGCTTTTTGCCAGTCACGTTTTGGTCGGCAACTCTTTTGTTTGTTTGTATGGATCAAGATTGTTGTGAGAGATCCGTTCTAGTGGAATCATGCTAATTTGTTGGTCGTTTTGAAGTTTTTATACATCAAAATCTTGAATTTCTCTCTCCACATGGATACATTTTGCAGATAATTTCCCCAAATTTGAAATGCCCGGAATTATGGTTAATGGGTTTGATGGGAATGAGGAAATAACAGAGATGAATCCATCTCCCATCAAAGAAAACGTTGCTACTTCAGAATCCCCAAAACCTTCTTCAACCCCCAAGAGCCATCACAGTGGTGCCCTTGAACTCTCAATGGAAAATTGTGTAGATACATCAATCGATCGATTATATGACAATGTGTGCGAGATGGAGAGCTCCGGCGATGAGGATTCTCCGTCGAGGCAAAGTTTCGGGTCAGATGGTGATGAGTCGAGGATCGATTCTGAGCTTCGTCACCTTGTTGGTGGAGAGATGAAAGCCATTGAAATAATGGAAGAGGAGATAGAAGAAGAGGTTGATAATTCGAATAATGAGAAGGTTCAATCTCCTACTAAATCGTCGAATTCATCTAAAAAGTCTAAGAGGGTAACCACCCCTCATAGTGCGTCAAAACCTCCTCTAAGGGCGAGTATAGTGAAGAAACTAATGAACGGGAGTGAGAGTTCACTGGAGTCCAGCGCTGATAACCCTGATACTGGACGTTTCTATCTAAAGCATGCCCGAGACTTGATTTCCTCTGATAACCACAGGAGAGCTCTCAAATATGGACTGAAGGCAGTCAAGTGTTTTGAGAAGTGTTCGGATGGTAACCCTAGTTTGGACTTGGTTATGAGCTTGCATGTTATAGCCGCAATCCACTGTAGTTTAGGGAAATTTGATGAGGCAATCCCTGTATTTGAGCAATCCATTGAGATCCCTGACCTTGAATTGGGGCAAGATCATGCTCTCGCAAAATTCTCGGGCTTAATGCAGTTGGGAGACACTTATGCAATGCTAGGTCAGCTTGAGAGCTCAATACAATGCTATACAACAGGCTTGGAAGTTCAAAAGCAAGCTCTCGGTGATACTGACCCTAGGGTTGGTGAGACTTGCCGATACTTGGCTGAAGCCCTTGTTCAAGCTCTTCAGTTTGATGAAGCTGAAAGATTATGTCAAATGGCCCTCGATATCCATAGTGAGAGTGGAGAACCTTCATCTTTGGATGAAACAGCAGATAGAAGGCTAATGGGTCTAATTTGTGACACAAAAGGGGATCATGAAGTTGCTCTTGAGCATCTAGTTTTGGCCAGTACAGCCATGGTTGCCAATGGCTTGGAATCCGAGGTAGCCTCAGTGGATTTAAGCATCGGAGACATTTATCTATCTTTAGCCAGATACGACGAGGCTGTGCTTGCCTACCAAAAAGCCCTAATGGTTTTCAAGTCCTTGAAAGGAGAGAGCCACCCAAGTGTCGCTTCTGTCTATGTTCGCCTCGCTGATCTTTACAACAAAACTGGGAAACTCAAGGAGTCAAAGTTACACTGTGAGAATGCCTTGAAAATCTATGGAAAACCCATCCCAGGATCCAACAATGAAGAGATTGCAAGCGGTCTGACCGATGTTTCTGCAATCTATGAATCAATGAATGACCATGAACAAGCTCTCAAGTTGCTTCAAAAGGTGTTAAAGCTTTACAAGAACTCTCCTGGTCAGCAGAGTACAATTGCAGGGATTGAAGCACAAATGGGTGTGTTACACTATATAATTGGGAACTATGGAGAGTCTTATTCATCGTTTAAGAACGCGATTTCTAAGCTAAGGGCCTGTGGAGAGAAGAAATCAGCATTCTTTGGGATTGCTTTGAACCAGATGGGGCTTGCTTGTGTACAACGGTTTGCTATAAATGAGGCTGCGGAGCTCTTTGAGGAAGCGAGGAGTGTTCTTGAACAAGAGTATGGACCTTACCATCCCGATACTCTTGGTGTTTATAGCAATCTTGCAGGAACTTACGATGCGATGGGAAGGTATGAACTCTTAACTAAACTTGTGTTTGTATTTTAAATTTCTGCTAAATGCTCAGTTTGGGTTAATCATCATGCTTGGTGGGAGTTCTTGGATGTCTTTGGTTTCAAAAGATGCAAATTGTTATGACAATGTTGTAAGGGAAAATAAAGAGCATGTCACCTCGTCAAGTTTCTCCTTCATTCAATATCCTAACCTCTACTCGCTTGCTAACCTTATGTTATCCCCAAAAGCAACCAAGCCCCTCTTGGTTCTCTTTATGCCCTTAAGGTCTAGAAACACAACTTTTCCTGGGAAAAAAAGAATCACATCCAGATTTAGCAAAGTAATAAATTAGGATCCTCCATATATTTGAGCTAGTTATATCTTTCGCAAAATTCATGAGTATCAATTGTTGTCTAATTTGAGTAGTAAGAAAACCATATAGCTGGAAAAATATATGATCTTTATTTCCATTCTGTTTTTTGGTGTTGGCAAAAGAAGAAGAAGAAGAAGAAGAAGAAAATAAAAGAGAATACCTTGTGAGAGTTGATAAAGTCTGTCTACTTGTCATATGTGTGGTCTTTGCTTACCATTCTGGGGTTTTGCAGATATTCAAGTCTTGCTTCAAACATATTGGGAGTAATTTTCTGCCCTCTAGAGGGTAATATGAGGCATTTCTCCACCTTGATGGTTCGAAAGAGTAGCATCCAAAATGCTAAATAGGCATATAAGTTGAAAATGCCGATGAAAATTGTTTTTTCTCCTCAATAGCTTTTTACCTACCCAGACATTACTCCTTCGAATTTTTCTTACTCCAAAATAGATGGGTTCATATCTTTCTATCTTGCTTCATAAGAAGTCTTTCCAATACCAATTTGGTTCATTACTTTTTCCTATCAAAATAGGCTCAATAACTGAGATTTATTCAGCTAAAAAGGTACTGGTCTTAAAAGGCAAATGTGATTAGTTTGCCCAGTGTCCTAGTCATTTCCCTTAAGATTTGAACAGTCACTAGGAAGTAGGAAATGCTAGTTTTGTTAATGTTATGGTTTGTCATTTGTACAATTGCCCCTTAAAGTTGAAACCTTCATAAACTATCACATTATCCTAAGCGTTTCCTACCCTTTTATATTACTTAAAAGCCAACCCATTGGTTAGTAAAGTAAGATCACACTCTTCTTTAGTTCTTTAACATACTTTATCCACCTTGGGCTTTATTCCTTTGCTCGTAGAAGTTTCCTTTTGAGCATCAAGAAGCATGTGGCATTGTGGCCTTCAACTTTACTGAAATGTCAAAACTCTTAAGATCTGAAACAAGAAAGCAAAAGTTTACCAACTTCTGAAAAAGCTCAGAGACGAAGGGAATATAAGAAGAAAAGTCAATAGCTTTCTTATTCACATCTATAATTATTTTATTTTATTTTGTTTTTGAGGACAAAATTGTTTTTCATTAATAATTCCAGAATGTCTCCAAATTTAACAGAAGTTACAGAAATGAAAGTTACAGAAATGAAAACAATTGCTTCTATAGGAGACTATGGATAAGAATCCCAAACAAACAAAACGAAGAAACTGTCATTTAATTGCTAAGTTGGGAACTTGATATGATGCCTGCTATTTATACAGGTTGGAGGAGGCCATCGAGATACTGGAACATGTTGTCGGGATACGAGAAGAGAAGCTCGGAACAGCAAATCCAGATGTCGATGATGAGAAGAGGAGGCTGGCTGAGCTTTTGAAGGAAGCGGGAAGAGTCAGAAGCAGGAAAGCAAGATCACTGGAAACTCTACTGGATTCAAACCCTCACATCCTAAAGAAAGGTGTTGTTATAGCTTGATACACAATCTTGAAGAATGAAATTATGTATACTAATAAAAAGAAGAAAGATTTGTTGGAACATATGATTAGTTTTTGATTGTTTGCAAAAGGATAAAGAAGGATAGAAGAGAGATGTGATTGTGAGGTTGATTGTATATTTATTCTTACAGTGGTATTGAATTGGCTTTTGGTTGGCTTATATACAAGATGGCTTCGACATACACGAGGAGTTTGAAGTTTGTTGCTTTTTTGTTTATTTTCATATCCTTTCAATCAAACTGTCGAATTATAAAACGAGTAACATAGTGAAACAAACCAATATTTTCTGTTAATTACTAGTATATGCATTAGATATTTGATTTATAAATGCTACCAATTACATTCACAGTAATTTGTAAGAGGCATAAGCAGTATCCACACAGAAAACACTCAAGTAGCTAAACTTGAGCTTTCATCTGTGCATCATTTCAACATTACTCTCAGGGATAAATACCATCACTTGCAACAAAGGAAGTACAAAAGAAGAAACATAGTTAAGAAAACTAAATACTGTTGCATGTGTGCTCAAGAATACAGTCTACAAACTTTAAAACACTGTATCTGATTGGCGTAATGCTCATACATCAATTCTTTTCCTTAATCTTCCACAGAAGTTACAACTTCATACCGATTGAAACTTTATACCACTTAAAATGCAACGTGTAGAGAATCTCTGAAAGAATCCAAGTCCTTGAGCAACTATTTAAAGCATCTAAGTTATTGGAAATAAAAATTACATAAATCACATTCATAATATCAGACATAGCAGTATCCACACAACGCACTTGGGCAGCTAAACTTGAGCTCTAATTGATATCTATTTGTATATTAATTCTCATAAATAAATATATAATCACTCAGAACAAACGGAGCGGGAAAAGATGAAATAATAGCTTACAAAACTTTGTATTGGCTGCATGAGTGCTCAAGAATACAATGTACAGTTTTACAGCAACACATGCAAGATCTGATTGGTGTAATGTTCACACAATTATGCTCTCCAGATGTTAACAACTTCATACCAAATGAAGCTCATAAATTAAAAACGCAACATCTGTTATAATCTCAAGAAAAGAATCTGAGTTCTTGAGCAATAATTTAAAGAATGCTATATATATACTTTAGTATATCACATGTATCAGCAATACAACTGCTTGTGAACTTGCTGTGAACTCCATGTCGCCTTCGCTGCTGGCAGTGAAGCAGGAAAAATGACTGTTGGCTTCCTCTTGCTCTCCTCCAGATATGGGAAATCTTCTGTGTAATGCAATCCCCTGCTCTCCTGCCTTGCAAGTGCGCTACTGATGACGAGTTTTGCACAGCAAAAGAGGTTCCTCATCTCACAAGCCTCAACACCAACCATTGTTTGGTTCCACCCTCGACGAAACAAGAACTCTTCCCACTCTGCCTCCAACTCCGAGATCCTCCACTCTGCAGTCTTCAGCCTCTGTGTAGACCTCACAATACCCACAAACTCCCACATTACTGACTGTAACTCCCTTCTCACTTCCTTTGTCTTTTGCTTAATCTCCTCTATTTTATCCTCTTTGAGGGATATTGGAAGAACTGGATGAGCCCAGATTCTTAATTTTGGACCAGTTGACTCAGTAGCATAATTGATTGAGGGTTCAACAGCCCGTTGGGCAAAAACAAGTGCTTCAAGTAAAGAGTTGCTGGCTAGCCTATTGGCACCATGGAGGCCAGTGCAAGCAACCTCACCAGCAACAAAAAGCCCAGAAACATTGGTCTCTCCATGGAGCCCAGCTCGAACACCACCACACATATAATGGGCAGCAGGCACAACAGGAATAGGCTCACGGGTGATGTCAAGGCCATAACGGAAGCATTCAGATGCAATGTTGGGGAAATGGGATAGGATTGCATCATGAGGGCGGTGACTGATATCAAGAAGAACATACTTCTCGCCGCGTTTTTTTAATTGATCATCAATGCTGCGTGCGACGACGTCACGAGGGGCTAGTTCTGCACGGGAGTCGTATAGTGGCATGAAGCGCTGCAAGGACTGGTTGTAGAGGATGCCACCGTCGCCACGGACAGCTTCAGTGATGAGGAACGCATTGTCTCGTGGTTTAGTGGGTTTGATGGGGAGGCCTTCATCAGCAAGAGCTGTTGGGTGGAACTGCACGAATCTTTGAAGACAGAAAGAAAAGAACATTCAGGAAAAACGATTTTGACCATTGATGTGGCATGATACATATGGATTACCCAGAAAGAAAATTTCCAATGATTTTCTGTGTCTTTAATAGGGATAAAATCATTCGATTTTATGAAAATTCTAAGTGTTGATTTTAACAACATAAGATGCACGATTAAAATATGTAGAAAATATCTCTGACATTTTATTTCAAAGCAGTTGAATTATAATAGTTCACATCCAATGCTATGGAGTTATAATTCACAGAAACAGATTATAAAATTTGATCTACAATAGGTGCATCTTGGATATTGTTAAAGGGTAGCCGATTGACCTAGTCCTCTTCAGAGATGAGTGGTTAATATGCACACAAGGGTGCAATGAAAGGTTATAAATGTAACGTGCAGAAACATATTGCTGCATGTTTCACGTATTTGGAGGGCAAGGCAAAAACTTGTAAGTACATAATGATTTCCGAGTAAAAAATACATCATGGCAAGAAGAGAGTAGCAGAACTTGAAATTTGAATATCTACAAATTTGAAAGCCACCGTCGCCACGGACAGCTTCAGTGATGAGGAACGCATTGTCTCGTGGTTTAGTGGGTTTGATGGGGAGGCCTTCATCAGCAAGAGCTGTTGGGTGGAACTGCACGAATCTTTGAAGACAGAAAGAAAAGAACATTCAGGAAAAACGATTTTGACCATTGATGTGGCATGATACATATGGATTACCCAGAAAGAAAATTTCCAATGATTTTCTGTGTCTTTAATAGGGATAAAATCATTCGATTTTATGAAAATTCTAAGTGTTGATTTTAACAACATAAGATGCACGATTAAAATATGTAGAAAATATCTCTGACATTTTATTTCAAAGCAGTTGAATTATAATAGTTCACATCCAATGCTATGGAGTTATAATTCACAGAAACAGATTATAAAATTTGATCTACAATAGGTGCATCTTGGATATTGTTAAAGGGTAGCCGATTGACCTAGTCCTCTTCAGAGATGAGTGGTTAATATGCACACAAGGGTGCAATGAAAGGTTATAAATGTAACGTGCAGAAACATATTGCTGCATGTTTCACGTATTTGGAGGGCAAGGCAAAAACTTGTAAGTACATAATGATTTCCGAGTAAAAAATACATCATGGCAAGAAGAGAGTAGCAGAACTTGAAATTTGAATATCTACAAATTTGAAATATCTACATCTGACTCTGTTTAATGCAACCAAGCAACCAATTACACGTTTGAAATTTCCAAAAAAGATAAAATTGATGAAAACTCAATTTCTGGGGTTTACCATAAATATAAAGAAAATAATTCTTTATCAATGGAAAAAGAGCATGGACTTACTCCATGTTGGAGATAACAGCTTGAGCGCGATGAGCCATTGCAATGCCATCTCCAGTAGCTACCTATACGTGTATAATTACCGCCTAAATCAGAGGGATGATAACTGACAAGCAGAAGATATATTCTAGTAATAACATGTAGGTAGAAGGATACCGGTGGATTGGTTGTCGTGGGGTAAATATGTCCAACTCCCCCTGAAGCAAGCAATGTCACCTTAGAGAGGAACCGAAACACCTAGCACATATTTTTTTTTTCCAAAAACCATAGATCTCCTTCAATTGCTCGAGTGATAGAATATTACTAAGCATATAATACAGGAAAGTAAAGAAATTGGTGAGTAAAAGAAATTAATGAAGTCAGTAATAGAACCTGTTCTGTCTCCACATTCAACACATCAACACCGTGGCAATTAATTCCCATCTTATCCTGCAAAAATCATCAGATAAATTGTCTCAGGTGATTCTAATATTGTTTTGACCCAAAACTCGTGTTCACAACAAAATAGATAGAGGAATGTGCCTCCACACTCTGACAGGTGTGTCACCAACGTGGTACACATCCACCCAAATAATCAACATACATAGCTCGTAACTAACAACCTGGTAGCTTCATATGTAAGTAACACACCAGCCAAGACTATGCATGTTTGTACTGGTTATAAGAGGTAAATGTACAATAGATATGCCTTCAACTGTTATAAAGATGAAATACTTCCCAGTGATATCTGTAAGAAATTATGATTATATTGTATATTTTCCGTTCAATGCGACATGACATTTTCTCAGTTCCATGACTTCCAAGTAATGAAATTTTCCATCCGCATGCCATTTTGACTTGCACAGTTTCATGTAATATAGATATATCTAGGGAAGTAAATGCAAAGATCATATTTGATCAAATATATTCCTTTCCATCCCTCCTAGAACAATTTTGTTCTTATTTTCCAATCATTGGCTTTGATTTACTGCAATCCAATTGGTGTTCCAATAGTGTTCCCTTCTGTTTAAAAAAGCATTTGAAATATTATATACTAGATCAGTGGGTGTTAATTTAAGAGAGGAGATGGCCAAATGGAGAAAAGTGATTCATGTAGCCAATCCCAAAGATTCGGGGGGAAATGAAGTATGTATCTGTTGTTTATTCCAGATATTAGATAAAAAACGGTAGGTCAAAAAAAACCTGAGAGGTAAGTACGTCTATTGCAAAGTGGTGCCCGAACATAAATATGTTTGGATCATCATCCACAGCCTTTAATAGTGCCCTCTCAATCTCTCTCCCAGTCATGTCCGCTGCATGAACAATTCTATGATGAGAATGTCCCCCCTCCCTCGCAAGATGTAGTTCTCCATCATCTCCATGATCAAATGATGCACCCATAGCAATTAGTTCTTTCACTCGCTCAGGACCTTCTGTGCAAACTACCTGCATAAACTTGGTACAAGTTTTCAGTTCCCAATACATCACAAAGTTGATCAAAATAGAGGATGAAGAAGGTTTTTTCAGTGACTCAGTAAAAGTAATAGAAACTTGAATATGCAACTTAAAAGATACAGTAATTCAAAATTTCATTAAGATGTCACCATTAAGCTAAAATTAGAGATGCAAATGTTTCCCAGGGAAAGGGTTCCTAAACTGGAACTTACTCGTGTTCTTTAGTATCATCTTTCCAGAGCATATCTATGGCTTATAGAGGCTTATGTTTTTCATAACAGTAAAGAAAGTAATATTGTTTTCCTAAACAAAGGAATGATATCTTTCTTTGCGCAACGCACTATTGGTTTCATATATGCTTATGAATGAAAAGTAACACAAAAATTTCTAGGGCTTGGTCTTCTTAGCATCATTCTCCATATGTGATTAAACGTATAAAACCGATAAATAGTTGGACAAATAAAAGATGTTTTTGTCTACCTTAATTGTTTATTCTCTTTAAACATTCACCCATCACATTCTAAGCAAGCAATTTTAGTAAAAGATGGCAATTCCTTATTGTAGCATATTCATGAATCAAAGACCAATAGTATCATTTATATGAATAGAGCCCACGAAGGATTTTCAATCTCAGATTCAATAAACCTGCTACGCTAAGTGTTCTTTCTATACCATATCATTCATTCGACTGGGTTACGCCCTCATTTTCCAAATAATTATAGAATAAAGGCGCAACAAGAAGAAATACAATAAGTAAATAATTAAAGACATGTTATTCATTAGAGATAAAGGAAGAGAATTCCATAAGACGAAGTTTACCCTAACTGTCTCCTCATCGCACAAATAAGCCCCTGCAACAATAGTATCACGCATGTGATTCTCAACAGAATCTGAAGGGCACAAAACAGCACTAACACCACCTTGTGCATAATTTGTATTGCACTCTTGAGGCTCGGCCTTAGTGATAATAGCAACTGATCCATGTTTTGAAACTTCAAGAGCATACCTTAGGCCAGCGACACCACTGCCAACAACCACAAAGTCAAAATACTTTGTTGTGTTGTCTTGCATGCATGAAACAGTAACAGTTTGGGAGGAGCCCTTTCTCCTGTAGAGAGGTGCCTTGAGAGAGCCATGCCTCTTGCTACATAAGAACTGCGATGGTGCAGATAACCTAACATAGATGCAGCATAAGTTTAACAAGAATTGATTAGCTTAACATATTCAGCATTTAAATTTTATATAGTGAAATTTCTGAGTATTCCAGAACATTACTTCAGCAAAAGAAAAAAGATATAGATTATAGTTGGCCTAATTCAAAAAAACTATAAAAGAATCAGGTTAGCAAGAGATTTTTTTTTTTTTTTTTTGGCTACAGCAAAATATAATCATACATGGATGAATCATTCCCACAATCCTAAATTACTACAACATCTCCTGCATTGGAACGTATGGTCATGGACCCGAATCCGTTAGTATACAACATTTTCTTTTCCAAGTGAAATCCCCTAGTATATGAAAGAATGAAAAAGTGCTTTCACTATTGTGGAATAATAAGCATTCGTATCTTAATGCATGTATTTAATTTATTCGGAACTATTTGAGTGGGATCCACTTTTTGGGAAATATTAGTTGAAGCAATAACAAGAATATTTCTAGTACTGTAAGGGGAAGAAGATGTATCATAAAGGCCTATAAAAGAAAGTTATACACAAATTACCATGAAGAAAGAAGATCGCTAAAAGACACAGTTTGGAGGGAGATAGATGCATGCTTACTGTTCCAAATGCATGATATATGTATGTATGAATGGTTGTTGTCCCAGATGGCATATATGAGATGGGCTTTGAATTTATCTTATGCATAGTTATGGACTATTTTCAAATAATAAAGAGGAAAACGTGTTCTCTCAAATGTGCCAAGAGCAACTCTTATTTACTAAATGGATAAGACCTGGAATGAAAGATACTGGTCATTAGAGGAA
>NC_033794.1:111666985-111676466 GCF_001876935.1 Asparagus officinalis | reverse complement strand
AAACACAAACAACAACAACCAAGTCTTTATCCCAAATGTTTAGGGTCGGCTACATGAATCCTATTTTTTCATTCTATTCTGTTACGGGTCATTTCCTCCGTTATGTTAGCTTAATCATATTCTTCTTAATTGTTTCTGACCAAGTCATTCTAGATCGACCTCTAGATCTCCTAGTCTCATTAGCTCTAATATTATCACTTTTCCTAATCGGTACACGAAGGGGTCTCCTTTGTACATGATCAAACCATCTTAATCTATTCTCTCTCATTTTATCCTTAATAGACGCAACCTCTAATTTACTATGGATGCATTCATTTCTTATCCTATCTTTTAATGTATACCCACAAGACCATCGCAATATTATCATTTTTGCTACACTTATTTTTTAAACATATTTTGAATTGCCCAATATTCTGACCCATAAAGCATAGTTGGTCTTATAACAGTTCTATAAATTTTTTCCTTTAGTTTCATTGGTATTAAACGATCACATAAGACTCCCGAAGCACTCTTCCACCCGATTTGATTCGATGCACACATCATCCTCTATCTCACCATCATATCTAATGATAGATCCTAAATAGCAAAAATGATTAGTTTTAGGTATTTTTTAGTCATCAATATGTACCATAGACTCTCTTTCTTTCCTACTTTTACTAAAAATACATTCCATATATTCTATTTTTGTTCTACTAATTCTAAAACATTTAGACTCAAGAGTTTGTCTCCATCTTTCTACTTTAGAAATAACACCTCTTCTAGTTTCATCAACTAATACTATATCATCAATAAATAACATACATTATGAGATTTCATCTTGAATGTGCTTAGTAAGTTGGTCCATAACTAATGCAAAAAGATAAGGACTTAAAGCTGATCCTTGGTGTAAACCTATGGTAATAGGAAATGGTTTAGTCTCTCATTCATTAGTTCTTACTTTAGTTGTTACTCTATCATATATATCTTTAATCACATCAATATATATACTAGATACATGTTTATTTTCTAACACCCACCACATTACCTCTCTAGGTACTCTATCATAAGCTTTTTCTAGATCAATAAAAATCATATGTATATCCTTTCTCTTCTCTCTATATCTCTCCATTAACCGTCTCAAAATATGTATATGTTCCATAGTTGACCTTCCAGGCATAAAACCAAATTGATTTTCAGATATACATGTCTTTTTTTTATCTTTGCTCAATTACCCTCTCCCAAAGTTTCATTGTATGACTCATGAGTTTAATACCTTGATAATTTGAATAACTTTGTATATCCCCTTTTTTTTATATCGGTATCAAAATACTAATCCTCCACTCATCTGACATTCTTTTCGTCTCGATAATCTTATTAAATAGTTTAGTTAACTATCCTAAACCTCTTCAAAATATTTTCAAACTTTAATAAGGATATCGTCCGGTCCTATGGCTCGTTCACTTTTTATTTTTTTAGAGCATCTTTAACCTCGCTAATCCTAATTTTATAACAATATCTATAATTCCTATCATTCACTATATGATCAAAATATCTATTTGGCTCACTTGTTTGGTTATCATTAAACAATTGAGAAAAGTAACATCTCCATCTCTTTTTTGTTTCCCCGTCGGTCACTAGAACCCTTTGATCCTCACTTTTAATACACCTAATATTACCCAAATCTCTACTCTTTCTTTCTCTAATCTTAGCAAACTTATATATATCTTTCTCTCACTTCTTAGATTCTAACTTCTTATAAAATTTTCATAAGCCTTGTATTTATTCTTATTTCTCACTAACCGTTCTTTTTGCTTTCTTCCTTACTAGTTTATATTTTTCTAAGTATTCCTTACTCGTACACTTTTCTCACTCTTTATATAAAGTTTTCTTCTCTCTAATAACCTTTTGCACACTCTCATTCCATCACTAGCTCTCCTTACCGTCTAATCTACAACCTTTAAATTCTCCTAGTATATCTTTAGTCACTTTCCTAATATAAGAAGACATGCTATTCCATATAATATCAGTCTCATTATCTATGTTCCATATATTCTTTTATTATCTTATCTTTAAAATATATTAAATTCTCTCCTTTTAAATTCCACCATTTCGTTCTTAGTCTTTTGTTCACGTTATTTTTTCTACTCCACTTTTAATAGATATGTCTAAGATCATCAACCTATGTTGTGTACTTAAACTCTCTCCTGGTATAATTTTACAATCCTTGCATATTAATCTATCTACCATTCTAGTAAGAAAAAAGTCTATTTGACTATTATTGAAATCACTTTTAAAGGTTATTAAATGTTCATCCCTTTTTCTAAAAAGTGTATTTGCTATTATCAAATCATACGATATTGCAAACTCTAGAATTGTGTTCATCCCTTTTTCTAAAAAGTGTATTTGCTATTATCAAATCATACGATATTGCAAACTCTAGAATTGATTTACCCATATCGTTCTTCTATTATCAAATCATACGATATTGCAAACTCTAGAATTGATTTACCCATATCGTTCTTATCTCCATACCGAAATCTCCATGTATTCTCTCATATCCGTTATTATCCTTACCAATATGCCCATTAAGATCCCCTCCTATAAGTAATTTCTCTCTAAATAAGATTCTTTGTACTAATTCAGCTAATCTATCCCAAAATTCCTTTTTAGTACTCTCAGGCAAGCCTATTTGTGGTGCGTAAGTACTAATAATATTAATAACATCTACATCTAAAATAACTTTTATTAGTATTATTCTATCTGCAACTCATCTTACATCTACAACACTTTCTTTTATTATATTATCTACAAGAACTCCCACTCCATTCCTATTTTTCTCTTTTCCCGTGTACCAAAGTTTATATCCGGTCTTTTTAATTTCTCTAGATTTTTTACCTATCCATTTATTTTCTTGTAAACAAATTGTACTTATCTTTCTTCTAATTATGACATCTACTAATTCCATTATCTTTTCAGTAAGTGTACATATATTCTAAGTAACTGATCTAATTCTATTTTCTTGTAAAAATCTCCTACCATTTTCCCTCTTAGACCGTTCTAGTCTATGCCTAATACTATTATGTACCCTATTAAAAGATTGTAGATTCTTAGAACACCCTCGTTTACTTATCATTACACCAGGGTGACATTGATGTAATGTGTCGCTTCCGGTGTATGCCGTAGCAAACCACTCTTGCTTACTTATCATTGCATCGAGGTGAGATCGATGCAAGGCGTCGCGGTGGGGACGCTCCAACGAGTATATAATAGAATTCAGTTTGCCCCAACGAGTATATAATAGAATTCAGTTTACATGTGGATCCGACTATGTTTTGCGCTGGTTGTCGGCTATCTAACACAACCCTTATTTATCCTAGCTTGGGACTGCAGTGCTAACAAACAGCACTGGCGGAGTTTCCCCCAAACCAACACACACACACACAATTTCACCAAGTAGGGGGAAGGAAGTTCCTCATGTTATGATTATGGAACTTGAACTTGTAAATATCTAACATCAGAGAGGAGACATTACTCCAATTTCCCTGTTTATATGCCTCTCTATGCTAATGCATGTAAAAGGTAAAACATGAGTTCTGCACTGAGTTAATGAGAATATACTGTCCAATGATTAAAATCTCGATATGAGTTGTTGTTATGGTTTATTGGTACCAGCATCGGGAGTTTTAGGTTAGAAATAGGCAAATAGAGCAACCTATTTCAATCCAAGCTTTATGTTTGCTTTTCTTTTTATATTCCCCAGTATGACATTATCAAATCAACTTTTGGTACTTCAGATCTCATATTTCTTCATTTACCGGTCATTATCTCAATCTATTAGTCAATAGTAGTCAATTTTTATGATATCTAGCTGGCATCAACTGGATGTTTTCAGCATGCTTAAAAGCAATCTGATATAGCTTATATGTATTGGCACTGGAAGATACTTCAAACCTTCTCATATCCCGTTATCTACTTATCTACAATGAGAACAGCCATCAAATTTATATTGAGAACACTATTACTCTCCGATGAGCTATATTGAGACTGGAACCTTGATGTGGAATCATCCACAACTTGAAAAATAAAACCGGACCTTCACATGGTTCATGTCAAAAGACCCTGCCACAACACCAAAATTTCAAAGTTGCGACGAGGGTTGAGAGTTATATTGTATATTCTAACATGCTCCTGTAGGTCAGCAGAAACCTAGGCTCACACACTGTTTTTTTTTTTTTTTTGTTAAATGCACTTTGAAATTCGGTGCTAGCAAGATTCGAACATGGGTTTGCTCTAAATACCATGTCAAAGGACCATGCCACCATGCCAGAACTCCGAAGTTGTGGTAAGGATTGTAATTTTATATTCTAACAGTTCAAACAAATCATACAAAAAATATGATATAATACTAACTTACGTAAGTTTATCTGAAACATGCGACTTTACAAGCTTATTATTGTAATATGGTCAAAGAAATAGGTTCATTCATCCGACAGTTGGCACACATAGGTTCTATGGCATGCTGCGCTGTTCCACATTGCAACTTGGTTAAGAACTTGGCATCAGTCAACAGTTCAAGGAGGGTTAAATTCTGATTTACAGTCAATCATGAAACTTGGTCAATTCTTTGCATAGAATTTGGGTGTGCTCTACAGCTTTATCCCATGTTGATGGGGAAAAGGCTTAGATGATGAGAATCAATCATCTGATGTGACTACTAGATTACTTGTGGCATATAGTAAGCATATTGCAGGAACTTGGCATGAGTCATCAGTTCATGGAGGGTTAATATCTGATTTACTCATGAAACTTGCTCAATTATTTGTATAGATTTTCAACATTAGGGTGCTCTCTAGAGCTTATTCCATGTTGATGGGAAAGAGGTTTAGATGATAGGGATCAATAGTCTGATGTGACAACTCGATCTTTTGAGGCATCCATTGTAGACATCAGGAGCCCCTTATGAAAACATCCAATATAAGCTATTACTAAAATATAAGATGCATGTTCATTTCTTTCAAAGAAAACGAAATATATCCGAAGTATCTGAGATGCGTGTAAATGACCAGTGCAACTCTGGAATGAACTTTGTGAGAGAAGTGAATTTCCAAGCATCAACAAATCTGTCATCCAAGAACCCAAAATACCGAATTCAGTATCTCCCTACACTACAATCCTCTTGTTGCTTCACCTTTTCCATTCCTTCAAACATTGTATAATAAATTTTCTATTAAATAGGTGACAACTTGGAAATAAGCCAACAAACACCATATGAAATGGCAATACATGCTCCCCTATGTTCATGCCACCAAAATATTCCAATATATATTGACCTCATCCAAGGGCTTTTAGCAACTGACAACAACAACAAAGCCTTTATCCCAAATTTTTAATGATTGTTAAATTATAAAAGAAAAATCACGAAGTTTCATTTCATCACTGTCTCACTATTATATTCAGATATGACATGTAGTATTCACGGGAGAGAATACTATAGTAGGACTAAAGAAAAATCCCAAAGATGTTGAAGTTTGAACAGACTGAGGATTATTTACTATCGTAGGACTATTGACATGCAAGAACAAAATTTACAGGAAATAGAAAAACTTCTAACACAAACAAATTCACAGAAATAAACTTATGTATCATATGGTTGGCGCTTCATGAGTTGGCAAGGTGGTAATCAATAATGTCAATAATAATTATAATATGCTCGACATACCTTGATATATCAATTTGCAAACAAGTCTTGAAAGCTAGGCTGCAAGTCTTTGAACTGTACCAATGCCCTTTACCGATGCATATATTAGTCCCATGCTGCAAGTTGGCACTCCCATTCAACAGACAGGTTGTCATTCTGTTCAACAATGCATTGGGTAGAACATTTCAGGGAAGACTCAAATGGAGTTAATAAACACCCATTACACTTGATGGATTCCCCAAATTTGATTTGCTGTGGATCTCAAAGTAATTGAAAATCTGTCCTTTTTGACTTTAAACTAAATGCAAAAGCTGATAATGATATGGTAAGAGGTAGCCAAAAGGATCCGTAGCAAATGAGTTCAATAGCTAAACCTGGGTTAAACGGATATGATTTTGTTCTCAGAAAGCTAAATGCTAAGCTGAAACTTGCACGCAATGTGCGTAATAAAAAAGACCCCAAAGCCACCATAACCCATATCCATGAAATTGTTAAGTAGTAATTATCCTGTAAATAGGTATTCTCATGTGCTCTGTTGATTAAAAGACTTATAAGCACTTCACGTCAATCTTCATACTCTAAAACATAACCTACAGATCACACAATTTAGATGTCTAAACTACTCATAGAATTGGTCACATTTGTTTTATAGTTAAAAGACATTTTGTTTCACTGTTTTTTAATGTCACACCATTTAACAAGAGTGTTTGAAATCAACAAATAGAGTGAGTTTTACAAATTTTACATTTTAGGTTATGGATATTAAGATACACAGATTGAACTACTAGTAGTTGCCCCCTCACGTGTTTGAGGTTACACCTTAATCCCTGTTATCATTTTCCTACATAGAAGTTGATAATATTCTAAGAGTTACCAAGGAAAATTTTAGCTCTTTGCGTCAATGATAAAAAAGTAAAATCCAACTAGAGAACTTCACATCTTTCTATTTACTTCCTTTCCATAAAGTACAAAACTAAGAAAAGTTTCTAGAGGTGTGGCAAAGTACATTGACATGTAAATCGAACTGTGCATAATAAATTTTTTTGAGGAAAAAACTATAATTGAAAAAAATCCTACAATACTGTACTGGTATCCCGAATACGATCAAATTAACAGAAAATAACATGTGTAAGCTCGAATTCATTTTGTCAGTTGTTTGCAGAACTTTAAAAACTCCTATGGGTATTAAACTGGCCGAAAAACTTTTTATTGATCTGAAAAACACAGAAAAAGATAAGAAAATATATGCTTCAAAATTTAGATGACGTAGCTTTTGTAATTCATAGAACCATATCAAAATGTTCGCGTACAAAGTTTCTCTCTTTTATTATGCAATAAAGGGTCTAGAAAGACAATAAACTGAAGGACCCATTTCCTCAAATACTTGATATGCAAAAAATAAAATAAAATAAAATAAAACCCATAGCTCACAAATTAAAACGAGCAAAGCTCACCTCTGCGCTTTCTTTCGATCGATCCAAATTCCCAAAAGGAAACGCAAGTTGAATTCGGATCGTTTGTTGTATTTGGGTTCTAGAGATTAAGGAGATGAACAAAAAGCAAGGAACAAATAAATATTGGGGGAAAGCGTAGTCAAAAGAAATGGGTTTTTTTGTTTTTTGTTTTTTTTTTTTTTTTGCAAAATGCACCAATTGAGGGCTGCGGCTGACGATTTTTGAGTATTTCTTGGAATTCTTTTTTTTTTTGTCCTTTTTTGGGGCTTGGTCGTCTCTTTTTCTTTAATGCGGCTTTTCGAGAAGCTTTTGGACACGGAACTGCATAAAGATCAGACTGTAGATTTGGGTCCCATGGAAAGTGCGTGAGAATGGGCCCACCGGGTATCCAACTTGCAGCCACGGCCACCGCACCTGACAAACTTTACAAAACGGGGCTTTTCGCGTGGAATCCCCCTTACATTTTTAATTTCACTCACACCCCCTTGGAACACTGGGATGTCACAAAAGGCCCCAAACTTTCAAAATTTCCTCACCTAATTTCTGGATACTTCATCTTACACAAAGGGCAACAACACCATTAACGGTGTTAGGAGGGTCCAATGGTCAAGACACCCCAAATTTTAGAGATGCTTTGCAAGACGCCCCAGAAGCCGGGGGTTTAGGAGAATAAGAAAAGTGAAGGAGTTTTGTGAAAAATTTTAAGGGTTTGATCCGACCTCATCGGCCGATAATGAAAAAAATAATGTTAGAGGCATACCACCCATCACAACCCCAACCACACTCTCCCCTCTCAATGATACAGTAAACCGGGCCCCACATGGAATTTTAAATTTTTTAAAATCTCATGTGGGGTCCGGTTTACTGTAGCATTGAGAGGGGGAGTGTGGTTGGGTTTGTGGTGGGTGGTGTGCCCCTAACACCACTCTAATGAAAATTTGTCATCATTAGCTATGTCAAAAAAAAAAAAAAAAACTGATGCAGCTCTGAGGCCTGTTTGCGTAATGGCCTTTTTAGGGAGCTAGCTAAGCCGAGTAACTCGCGTGAATGAGGGCGTAGGTGTGTAAGCAAGCATTGCGGGAATCTTCAACCAATAAGGCTAGATTTTACTATGCTACCTCAAAGCCTCTGCGCTATATTTTACTTTGCTACCTCAAAGCCCCTGCCATTTTTCACTCTGATACTGTCAAGAATTTTCCTATTATTTTGATATTCAAAGTCTCAATCTCATTTCACTCGGGTACTCCCAACGTACTCTTACCACTTTGATACCTTAAAAGTTTCAATCAAATTTCACTTTGTTACTCGTGTCTATATCCCATTAGGTTTTTTCCTGGTTAAGTTTGTCTCAACGTGCTTAGTGATTAGCTAAAATTGATTCAAATGTATTACGTGATAATCACATGCTAAAGACATGATAAAATTTTAACAAGAAAAAATATAACGGAATATGAACGAGTTATTAAAGTGAAAATGTCATTGAAACTTGGAGTATCAAAGTGTAAAGAAATAATTATCAAAGGAAAATAAGATTGAAACGTTGGGGTTTAAAGTGTTTAAAAATACTTTGAAGCATCAAAGTTAATGCAAAAATAACTCACCAAATAACCAAAAGAGTTTTTCTGTATTAGTCTCTTAATCTTTCATATTTGAGACTAGTCCTTCACATAATTAAAATTAGTATTTGGTCCCCTAATTCTTAAGCTATTATGAACTAGTCCCTCAAATTATATTAAAATTTCTATTAGGTCCGCCAAGTCTTAAGTTATTTTGAAATGAATCCTTGAAATCAAAATAAACATCAATTAAAGAGATCTATTTGAGATGACTTCTGAGAATTGAGGGGCATAAGAAGTAACAATAGGCACCATTTTATAATGGTAAGCATGAGGAATACGAGAATCATATATTCCTAAGATTTTAGAACTCAGAACGGTCCTTTGATGAACACAATATTCTTGATGTATGTTTTTTATCATGTGCTTAGCAATTGGGTGGAACAGCCAAATGTATCACATGTCAATCACATGCTACGGAAGTACTATAATTTTGAAAGAAAAATCCTACGGAATATAGATTTGGTTTAAAGTGAAATGTTGGGGTATCGAAGCATTAAATAAATACTCTTGGGTATTAAAGGGAAATAGGATGGAAACTTAAGAGCACCAAAGTGTTTGTAAAATACTTCGAGGCGCCAAAGTGAAAGTTAGTGGACTTTAGGGCATTGAAGTGAAAATAAGCAACCAAATAACCGAAATGTTTTCTTTTTCAATATTAGGCACTTAAATCTTTTATATTTGCAACTAATCCTTCATATGATTGAAATCGCCATTAGGTCAGAACCCCCAAC
>NC_033794.1:111615821-111666966 GCF_001876935.1 Asparagus officinalis | reverse complement strand
CGGAATCCAGCCCGGGCCCGGAGCCCGGGCCCGGGCCCGGGCCCGGGTCGCTGTTGACGAGCCCTGTTCGGGCCCGGCCCGAGCCCGGAACAGTGCCCAAATTGGGCACTGGGGCTTCGAATGTCCGGGCCGGCCCGGCCCGGGTCAAATCTGGCCTAACGGTCAGATTTGACCTTTTGACCGTTTTGTCCCTTAAAACGGTCAAAAAACGGCTATTTTTTGAGGGTTTTTTGGTCATTTACCTAGGGGACTGCTTCTATAAATAGAGGGGGATTTTAATTCATTTCCTCACAACAAAACTCATCTATTTCTCTCTCTACTACTCTCTTATACAATCTTATACTATCTCATACTAATATACTATCCTATAATCTTTTGTATTTTCTAATACTTCCAACAAATGGCTTCTGGGTCTGATTATGAAGAGCAACATGCATCTCCTACCGATCCAGAGATGAGTCCTCCTACAACAACTCCTCATCCTACCGGTGTTAATCCTGAATCTGGTGGCGACGAATCTACGGCACCAAGAGCTCCAAAAAGGCCGAGGTCTGATGTATGGAATTTTTTTGAGAAGATAGACGTCACCAAGGATGAACACGGTAGGATCATCTCTCAGAATGCGAAATGTGCGTTGTGCGGCCAGATATTCAAAGCTCATCATAAGAGCGGCACCAACCATCTCAAACGGCATATTGAAAAACACAACAAAGGCCAAAATCTACAAGGTGATATCCGGCAGTCTATGCTTTCCCAATCATCCTCTTCAGGTACCCTCGGCAGTTGGAATTATGACGCTGCCCGAGCCCGGAAATGCGTAATCAGGTTTATTGTTCTTAAAAACCTTCCTTTTAAATTAGTAGAAGATGATGAATTTGAAGATTTGTTTAGAGATGGTTTTTATCCTGCATTTACAAAATTTTCTCGTCAAACCTGTCAACGTGATATTTTAAAATATTATGTTGAGGAACAGGGAAAAATAATTTCTTATTTTAAAAATTTAAACTGCAAATTTTCTTTAACTTCTGATATTTGGTCATCTAGAGTGCAAACTGGTTATTTATGTATAACAGCACACTGGATTGATGAAAGTTGGAAAATGTTTAAAAGAGTTGTTTCTTTTATTGCAATTGAAGAGTCACACACTGGTATTAATGTTGCAAATTTAATTGTTGAAGAACTTATGAAACTAGAAATTGATCAAAGAATATTTACTCTTTCACTAGATAATGCAAGTAATAATAATGTAGCTGTTGATTTTCTGAAAATAACTTTGTCATTGCCATGTCATGGTGAGCTTTTTCATGTTAGATGTATCTGTCATATTTTAAATTTAATTGTTCAAAGTGCATTTTCTGAAATTAAACCCATGATAGAAAAAGTTAGAACAGTTACTAATATGCATAATGCTTCTGAAATGAGAATTAAAAGATGGAAACAATGTTGTAAAAGAAAAAATTATAAGCCTAGACTAATTCCAAAAGATATTGACCATAGGTGGAATTCCACCTATGCAATGTTATCTGTAGCAATAGAATATAAAGAAATTATAAATGATTTTATAAATTTTTATGCTTCTAGTTCTAGCTCTGGTAGTGCTTATGGAATAAATGAAGATGAATGAACAGTTATATGTAAATTAAATGAGATGTTACAAGTTTTTTATGATGCTACTATGTTATTATCTGGTTGTTATTATCCAACTATTACTTTAGCTGCTTTACAAATTTTAAATATTCAAAAAAAATTTGCAAAATACCGTATGGATGATATTTTTGGAAATATAATTTTTCAAATGGAGAGTAAATTTAATAAGTATTTTAGGCCTATTCCTCATATTTTTGGTATTGGTGTTCTTATTGATCCATGCTTGAAGGAAATTGGCCTTCGAAGTTTGTTACAATCATTGTATGGTGGACAGATTATAGACTTAGATGATGGATCCACCCTTACTGCTACTACTCATCATTTAGCTATTAGAAATTATTTTCAAACCTTATATGATGAGTATGCAGCTAGATATGGTGTAGCTACACAACAGTCTATAGCTTCGGCACCTTCAGCTTCGAGCACAGGTCGAGGTAAAAGTGTAAGTTTTGATAGGTATGCAATGGTAGCTGAACTAACCGGTGGATCTGGAACTTCATCAGGATTAGAGGTTTCTGAAATAGATGAATATTTATCTTCTTCCTTAGTTAAATGTCAAGGAAATGCTTTAGATATTTTGCAATGGTGGAAAGTATGTGGATCAGTTTTATTTCCTATACTTTCCACCATGGTTCGTGACTTACTATCAGTGCAGGTTTCGACTGTAGCCTCGGAATCCGCTTTCAGCACAGCAGGACGTTTGATCGACGACCACAGGACATGCTTAGATCCGTATACTGTACAAGCGGTGATGTGCTTACAGGATTGGTGGAGATACGAGAAGCGAACACAAGGCATCGAACGGATTGCTATGATTGAAGATAAATTTGAAGAGTTGGGACTAGCAGATAGATATAATGATTAGATAATATTCATAAAATTGTAATTTTTATTTCTTAGCTTTAAATTTGAATTAAATTATTTCGAAAAAAGTTGCAAATGATAGTGATATGGGTGAGTAGGTGCCAACCTAGTTGGGATGTACTCATCTATTGTGATGCGACGAATTTCGAAATGCCGGGCCGGGCCAGGCCGGGCCGGATGGACAGCCCTAATTTATACCATTGATTCAATAGCCACAATTTTAAAACCAACACTCTTAACCATCCATGAATGATGTAGATTACCCCCGTTCTATAGGGTGTTCCGATAGAATCCTTAGTCCCCCCAACCCCACCCAATAAAAATAAAAATAAAAATAAAAGATTTAAAAAGCTATGTTGAAAGTAGTCCTTCAAATCATTAAAATGTCTATTAGGTCCCCAGCTTCTTGAGTAATTTTGAAATCAGCCGTTCAGATCAAGAGCGTAATTAGCACCTAGCTAGAGGGATTTCTGTAGCCTATGAGAATTGAGTGGCCTAATATAAATTACAGAGTACCACTAAATCTTGGAGCATGCATGCTTACTACTTGCTAGTCTTATTATCTCCTTCAATCTATAGAAAAGGCCAATTAAGAGACCTACTTCCTTTCGTCGGAGCTGCTTGCTTCATCTACCAACGCCTGATGGGCCCTCAAAACGACAAAAACTTTGCCGAAGATTTTCCACCTCAGTGCCTTTCCATTTTTGCATCTCCTGAGGACTTCAGCTGGTGCTATCTCATTAACTTGAGATATTTACAGCTAGACAACTTACTTTTATACAGAGTTGTCGTCTTTCAATGCATTGTAGATGACCACTGCAAGTTTGCCTTCAAAGAAATGACTGGGGCAAGCAATTAAATTGGTTCATATATATATACAAAGCAGAAGGATATCCAATCCATTTAGGGAATCTTTATATTTTATAGGGTACTTACTAATGTATTTCAAGCACTTGAAACGAAATGCATGCTACTGACAGAAGAAAAAAGAAGAATGTGCCGGTAATTTTGTTCAATTATTTGCGAATTGAATGGAAGTATTATAAAAGATATGTATTGGTAGTTGTTACGAGCATCATCGAGTTTTTTTTAGTGTCATACAATTGTTAAGGTCTGTAACATGATTAATCCAATGCAATAATTAATGTTTGCATTAAAACCCTATTATGGGCGAAACCCGGTATATAGCTTGAAATTGAAAGATCAATGTGATGGTGTGCACACACCAATCGCGCGTGGAGAGTGATCTGGAACAAATACTCAAAGCTGGTAACCTCTTCCATACCGTCGTCTATATTATTTATCCGTATTCAGCATTATACTCATGAAGAGTACACGGAGGTAGCATTGAATCCCGATTGCTCTGGTACTATCTCAGAGGACCCTGATCACTACCCAAAAACTCCAAAGTTATGTTGAATGTTGAGAGTTATGTTGAATGTTGAGAGTTACGTTTTTGTACTATAATTGTACCAAAATATGTATTGTCGAATTCTCATTGGTCTTCTCCAAATAACCTCTTCGAATACAAGCTGGTTGCATGGATTAGCTGTATCTTCAGTCCCCAACCTTGCAGTATGCGTGTACAAATACCGCATAAAATGCTGCATCTTGTGAAGCATGTTGTAAACTGTCCTCATCTCCTTCATCTCAGACATTAGATTAGATAGATCAGGATGGCTAAATTCTACATCGCAAAGGCTTGTTGAAGAGGCTGATAATATAGAAGAAAGGCCGGAAAAGCATGCCCTGGCTCAACAAGAGTGTCAAATTTTTATAAGGAAATAGGATTTGTTAGATATTAGTCCCTCAAATCTTCAGTAATTTCATATCTGTCCATCAAATCTTTGAAATTGGTCTACATCACTCAATTGTGAACGTATTGATTCATGAACACTGCTAATTAATGTAGGTAGTTTTTTTTTCGTAATGTGGTGACTGTAGTTATGTTTCGGTGAACTTGCCTGCTGTTAGATCCTAAATCTGAAAGATTGAGATACCCTACTTTTTATATGTAAATTTTCTGTATATTTCAGTAGCGGTGACTTTTTTTGAGACGTTGGAGAATTTTTCATATGTAAGTTAAGCATCAAATTCTTTCAATTCCACTTTAATTTTAAGACTATCTCCAGCAGGTGGGTTTTGGGGGGTTTTTTTCTCCAGCAGATGGGCTTTTGGGGGGTGAAATGGAAAATCGGTTTCGGAGGGGTGAAAATTTCACCTCCGGTTTTTCTGACCGCGTGGGTCCCGCGAAATTTGGAAAGCTCATGTATCAAGCCATGTGTCAAGGCTTGATTGGTTGGAGTTTTTTGTTTTACTCCTCATTTTTAAATGATATTTTGGGAGATAAATACTAGGAATTAATTTATAATTTTTATAGCAATAATTTTTATTTTTTTTACCTCTATAAATAGAGATTAGTCTTGTGTAATTTGGACACAAAAAAAAATCTGAGTTTTCAACACCTTATTCTCCTTCTCTTTGCTTTTGCTTCTATATTCTTCAAACTTTTTCAAATTGATCCTTCACAAAATTATCATAATTTATCCTACAACTTTCCTAACCAGCCTCAAAATACCAACCCTCAAAATCCAAATATGCAAGCCCCGGAAATTACTCAAAATGCTGGTATGCAACCCAATTTTCAAATGTCGTATATGATGCCACCAAATTTTGGTATGCAATACCCTTATCTTCCTTACGGTTATCATCCAGCTGCGGGAAGCAGCTATGTTCCATCCTATATGAATTTCCCTACCACGGAGTCGATTGAGCCACCGACACCCCCGTTCAGAATCGGATCTACAGAAATCCCGGATTTTTTCACCCAGATCTCTTTGGGAAATGTTGGTGGGGATACTCCTCATAGTAGTGTACTGCTGCCCTACGCATGCTCGCATATGGAGTAGCAGCTGATGCTTGTGATGAGTACGTGAAGATAGGAGAATCTACTGCGGTTGAGTGTACTCAGAGGTTTTGCGAAGGGGTAATAGCCTTGTTTCAAGATGAATACTTAAGACGACCCAATGTGCAAGACTTGCAGAGGTTAATCCAAGTTGGACAAGAGCGTGGTTTCCCAGGGATGATTGGAAGTATCGGTTGCATGCATTGGCAGTGGAAAAATTGTCCAAAGGCTTGGCAAGGGCAATTTACTAGTGGACACAAGGGCACAGCAACAGTTATTCTCGAGGTAGTTGCGTCATATGATTTGTGGATATGGCATGCTTTTTTGGGGCTTCCTGGTAGTTTGAACGACATAAATGTACTAGATAGGTCACCCGTTTTTTATGACATTGAGTCTGGTGAAGCTCCAAGGGTAAACTTCACTGTTAATGGACGGCAATACAATATTGCATACTATCTTGCTGATGGAATCTACCCAAAATGGCCTGTCTTCGTCCAGTCAATTCAAATGCCCCAGGGATCCAAACAACAATGTTTTGCCAAACAACAGGAGTCATGCAGGAAGGACGTGGAGCGCGCATTCGGGGTTCTCCAAGCACAGTTTGCTATTGTCCGCCAACCAGCTCGAACGTGGGATCTTGAAGTCTTAGGTAAAATAATGAGGGCGTGCATTATTTTACATAACATGATAGTGGAAGATGAACGAGATTCGTATTCGCGAAACTGGGAAAATATCGACTTTGAACCGTCAAACAATCCTAGCTCTTCCGCCTCTTCTAGTGTTCAAACAGACGTATTGCCTGAGTTTCAAGTCCATGTTCGAGACCGATCCGGATCGGATAATCATACTAGAGCCGAACTACGAGATAGGAGCCAACATATTCAGTTGAAAAAGGATCTCATCGAGCACATTTGGCAGAAATTTGGAACA
The DNA here is from genome assembly GCF_001876935.1 of Asparagus officinalis. Taxonomy (NCBI): domain Eukaryota; kingdom Viridiplantae; phylum Streptophyta; class Magnoliopsida; order Asparagales; family Asparagaceae; genus Asparagus; species Asparagus officinalis. Next base: position 111,660,620 of record NC_033794.1, on the reverse strand, counting down.
ACCTCTGATTAGATTTACCAATTTAATGTGTGTTTTCATTAATGTTTTCAATAATTTGTGTGTGTTTGACTTTTCCGTATGCTTAATAAAATCGTGTGTTTTTTTGCTAATATAAAAATATTATCAAAAATTAAATTAATAATATATATTATTTATGTAAATATTAAAAAATTATAATTATAAATAAATGAGTTATATTAGTAATAATAATAGTAGTAGTAGTAATATATATGAAATAAGAAAAAGAAATGAATAAATAAGGTAGGGTATATAGTGGGTCCCAAATAAAGTAAAAATCTTTTAAAAAAACTCCTGTTGTAGAGATGATAGAAAATGAAGATTGTTGAATTATGTGGAGGGGGAATAAAGTGATGTGGCAGGAGAGAGAAGGTTAAAATTTCGACTCCTGCTGGAGATAGTCTAAGTCAAACTCTTGTTAACAGAAACCCGTGCATTTCCAGAATAACAACCCTTTGCTGGATATTAATATTTCTCTTGTCCTATTTCTGAACAAGTAAGCTATTTCTTTGGATTGTACTATTTCTGAACAAGTAAGCTATTTCATTCTCTGTATAAAAATCATTTTTCTCTCACCAAACTTATACTGAAACAGTAATTTATCCCACAGGTTTGTGGGACTTGCATGATCAGCTCTTGATGAATCGTGGCAAGATCCAATAAATAGCACTCAAAGCTCGTTTTGTGCGCGGCGGAAGCTTATTCGGCGAGTCAATAGCACACATAAGAACCAATAATAGACCATAATAGCACAAGCAACACCCAATCACAACAAGAACACAAAATATACGTGGTTTGGCAAATTGCCTACGTCCACGGGACAAGGAGGAGGAGTTTTACTATTAGAAACCAATGGGAATATAATTAGGGTTACAAATCTTACCACAAACCCACAAATAAGCCCTCTTAATCTCTCCAAATGGCTCCAACAATAGAAGCTCCAAATCTCCTCTTTCTGCAGCTCAAAATCCTCTCCCTTAAACCCTAAAAATGAGTTAAGGGTATATATACAACTCCCAAGCGAAACGGGTTTGGAACCCAAACCCAGCCCAAAACCGCTTCGGCGGTCGACCGTGACGATCGACCGCGCAGGTATCGCGGTCCTCCTGGGTTCGGGCGCGGTCGACCGTCACGGTCGACCGCCAGAGATCCAGAAACACAATGAGAGCCTGTGCACGAATTCGGTCGACCGCCAAGCTGTCAAAATGACTCCTATGCTCGATCCTTCAACTGATATTTCTGCAAATCCTACAAATCTCCACCTCGGCGAACGTTTTGCCAAAACTGAGCCGACACCAAAAACACCCAAATATTCCACTTGTTGCGTCCAGTACGCCATGGAACCGATCCATGACAACGGACTCAATCCACAACAAGACGGGACTCCAAAAGAGAGCTCAAACAATCTCACCCCCAATCAAACTCAACTAATACAACCAGCCGCATCTGCAAGACTACCTACGTATCATCTTAGTGGAGGAATACTTTGGTGAAGAGCACCAAAAGGGATAAAGGTAGAGGGATCGGATGCCAGGATATCAAAAAGAACTTTTCCCCAATGAACATTAACATTCCCTATAATAGCATAGATGGCACGAGTAAGATCATGAGAATAATGACTGTATTCCCCTGTCTTAGGAATGATATTGTAACATACGATCCGATCGACAAGTTTAGCTAGGTGGCCTTTACGACCACAAATAGAACATTTGTGAACCTAGTCATACATGTGTGCATAGTGTATAGGATTCTTAGAAGAGTTTATATTTGACTTAGCACACAAATCCATAAGGTTCTTGTTATTAGCAATACAAGTGTTTAGTGTTGAGTCTAATGTGGATATGCGTTGTCTGATTTGATTCAACTCATCAATATGTATACAAGCATTACTACAAGAAGTAGGATGGGCACAATCATGTTGAGTCTAATGTGGATATGAGTTTATATTTGACTTTTAACTCAATATAGCTATGTTTTAATTTTTTATGGTCACGCAATAATTTCTCAAATTCATGTGCAAGCTCATCAAAAGTAATATCATCATCATTATCGAGCTCGCGTACCTCACTAGGGTTATCTCCTAGTGGTTCCATACATGAAGATAAGACTCCTTTAGATTTTGAAGCGGGATTTTCCAACCCTTGTCGGATGGCCTCCAATCACCTTGATGTGTTTCTATTAAGTTCCAAAGCTCGTAAGCACTATCAAAAAAATCAAGAATGTTAGCAAAAGATAAGCCAAAGGCATTGATTAAGAATTCTAACAAAGACTTGTTTAAAGTAAATAATCTTTTGTCATCATTATTCCATTTAGATTTCTCCTTAGTGGGAACTCCATAAGCACAATCGATAACTTCCTAAATATCAATATTATTAGATCTAGCAAATAGCTTAAATCTAATACACCATTGTGCATAGGGAAAACTATCTAATCTAGGAGCAATATTTGTAGCATAACCGAGACTAGGTGCATTAAACATATCCATGATATATGAAGCAAGAAAGAAAAAAATAAAAATAAAAACAAGATTAGCAAGATAAAGACTTGGATCTTTAACTCAAGGCGATTAGTCCTTAAATCAAAGAGCACCAAGCTCTGATACCAATTGTTAAACCCTAGAGGGGGGTGATTAGGGTCTTATGCTAATCTAATTAGATTTTATGCTAAATTAAAAACTTTATTGATTATTTAAATCTTGCAAGAGATATATAAGTCAGAATGTAAAATACAAGCATAAGATAAAAGTACACAAGGCAAACTCAAACACAAGATATGATCACGGAGTTCGGTCCCCACGACCTACGTCTCTGCTCCTCACCTTGAGGAGAACTCCACTATCACGACACACCCGGTTTGGAAGCCGGAACTTCTCTACACACTGGGTTATCAAGTCAACCGACAACTCTCATAAAATCTCACAATGTACATACACAAGCTATAACCTCAAGTGTTGGTCCTCATGTATCGACTCCCTCAAGTGCTCGGAATTATTACCTCTCACTAGGCCACCGACGCCACTCCTCTCGGTATCGACTTCGTCCTCACCACACACTCCTCTCGGTGTACAAGTGTATTACAAGTGATCTCTCAATAAGCACAGTATAATAATGGTTGTTCTCTACACTTGACGAAAACTCAATTAAGCTCACTCTTACTAAATCACACACCACTACCCAACAATATATTATATGAGATATAACAAGCTCAATAAGGGTGCGTGATAAATTCTAACTCAATAAGAACTAGCAATAAAAATTAATAAGAAATAAATGCTAGAAAGTTGAGTTAGGAAAACTTCTCTACAAAGAGAGGATGATTTGGATATTGAGGATGAACTCATCAACAAATGATGCAAGCTTCTCTTTGCAAAACAAACTCTTCTTCAGACCAAACTTGAAACAAGGCTTAAACACCTCTTAAACACAAATTAAACTCTTTTAAAACTTGATTAAGGAATATTCTTGGTTAGTAAAAGAATTCAGAGCATATGGGTATATATTGCATCTCAATACATCAGCTAAAGCCCAAAGAAAAAGACCAAAAAGCCATAAACACAAAAAACAAAAAACTAGCTGTTACTGTGCAACGGCTCTCTGATAAGTCAACGTATGAGTCGACTCATGAGTCGACTTATGAGTCGAATAATGAGTCGGCTTATACGAGTCGACTCAGCAGATGAAAAATCATAACTTCGCTGCATTTCGTGAGTCGACTTATGAGTCGACTTATGAGTCGACTAAACATGCACTGACCAGATTTACACAAAAAAACTAAACTTTAAACCATGTTTAAAAATATCAAATAAATTCCAAAAATTATAAAATTTGTAGAATAGTTTATAAACATATTAATGAGCATGTTTCAAAAAAAAAATTTCAAAAGCGATTCTCCGTTTGTAAAATCTCTTAGTTTTGCAAAAGCATGTAAAACGAGTGTATAATATTCTTAGTTTTGGACAAATGAGATAAACAAGGATATGAAACCTTTTCAAATGAATTTATAGACTAAACAATAGTTGTATAAAGTAAATTTTAAGTCTATACACTAATATCTTATTATATTGTCAAAATTAGACTAAACAATAGTTGTATAAAGTAAATTTTAAGTCTATACACTAATATCTTATTATATTGTCAAAAACACATTAAAACCAAAAATGTGTGTTATGTGGATATTGAGTTTGAGATATATTCACACAATATAAAGTCCTATTTTAGTTGTACCAAGTTGATATGCATGAGAAGCTAAATCTTGGATCTGACTTGAATTGAATCATGAGAAGCTAAATCTTGGATCTGACTTGAATTGAATAAGCTTCGTTATAAATGTGGCTCTTGAGTTACTCAACCTGGAACAAATTGAATAAGCTTCGTTATAAATGTGGCTCTTGAGTTACTCAACCTGGAACAAAACAAATACTGAAAAATATATTATAAATTGTTTGCAAAATCATCAAAACAAGATTCAAAAGTTGGCTCATATACATGAGTCCTAACATACGTCACGTATAAAGTGAAATCTGACATCAATGTGCTTCGTGCGTACATTGTAGACTTGGTTCTTCACCAAATAGATAGCCGACATGCTATCACAATATACATGAATGATCTCCTGTGTAATCCCCAAATCATCCAACAAACCATGTAGCCACAAAGCATCCTTCACAGCTTCAGTCACCACCATATACTCCGCCTCCGTAGTAGAGAGCACCACTGTAGACTGAAGAATGCATCTCCAACACACCGGTGCACTAGCCAATGTGAAAACATAACCTGTAGTGGACCGACGCTTGTCAAGATCTCCGACATAGTCTGAATCCACGTAGCCAATACAATCCTGTCCTGTCATATTATTCTTCTCAAATATCAACCCAACATCCACGGTACCCTTAATATACCGTAGAATCCACTTTACGGCCTCCTAGTGAGTCTTCCCAGGGTTGTGTGTGTATCTAGATACCATACTCACGGTCTGTGACAAATCTGGCCTCGTACACATCATAACATACATCAAACTACCCACTGCACTGACATGTGGAACTTTGGACATGAAGTCCCGATCCTCCACTAAAACTGGTGACATCAAAGCTGAAAGCTTAAAATGGGGAGCTAATAGAGTACTCACCACCTTGGTATTGCCCTCAAAACTAAATTTCTTCAGCATCTTCTGTAAGTAACTCCTTTGTGTAAGCTTCAATCTCCCCTTCACCCTGTCTCGCTCAATCTCCATACCCAGTATCTTCTTAGCCTTTCCCAGATCCTTCATCTCAAATTCAGATAATAGCTTTTTTTTAATTTCCCAATAGCTGAAGTGTTCCTGGAAGCAATGAGCATATCATTAACATATAATAACAAGTAAATATGCTCACCATCCTGTAGCTTGCACATATACACACACGGGTCATAAGGGATCCTCGTGTACCCTTGGCCAATCATAAAGCTATCAAATTTTTTGTACCACTATCATGGTGATTGCTTCAGTCCATAAAGAGATTTCTTCAATTTGCACACTAAATTTTCCCTTCCTGCAGCTTTAAACCCCATATGTTATGTCATGTAGATCTCCTCATCTAAGTCTTCATGTAGAAAGACCGTCTTCACGTCCATTTGGACCAAATCCAAATCTAGCAGTGCTACCAATGCCAATAGAATCCGAATAGACGAATGCTTCACAACGGGTGAAAATACCTCGTTGTAATCGACGCCCTCAAGCTATGCATATCCCTTGGCTACCAATCTGGCTTTGAACCGAATATCCCCAATAGAAGATCCCTCCTTCTTAGCATACACCCACTTACAACCAATAGATTTATTACCCTTAGTTAGCTTTGTAAGTTCCCAAGTATTGTTCTTCTGAAGAGATTGCATCTCCTCCTCCATAGCATTCCTCCACCTAATGGAATCAGTGCTAGACTCTGCCTCCCTGAATGTGGTAGGAATCAAATCATCAACGACCTCCACAGATAAAGCATATGCCACCATGACATCATCATATCTAGCTGGCCGACGAATCTCTCTCCTGGGTCTATCTGCTGTAATGGACCCCTGAGCATGACCCTGCTCTTGAGTCTCACCATCCATTGTATCCTCCAAATGCCCGACTGTCATCTTAACTCCTAATGTCGTGAAGTGTCTTCTAATGCCGTGATCCCGACAAAACTACAGAAATGGATCACTCTTATACTCTCCACCATTGTCTAGACGAAGAGTTTTCACCTTTCTACCTGTCTGTAGCTCCATTTTCTTCTTCCACTCCACAAATATATCTAGGACCTCATGTTTATGCTTCATTGTATATATTCAATTCCTTCTGTAATAATCATCAATGAAAGTAACAAAATAATTTGCCTCACCAAGCGATGTGTGCTTGGAAGGACCCCAAACATCTGTGTGAATGTAATCTAATATACATTGGGTGTTATGAATAGCGGTGTCGAACTTCACTTTAGTCTTCTTCCCAAGTATGTAATGCTCACACAGCTCCATCTTGCAGGTCTTTGTACCTTTTAATAGCCCCTGTTTTGCTAATGTCTGTAGGGACTTATCACCTGTGTGTCTAAGTCTCATGTGCCATAGGGTGGTAGTATCCTCCTATGTGGTGATAGAAACAGCCAGACCCCCTGTAACCGTCTTGCCCTTTAAGTAGTATAGGTTGTTTTCCCTGACACCTCGCATCACCACCATAGACCCCTTCATGGCCTTCAAACTAGCATCTTCTAAGATCACTCTGTAGCCGGATGCCTCCAAAGTCCCAAGAGAAATGAGGTTCTTCGTCAACTGCGGTACGAACCTCACTTTTTTTAATTCCCTAGTCACCCCGTCATCCATTCTGATTCTGACTAAGCCAATCCCACTGATAGGACAAATGTGATCGTTCCCTATGAGCACCACGTCCTCTCTTTCCAACTCCTCAAAGTTAGCAAACAAATCCCTCTTAGGGTAAATATGAAATGTAGCTCCCGAATCCAACATCTACTCTGTAGAGTCGGCATAACAAACTGACGGTAATGCGGGACAAGAATAACCAGAAGAATTCGAATCTAAAGTGTCGCCAACAACTTTAGCAACATTCACCTCTGAAGTTTGTACAACTTTCCTCCTTTGCTTCCCGGCTCTATCCTTCAACTTTGAGCACTCATTCTTCTAATGTCTCTCTTCTTTGCAAAAGGCGCATTGATTTCTACCAACACTCTTATGACCACCTCTATTCTTAGATTTTGAGCAGTTGAACATTTGACGGTTTGGACTACGGCCACGAACTACTAATGCATCCCCTGATGCTTTCGCGGAGGGCTCACCATCATTCTTCCTCAGCTCATAATTCACTAACACCGAGGTCACCTTCTTGTAGCTAACTGTAGTTTATCTATTTATCATAGTGAGAACAAACGTATCAAAATCATCCTCCGACAACGAACACAATAGTAACATCGCCTTGTCTTCATCCTCAACCATAATATCCCTATTGGCCATATCCGAAATTAGCTTTGTGAAGTTTTTAACATGCTCCCGAATGGAAACTCCCCTCTTCATCTTGAATTCGTAGAACCTCTTCTTCAAGTAAAACCGATTCTCAATGCTCTTCGTCAAATATTTTTCATTGAGCGTTTCCCACAATCTCTTCGCTGACATCTCGCTCATCACATCATAAATGAGATCCGGCATCAAGTATGACCGAATAACCCCACAAACCCTACTATTCATTTTCTTCTAAACCTTATCCTCCACATCTTCGGGTTTCTCTTGTAGATCAAGAGTCTCCTCTAAATTTTGTGCATCCAAGGTATCCATTACTTGACACCTCCACAAACAAAAATTGATCTTATCATCGAACTTCAGAACATTAAAGTTTGTATTATTGATGCTCAAGCTTTGAATCGCCTTCGTCAAAGACGACCCCGATGTGCTTGGTTCACCCATATTGTAGATCTACCTCTCCAAACAAGAATCCAACAACGAATCCTTCGAACAAACTCTCAACTCTAACCCGGAGCTCTGATACCACTTGTTGTGCGCGGCGGAAGCTTATTCGGCAAGTCAATAGCACACACAAGAACCAATAATAGACCATAATAGCACAAGCAACACCCAATCACAGCAAGAACACAAAAAATACGTGGTTCGGTAAATTGCCTACGTCCACAGGATAAGGGGTTTACTATTAGAAATCAAGGGGAATATAATTAGGGTTACAAATCTTACCACAAACCCACAAATAAGCCCTCTTAATCTCTCCAAATGGCTCCAACAATTGAAGCCCCAAATCTCCTTTTTCTGTAACTCAAAATCCTCTCCCTTAAACCCTAAAAACGAGTTAAGGGTATATATACAACTCCCAAGCGAAATGGGTCTGGAACCCAAACCCAGCCCAAAACCGCTTTGGCGGTCGACCGTGACGGTCAACCGCGCAGGTATCGCGGTCGATCGCCACAGTCGGGAGACTTCCAAGTCCTGGACCTGGGCGGCTGGTCGCCGCCACGGTCGACCGCTCACAGACTCCAGACAACTTTCTAGTTTCTGGGCTCCGACCGCCAGAGATCCGGAAACACAGTGAGAGCCTGTGCACGAATTCGGTCGACCGCCATAGACCCACGGTCGATCGCCAACCTGTCAAAATGACTCCTATGCTCCTTCAACTGATATTGTGCATGGCAGAAGCTTATTCGGCAAGTCAATAGCACACACAAGAACCAATAGTAGACCACAATAGCACAAGCAACACATAATCACAGCAAGAACACAAAATATACGTGGTTCGACAAATTTTTTACGCCCGCGGGGCAAGGAGTGGGGGAGTTTTACTATTAGAAATCAAGGGGAATACAATTAGGGTTACAAATCTTACCACAAACCCACAAATAAGCCCTCTTAATCTCTTCAAATGGTTCCAACAATAGAAGCCCCAAATCTCCTCTTTCTGCAGCTCAAAATCCTCTCATTTAAACCCTAAAAACAAGTTAAGGGTATATATACAACTCTCAAGCAAAACGGGTCTGGAACCCAAAACCACTTTGGCAGTCAACCGTGACGATCGACCGCGCATGCATCGCGGTTGACCGTCACGGTCGACTGCCCCAACTCTAGATACTTTTCTAGTTTCTGGGCTCGGACGCGGTCAACCGTCACGATCGACCGCCAGAGATCCAGAAACACAATGAGAGCCTGTGCACGAATTCAGTTGACCGCCAAGCTGTCAAAATGACTCCTATGCTCCTTCAACTAATATTCCCGCCAATCCTACAGCTCGATCCTTCTAATGATCAAACTTCAGCACAGACAGCTCTGTCAGCCGAAAGCAAAAAGCAGCCCCACCTTTTTGACAATGAAAAAGAAAAATAGTGGCTGAAAAGTTTACAAAAGAAAGATGATGGGTCTCACTACTAATAATATTTTATTAGTGTATAGTGTTTCCCAAATACTATAAATAGGGCCAAAACTCTTTAGGAAAATTCATCCCGAAAACTCCTCTTATAGAAGAGTGAGAGAAAGGAAAAGTAGAGAGTTTTTTTTCTTAATATCAATGAGAGAGTTTGTGAGAATACTTGGAGTGTATTTTGATTAGGAGAGAATGTTCTCTTTAATCTAATTCTTTTGGAATATAAAAGAACTGGGCATCGTTGTTGCACCGTGGAGTAGCTCCGTAAGAGTGAACCACGTTATATCTGTGAGTACTGTGATTGAATTTGTATCTTTATTCTGTGATTCTAAAATCCTTTGGGTGTGTATTGTGTCTCTGTTCAAGACGTTATTATTGACGTATACCCTAAGCAACTGGTATCAGGGCCTGACGGTTTAACCAATACTGTCGGATGATGCTTAAGTGGACATGATATAGCATGCCACCTAGGGTCCCTAAAGGATCTTTATATACAATAATTGTCTCCTAGTACATATATATGCTTAACTTGTGCATCCTCGTCTTGCCTAAAATGATCCGCCTGAGCATCTATTCTCTAGACATATAATTTGCATGACAAACCAATTACTTACCATCCAAAGGATATCATAAGATAACAATAATATAAAAGAAGTATGGACACAATAGATCCATAGTAGTTTGATGAGCAAAATAATTTTGTTGGCTTAAGATGAGAGTGAGGGGATGGTATGAAGCAAAAAAAGTCTTGAGAAAATTCTTCCAATTAAAAAAAAGGAAACACAACTAATCTATCGTAATATAAACTGAGAAAAGACAAGCTTTCTAATGTGATAGAAGGATACAGCTAAGCAAGCTATCGGACATAGAATCATAAACTTGGCTAGTTTTACTAAGTTGACCAAATTAATATATAATCCAATAAACAAAATTAATTTTATAACAAATATTAATATTTACCTTGATAGATGGGAGAATCAGCAATCTCCAAATACTTAATCCTGTAAAAAATGCATGAAAACTAAAAAAATTAGAAAAATATCAATTGCCAGGACTAACGACTGTGGTATGTAAGGGACCATTTAGTTAATAAAGAAACTCTAATGCAAACAATAAACAAACTGAAAAAAAAATCAACAGCATCATTAGATGCCACAAAACCCAAACCTATCAAACTTCACACATACTTTCTTAACTGCTATATTTGTAGAAATCCCCCCCCCCCCACCCCAAAAAAACCCCCCCCCCCCAACCCAAAAAAAAAAAACCACAAATATAAAGTTAAAAACCCAGATACATCTTCCACACAAATCCGCAGGGTTTATACAGTGTGTGCATACATTTAGTCCCACAATTACTAAATAGGGAGTCACTCTTACAAATTCTTGCCAATAACTAAAATTTAAATCAAACAATAAGCAAACTGGGGAACCAAGATCAATATTAGATCCCAAAACACTCAAAACCTCAAATTTCACACATACTTTCGTCACTGAAAATTTTAAAATTTCATACATTTTTGTCGCAAATCCGCAAGGTTTGTATGGCGTCTGCTTGCTATTAGCCAATATATGCTGATGGTAAGCATCTTTGAAATTTTGTAACCGTCAATTGATGAGGTAGAGGGAGTGGGACTGAGTTGACAGGGAAGAATTGTAACGGATGGAACGAAAAAGATGAAGGGCTTTATGATGTGTTTGGGAGTTTACTTATGGCCTGTTTGGATGGAGGGTAGAGAGGGAGAAGGGAAGGGAAGGGAAATTTCATTTTAACCTTGTTTGGGAGTTTTATTTTGAAGGGTAGAGGAGGGGAATGGAGGGAAAATTTGGCCCAAATTCTTAGAGCATCTCCAACAGCTTCCCCATCTTCTTGAAATACTCAAATTTGGAGAATATAGAGCTTTTTTTTGGTCCAACAGATTCCCTATCTCATTCCCCAAAATAGGGAAGGAGGAGAAAAAATATGGAGTCTTCCCCAAATCTGCAGCATTCTCCAAATTTTTGGGGAGAGCTTTATTATTGTAATAAATGCGATTTTTCAAAATGGGGAAGCTGTTGGAGTTGGAGCAAAAATAATTTGGAGAATATGACTTTTGTTTCTCTATTTTGGAGAAAATTTTGGGGAAGCTGTTGGAGATGCTCCTACACCCCAAATTGGGGTGTAATGGAGGGGAAGGGAAGGAAGGGGAAAAATTCCCCTTCCTTCCCCTTCCTTACCTTCCCTAAGTAAACTCCCAAACACACCATTAGGGAAGGGAATGAAGGGGAAGGAAGGGGAAAAATTCTCATTCCTTCCCTTCCTCTCCATTACACCCTAATTTGGGGTGTAAGAATTTGGGCCAAATTTCCACTTCATTCCCCTCCTTTACCCTCCAAAATGAAACTCCCAAACAAGGTTAAAATGAAATTTTCATTCTCTTCCCCTCTCTACCCTCCATCCAAACAAGCTATTAGAGTTTTCTGATTCTGAGCAACGAAAAAAGAAGGGGTAAATTTGATAAATTAATGAAAATTTAAGGATATTTTGGGTAGATAAAGTTTTTCTAGTACCCCTTCTAAAAGGGAGAATGAAATGATATATCACATGGGACTAGTAACTAGTACATTTTCAGGTTCCTAGCCCCAGCATAGATCCGAACCCGGATTTAGATCGGGTCGGATCTCAAACATTGTATAGTTTGGATCCGACCCACACAAGCCCAGATCCCAGTCAAGTACAAAAATTCTTGTGTTCTCTGCCAGTAATCAATCTTCCTCGATTTCTCTGCTCCCCTCTCCTCCTCCGCCGGCGGCCGCCGCCGCTGCCACCAAATATCCGGTGATATCCTTCCAGTTGTCGGATCCGGATCCTACTCGCTTGGATCCACTTCAGCTTGAGGTATTGCGATGTTTGATTCATGTCGCCTTTCTTGTTTGTCTTTCAGGGTTTTGTTGATGATGCTAGATCTTATCGTAGTTTCTTGGGTTGCTTAGATTTCTGTTGAATTTGATAGAAATTTTGACGTTAGGGAAGTTGAGGAGTTGGATTAAGGCAAGCAGTTGATCGTGGAAGAGTGTTGGTATTGATTAGCATTGCAATCTCAACAACATTTTGAAACTTGATTGTTAATAAATTTAAGGTGAATGTTAAATTAAAGATCGCACCGTTGCACTGAAACTTTGAAGCTGGGATGAGGGTTATAGTTTCATACTTCGATGATGTGGGTTTGAAGATTGAGAAACCTTTTCACGGGCTGAAAACTGAAAACTGAACTTTTTTGTCCTTTTTTTAATGATTCACTTTAAATGCGTGCACGATGAATTTTGAACTTGGATTGCTCTAATACCGAGTTAAAATGCACTCCCAATGTAGTAAAACTTCGAACATGTGCTAAGGATTGAGTAATATTTTTTTGTACTTGTAGCGATGGATGGGACCGAGGGGAGAATTTGATGAGGAAATTGGGCAACCTATTTGTTAGAACTGTAATCTCAACAAAATTTGAAGTTTTGAACCTTTGCATTGCTAGGATTTTCAAAAGTTTTGCTTTTGTCAAATATGCGTATTGTTAACAATCTTAAGAGATATTCTAAAGCCACTTAATTGCTAGGTGGAACCTACTTAGGACCAATGATTTGTTTTATTGTAATTATTCGAGGAGATTTTAATGAGAAAAAGGGTGTTTTTGATATTTGATATTAACGAAATGGAAGAGGGAGTAACTAGTAGGTGATTGTGGTTTAACCTTTTAGGCCAGTATTGGTGTCTGTCAATTACGAGCGTGTTCCAAACAATTCCATGAGTCTACCTATCGCCCTAAAAAGTGCACTAGAGCTTATGGCAACGAGCGTGGAATCATGGACAATGGGTGGTCAAGTTGCTTTGAGATTGTTGCGGGCACTATGGAATATATATCATGGATGCTTAAGGTTGACAGAGAGACATGGTCATTGAAGCAGAAGGGTATTCGTTTTTGTCCATGCTACAAAGTGAGTGTGTGAGAGTTGTATTCTTCTTCTAATGTCCTAGAATTGGGATTATTCAATATTGGCTGTCAGTAACTGTGGATCCTTGGTGCTCAACATGAAATTGACCTGTTGGTTGTAGCCAACAAGGTTGAGTAATCCAGCATGTGCAGTTAGTCTGGAAAAGATTTGGGTCATACCCACAAGTCCTGACTCAGGCTCACCAAAAGCAAGATGCTGTAGATTCTTAGGTTGTATCTCATTTTGGGTTAGCATCCAATTAAATAAGTAGCGACGTTGAGTTTTTTTATTTAGTTAATTCCCCTACAAATTGATAGATAAAGAGAGATGGTGGCACTGGTTGGGTTCCGTTTTTTATTCCAGCTATCCTTTGACCTTTTAGGTGGAATGTGCTCCCAAATAATATCATCACACAATCCAAATTGGTGAACCTCCAACCAACATAAAAGTCTTCATCATAGTCATGTGAGCCATTTGTTTGTGAAGTAAACTTATAACAGTGAAGTCTTTAGACTTATTGATTATATTTCGCGCTCTACATAAAGATAGAATACCGATTCCATGAGTTGGTTTCAAGTCTTTGCCATAGGAACAAAGGGCAAGAGAGAGAATGCTATGAACTAATAAAGAGCAAGCCAACTTATTTTCTAAAAACTGGAAAGTGTCTAAATAAAAAGGGAAGGTGATAAGATTTCAACACCGAGATTCATTCATCTTCGTGTTCCAATGCGAGAAAAAAGGCAAATGAAACGCATTCTTAAAACACACAAATACTCCTATTGGGCAAAATAAAGGATGCTAAGATACAATTTATCTCCAAACTTTATGTACAAAACTTGGAGGCTGGGAGAAACATTTTGTCGAAGAAGATGATTATAGAAGTATCATAGATTGTGTACGCTTACAAAACAAGAGAGTTAAAATCATAAAAAAACTCAAAGAAAACCCAAATGGCAATGAAATTACTGAAAGGAATTTTTTAGGGGTACGAGAGCTTTATCATTGCTACATACCTTTCATTTTATCTCCAACATTTCTCAAAAATACTATTAGGTTTGCAACAACCATGTAGCAACGATCCCGGCAGGACTAACTTGCAACGGAAGACACTGATAATTTACTAATATATGACTTAGTTTTTGAATCGAAGTCCTTGATTTAAGTTGAAGCTCTTGACTTGCCTCTCTTCCTCCCGATCCCTCTCGTCTCTTTGCCTCATCATCGAAGTTGGTAAGGTTGCAGGGAATCAGATTCATGTTCTGACTTCTGAGTACGACAGTAGATGGAGAGCCAGATAGAAACATTTCTATATTGCATATAAACTTTGTAGGGTGAAATTAATTTTATTCAAAGGCTTTGAAACTCTGCTGGGAGAGAAATTATGGATTAGGCAAGGGGAGGTTGATTTGAGTAGAGGGTTCTATCAGTGAACTAAGGGACTTTACACAGAAGTCAATTAAATCACAAATGCCAAAGATCATGCTGCAGGTGTGGATAGAGACAAAATAAGTGAATTTGATTAACCATCTGTTGATTGGAGCCCTGACTATATAGGTAGATCTCAAAAGTAACATAACTCATGAAAGTAATAAACTTGAAATTTTCTCTGGGTACACTTTTCTATTTGCACCATGAGAGAGGGAAGCTATGCGATTCTTATTTTGAATGTTGAGAAAGATTCTGTTGATGCCCCAGTTTTATTAGGGCTACTTTTCAGGGCTCAGAAATTTCTCTTAGTCTACCTTTTTTTGTCTTGAAAGCAAGTGGATCCTATGAAATTGTATCTGATGAATGATGATTATTTATATTATTCTAAGTAAACGAGAGATATTGATAAAACTGTGTCATGGTGTATGGAAATCAATCTACATCATGGGAAGTATTTATCTTTACGCTTGAGATTTATCTCAGTCTGTGGAACATTGGAGGTTTTCTTCTCCATGGCGTGAGGTTAAACAATGAGGGTTTCTACATGGAAACTTCCTTTCTAGGCTATACAACAAGTCACTTATTCTCATTATTTCTTTGTCCAAGATTTAGGAACAGATCAGATGGACCATATTGGGTTGTCAGCCAAGCATGAAACTTTGTTAAGCCTTTTCTGGAGTTCTTTTTTGTTGCATAGCAAGTCCATGTTGATGGAAAGTTGTTTTTTGTTTGTTTGGATTTTGTGCCATTAACTCATTGTTGGGTGTAAAATATTGCTTTATCACCGCTGACTGTGAAAAGATGTCCCTTATCTCCGTTTCAGTCATGTATTACATGCACACTATAAAACTTGTAATCTAAATGGGGTTTATATCCTATAATCTCTAAAATCACCAGTAGGGTCCACTTCCAATTTGCCAGGGTGCTGCTACAAGATTTATTGGTATCTTTTTAGGTGATTAGAAAAGGATGCATCTGGCAGTGATGTGTGCAAATTAAAAAATTTCTCGCAATTGTCACTATTTACTGCATCCTGCAAGCTAACTCTCAAGTTTGTACTTGTCATATTGAACATGTCTAAAGAACATCTTTTCAAAAATTGGTGATTTCCTGGTGCTTAGAAAGGCTTTAATCATCTGAAAAGGATGGACAGTACAATTGGTGTCCATATTTCTGCACAATATAAAAATCTCTTGGAGCATAGAGAATTTGATAAGCTCAGTTTTTTGCTCCAAAGTGCAAACATGGCTCCAAGAGAAGGGAGGTAAAACTGTTAACATCAAGAGTTACTTTGCTAGCTGATGAAGTAAACGCCTGGAAGTATTACTATCATTATTCAAAGATCACATAGTTTCATATAATGGGATTATTGATGAAGAGGGGACCATAGACACCAACATATAGGACAATGCCTGCATTCTATATGAGTATTCTCGAGATAAGTGGAGTTCAACTATCCCTCCGCTCCTGCTGGTGATAGGAACCTTACAAGGATCCCTGCATGCCCAAGCCCCAACCGCCCACTGACACCTTGATTGAAGCAATTTCTATGTAATATCATCATCCAGAAATCCCCCCTCCCCCCCCCCATTCCTTCCAAATTTGATGATTAAAAAAAAACAGAGAGATTGGAGTTATCAATTTAATATCCATCTTATATCTTCTACATGTAGATTTCCTTTTGCTTACAATGTTATCTGAGGTTTGTAGATTGCATTTTTCTTCTTCACTTATGCACATGGCTAATGTTTAAAATGGTATCTCGCAGCTAGGCCCTCTATTAGCTGAATAAGGTGAAGCAAATATGCAGCAGGGGAGCGATAAACCGACGAACTTTCCTGGAAGACCTGCTGCACCCTTTTCAAATCATCCACAAAGTTCTACACCTTTCAGATCTTCTGGTCCTCCAGTTGGTTTTGTAGCACCAGGCACTCTGCAAACACCAATGCCATTCTCAACATCTGGGCCCTTGGCTGTCCCAGAATCATCTGGTTTTAGGCCTCCTCAACCTCCGTTTGTTAGTTCAAATGGACCATTGGGTCCTCCACCATCATCTCACCTCTCACAAAGTTCAATTACTCAACCACAACCACAACCACAACCTCCTAGATTTCCTCCAACTGGCCAAGCTATACCTCTACGAGGTCCTCCACTAGGTCCACCAGCTGCCTCCCCTCCTGGATCACTTCATTCCCAGGCCCAGGTTCCTGCAGTTCCAGCAGGCATTCCGTCCCAAACTGTAAACCTAGTACCTCCTAGAGGTAACATTCCCCCTCCACTAACTGAGTCACAATTTGCTGCAACTAGACCACCTTTACAGGCACCAGTATACAGAAATCCTAGTACCATTCCAAGAGCTAGTGTGTACCAGCCACCGACTGATTCACAGTTCACTGCTCCAAGACCGGCTTCCCAACCACCTCTACAGGCTTTTCCAACTACGTATATTCCTGCAGTGCAACCTCCTTTTCACTCTTACCAACAAGGGGTCATGCCACCACCTCCACCATCTACAGGAGTTCCTTTTGGCTTTACTACTAGAGGACAAATGCAGTACCCTAGTGCCGGACCTCCTATAGGAGGTGGCCTTCAAGGTCTTGTAGAGGATTTTCAGTCATTATCTGTTGGGTCTGTTCCTGGGTCGCTTGATGCCGGAATTGATCCAACATCTCTGCCAAGACCGTTAGATGGTGATAGGGAGCCAACCTCCATTCTTGAGACATACCCTTTAAACTGTCACCCTAGATTTTTTAGACTGACTACTCATGCAATACCAAGTTCTCAATCTTTGCTTTCTAGGTGGCATTTGTCACTTGGCGCCATAGTTCATCCTCTGGCAGAAGCGCCTGACGGGGTCAGTATAAAAGTGCACCTATAATTGTCCGTTATACACAGATACATATCTGCATGCTGCCTATATGCCACAGATGTAACAGTGTGATTATAATCCGCTTCAAGTATCACCACCTTGTTATAAATACTTTATTGCCTTTTGGTATTCTTTCAGGAAGAGGTACCAATTGTAAATTTTGGAGCAGCAGGTGTCATAAGATGTAGGAGATGCCGAACGTATGTGAACCCATATGTGGCTTTCACAGATGCAGGAAGGAAGTGGCGCTGCAACCTTTGCAGTTTACTTAATGATGGTGCACACATGCTTTGTTCTTTCTTCTTCACATTATATATTACCTGCATGATTCTTTTCTAATTATGTCTGTTGCAATATAACATAAGCATCCGTTTGTCCATTCATATATCAGTTCTCTGCAAAGTCTATTGCCTTTATGAGGTGGTATTGGGAATTTGAACCTTCTGCAGTAGGATGTTCATGTCTCTGATCATTCACTGAGACAATGAACAATACCTGTTTATAGTTTGCGATATTAGTACCCTCAGAAGCTTGTAAGTTGGATGTACTTTACATATAGACTTACAACAGAAAAAATTAGCATTAAGCATCATAGATATTATTACTTTTCACTTGTTTTAATGATCTATGCATGATGATTGTCAATCTGCATACTATGCAAAAAGCAATTAAACGTACCCTTTTTCTTCTTTTCCTCTACAGTTTCCTGAGAGGCTTGAAAAGAAACCTCAATGTTTCATCACTCAGAACCCTATTTATTTTCAGTATCTTGTGCTTGAGTTGTGATATATCACTAAAATAACTTCAAATATCATGAATAAAAATCATTGTAGGTACTGTTGCTGATTGCATATGAAGATAGTTTAATTATTCTGGACTCTTTGAATACATATTCCATGCTTGAAAATGATCTTACATAAAAGAAACTATTCATTTTACTGGACTGTTATCTCGGTGAAAAAGATTTTTCCCTCGACAGTACCAAAATGTTTCCTGCAAAATTCTTTTAGTCATTTCACTAAAAGGTCCAACTGATTGTTGCAGTACAGTACTGACATTATTTTGTCTGCAATATATTTTTTGGTGCCATCCATGCTAGATTGAATGTTTTCATGTGCAGTTCAGTTTAGTTAATTTCCGATCTTATTTAGTTGACTGTATAATGAAAATTGCTAGTCAGACTTGGATATATATCAGTTATATATTTCATATGTACTGTAGATGTTCAAAAAGAAGCACAGTGTAAGAGGTGTATTTTATGTGAAAGTTTATTGTACTCTATGCGCTTGCCGGATAGACACATATTTATCTACAGTGTTAGTCTTTGTTAAAAATAGGGATCATATGCTTGCATAATTGCATTCGATTTAAAATTTTCTAATTACATTAGTAATTATTCTTGAATTTACAATAAAACATGATAATTGTAGGATACGAGAATTTGAACTTCACAAGCAGGACAGGCATTCATATGCAAGCAATGCTGCCTAGTAGTTTGCAACAACTTTGTTGAGAATGTATGTCTGTAATGTTTATCTGCCTTTGTGTATATCCTTTTGGTTAGGCAATAGGAAACAAGAACACTGGAAGCTATAGATTAGAAAACGATATATCCGATTGCTCGTTGATTTCTGGGAGGTAGCTCCCAGTCCTCAAGTAATTGAAAACCCATATCTGCAAGAATTAAGAAAGAATAAAGGCACCACATGGAGTACCACAGTTATCTTTCCTCTATTGCTAGTCTACATTTGATTCCTTGTGCAGCATTATTTCTGCCTCTTCTTGTTTCAACACTTAACAGTATTTCCACTCTCATGTGAGTCCTTGATGAAGCTGTTTACTTCCCATTACTAGAAATAATGTCATTGATGTTGCTATTTGTTAGTATTGTTCAGTAATGTTGCTTATTACAAAATATTATATAAGAAACATGGCATATTCTGCTATTTGGATAAGCTGATGTCACAATTCTTGAAAGAAGAAATATATGACAAAGTGGTGATGCCTAACCCGTGCAAGTTTACTTAAAATGGCGGTGGTGTAATTATATTAAGTTTAACTCTGCTTGAGCTTTTGGTAAGGTGGTTTTTGATGCATATACAAATATGCTATTCCAGTTCCTGCAGAGTATATGTGTGGTCTAGATGCCACTGGCAGGAGATTAGATATAAATCAAAGGCCTGAGCTTTGTAAGGGAAGTGTAGAATTTGTTGCTCCAACTGAGTATATGGTGCGACCTCCAATGCCGCCACTGTACTTTTTCCTTATTGACGTTTCAGTAACTGCTGCTCGAAGTGGTTTGCTTGAGGTAAGGATTGTCCGTCTTCAGCGTAAGAGTCTTTACATAATATATTTCTTTCTTCCATGCATGATTTGTATTACCATTTATGAACATTCTTTAGTGTCTCTGTTAAACTCGTGCATGGTAATATCGATTTGTGTATTCTGTGTATTTGCATGATTGCATCATGATTAGTGACATTGGGTCTTTGCAGGTTATCGCCAAAACGATAAAGTCTTGTCTCGATGAGCTGCCTTGCTTTCCTAGAACACAAATTGGCTTCTTAACTTTTGATAGCACATTACATTTCTATTGTCTGAAGGCATGTTAATTTCTCCTCCAAAAAGTCTGAATGCTAGATGCAGCTGGCTTCTTTATCCATATGTTATTTATGTCCAAATATGAATACTATTGATTCACTATCCTTTTGCCTTTGCCAGTCTTCTTTGGTACAGCCTCAAATGATGGTGGTATCAGATCTCGATGATATATTCTTACCCTTGCCTGATGATCTTCTTGTAAATCTGTCTGAGTCAAGGAATGTTGCGGATGCATTCCTAGATAGCTTACCCAGTATGTTCCAGGATAATACAAATGTAGAATCTGCCTTTGGCCCTGCTCTAAAAGCTGCACTCATGATTATGGTAGGTGTTTTTACTCGATAGCTCTTGATTATTTCAGAAGAACAAGTTACTGTTCACATATAGTGCATCCTGCTAAAGCTTCAGTATACTTTCTGCAGAGTCAACTTGGTGGGAAACTGCTGGTATTTCAGAGCACTTTACCTTCTCTGGGTGTTGGCCGCCTAAGATTGCGTGGTGACGATCTTCGTGTATATGGAACTGATAAAGAACATACCTTAAGGGTTCCTGAAGATCCATTTTACAAGCAAATGGCTGCTGAATTCACAAAGAATCAAATAGCAGTGGATATATATGCTTTTAGTGACAAGTATTCTGATATAGCCTCTTTAGGTGACTATCCTGGAACTGTCAATGATGATTAGCATACTTTCAATTCCTTATTAATTTGCTACTAATTTTTCAGGATCTCTTGCCAAATATAGTGGTGGCCAGGTGTATTACTATCCATCTTTTCAGGCATCCATTCACGGGGAAAAGTTAAGACATGAGTTGGCGAGAGATATCAATCGGGAAACAGCTTGGGAAGCTGTGATGCGCATTAGATGTGGAAAAGGTTTTTATTTTAGCTTGTGTGTTTCTATACTTTCTTATATTTCTGGTAGCCTCAAGGCCCTCAACATATTTTCCCTGGAAAATCCTATCTTTTTTATCGGATATTATTTGTCATTTCAGGTGTGCGTTTTACGACCTACCATGGGCATTTTATGCTAAGGTCTACAGATTTATTAGCTCTTCCTGCCATAGACTGCGATAAAGCCTTTGCAATGCAGTTATCTTTGGAAGATACCTTGATGACAACCCAAACAGTGTACTTCCAAGTAGCCCTTCTGTATCCTTTCTTCAAATTCTGACTCATTGCAGTTAGACTTTATGCTTTCGTTATTTCTTCTTCAATTGCTTATATCCATAAAATTACATCATTCATATTATTATCTCATGATTTATGTTTTCTTGGGAATACGGAGAATATGTCTATGAATACATTGTTATCTGAAGAAAAAAATGCTTTTCGGGCGATTACCTTTTACTTTGGTTTCTATTTCTTTGTCTGGCATGTCAATGCAGATCATTAAAGAAATATTGGGAAAGGAGAATATTAAGGAAGAAGCAGAGAACTGAAGGGACACCATTGGCAATAGCAATACCAATAATTCATTATCAAAACATTTCTTTCTTTGAGTACATATAACACGTGATAGTGAAGGGATATAGATAATAGCCCTAATTTACTCCAATTTTGTGTGAAGATAAACACGAAGACCAAGTCCAATTAAAGATGAAATCCAACTTGATAGGAAGTCTAACATAAATGAGAGAAGATACATCATTTTACTGAATAATAATCGTAATGAATACTCTGAACTTTCTGATTTATGTACTGAAATCTGAAGTCACATGTTTTATATTTGGATCTATTTGTGAACATATATGATGATAATTTAGCAATCATGGAAGTGTAATAATTTCTACTCGTGCTTTTGTCGCCAGTAACTCTTTGAGATCAGTTGAAAGTGAATACAATATAGGGTAAAGAAATGAGCTTGATATTAGGCATGTTCAAATGGAAGAATTATCATATGCTTCTGGCTTTTTTTAAATTTAAGATAAATTTAGTTCCAAAATGAAGAAGGATGTAACCTTCAGTAATAGAGTACTGTGGTTACAGTAAATGAGGGCTAAAGATTAGTAGGGTTTAGGCTTTTAGTTTACTATAACAAGTCAAAGACGGAGCCAATCATGTCCATTGCAAGCTTGTTCGCGTGCTAGTTCTCATGTTGTCTTATTCTTTTTCCTCCACTCTACTTATTTTCATGCAACATATCTATGTTAGATATCTATATTTAGATCTTCACATGTTCTTCTGACGGAGCCAATCAAGTAACATCTGATGCTATATATTTCCTTAGCGGACACAAGATATACTTCCTCTTCAGGTGAAAGACGTATTAGAGTTCATACAGCAGCTGCACCGGTTGTAACAGAGCTTAGTGAAATGTACCGTCAAGCTGATACTGGCGCCATTATCTCGCTGTTAAGTAGGCTTGGTGAGTTCCTATTTCATATGTAGTTTGTCTTATATTGGTTATCCTGTGACTAACCAGAATTTTTTTTCTTATTATACTAAAAACTGCAGCAATTGAAAACTCCTTGGCCCATAAGCTGGAGGATTCCCGCCTTCTTATTCAGTTGAAGATTGTGAAGGGCCTTAAGGAATATCGCAACCTCTACGTGGTGCACCATCGTTTGGGTGGGCGACTAATCTTTCCAGAGTCTTTGAAATTCTTGGCAACATATGCATTATCTCTTTCCAAGTCTGTAGCGCTTCGTGGTGGATATGCTGATGCTTCTCTAGATGAACGATGTGCTGTTGGTTATAGCATGATGATTTTACCTGTAAGCAGGATGCTTAAACTTCTATACCCAAGCTTGCTTAGAGTGGATGAGCACCTCATCAAGGTATTAGTGTCAACAATTTCTTAACTTTGTCATATGCATTTCCCTCAGTAATTTTTTTATGTGTATGGTGTTTCCAGCAAGATTTTGGCACAAAGTTTCTTTTCTTTTTTTATCATTTTCTTGGTTCAATGCAAAGTTAAAGCAGATATATAATATGTTCGTACCCGCATATAATAAACCTGGTAAATACTTAATTATAAATTGAGTTATATCATATATTTGTTGTACAGATTTTGAAGTTCTGAAGATTGCCCATGATTTTTTTACTGAAATGCTACAACCATTACCTACGATGTGATTAGACATTTGGGACAAGCTCACTTAATTCAGTTTTTTGTTGTGAATCCATGTTTGCAGGCGTCAGATGATTTTGAAGAGACCTCAAGTTCATTAGCTTTAACTGCACATAGTTTAGACCCTAAAGGCTTGTACGTTTACGATGATGGATTCAACTTCGTTATTTGGTTTGGCAGCGCTCTGCCATCTGATTTGACCAATAATATCCTAGGGAATTTCTCTGCATTCCCTGATTTATCTAAGGTACTCATCTTCATGTGCGATAGATTTTCAAGTATTTTCTATAGTTATCGTATGCATGTATGTTATCAACTAGCACGGTCTACTGGTCCGAAGAATTATAGATGGTAACTATGTTCAAACCTTTCTGTAAAATTACACAAATCAGAGAATGAAAACTGAAATAACTGCAATGGAAGATACACCAATGAGTCTTTGGTTATTGCAATGGAATATATGTACACTTATTAGAAAGACAATGGAATTAGTAGATATCATGCTTAGAAGAAAGATAAGTATAATTTGTTTACAAGAAACTAAATAGATAGTTGAAAAATCTAGAGAAATTGAAATGACTGGATATAAACTTTGGTACATGGGAAAAGAGAAGAAAAGATCAGAGTGGGAGTCCTTGTAGATAACATAATAAAAGATAGTGTTGCAGATGTAAAAATAGTTGGGAGATAGAATAATAATAATAATAATTGTATTAGGAGTAGATGTTATTAATATTATGAGTGCGTAACCATAAGTAAGGTTGCTCAAGAGTACTAAAATAGAATTTTGGGATAGTTAAGATGAATTGGTACAAGGAATTTCATTAGGAGAGAAATTGTGTTAGGAGAGGATCTTAATGGGCATGTTGATAAGGGTAATAATGGATATGGGAGGATAGATAGAGGTTTTGGTATGAAGATAAAGAACGATATAGGAGAATCGGTTTTAGAACTTGCAACATTGTATGATTTGATAATAGCAAACACACAAGTTAGAAGAAGGGATAAACACTTGATAACCTTTAAAAACAGATTTCATAATAGTCACATAGTTTTTTTAATTAGAAGGGTGGATAGATTAACATACGAAGCTTGTAAAATTATACCAGGAGAGAGTTTAACTACACAGCATAAGTTGATGGTATTAGACATGTCTATCAAAAAGTGGAGTGGAAAAATTAACATGAACAAGAGACTAAGAGTTAAATTGTGGAACTTAAAAGGAGAGAATTTAATGTATTTTAAAAATAAGATAATGAAGATATATGAAATATAAATAATGAGACTAATATTATGTGAAATAACATGTTTCTTGTATCAAGAATGTGATTAAATATATGCTAGGAGAATCTAAAAGTTATAGATTAGATGATAAGAAGAGTTGACGGTGAAATGAAAATGTGCAAAAGGTGATTAGAGTGAAGAAAATATTATATAAAGAGTTAGCAAAATTGTAGGAGCAAAAAAACTTGGACAAATCTAAGCTAGCAAGGAAGGAAGCAAAAAGAGGTTAGTGAGACTAAATATAAGGCTTATGAGAATTTCTATAAGAAGTTAGAATCTAAGGAGGGAGAGAAAGATATATACAAGCTTGCTAAGATTAGAGAAAGGAAGAGTAGGGATTTAGGTAATATTAGGTGTATTAACAGTGAAGATCAAAGAGTTATATTGATCGATGGGGCAATAAAAGAGAGGTAGAGGAGTTAACTTTCATAAATTGTTTAATGATAACAAGACAAGTGAGTAGCATAGAAAATATAGTGAATAATAGAAACTATAGATATTGTCAAAAAAGTTAGGATTAATGAAGTTAAAAGTACTCTAAAGAAAATAAAAAGTGAAAGAGCCGTAGGACCGGACGATATCTCTATTAAAGTATAGAAATATCTTGGAGATATAGACTTAGGATGGTTAACTAAATTTTTAATAAGATTATTGAGACAAAAAGGATGTCCGATAAATGGAGGATTAGTATTTTGATACCAATATACAAGAATAAAAGAGATATACCAAGTTGTTTAAATTATCATAGTATAAAATTCATGGGTCATACTATAAAATTTTGGGAGATGGTAATTGAGCAAAGGTTAAGAAAGGTGACAAGTGTAACTAAAAATCAGTTTGGTTTTATGTCCGAGAGGTCAACTATGGAACCTATATATATTTTGAGACGGTTGATAGAGAGATATAGAGAGAAGAGAAATGATCTACATATAGTTTTTATAGATTTAGAAAAAGCTTAAGATAGAGTGCCTAGAGAGGTAATGCATTAGATTTTACAAAAGAAATATGTATCTAGTATATATATTGATATGATTAAAAATATATATGATAGAGTAACAACTAGAGTAAGAACTAATGAAGGAGAGACCAAGTCATTTCTTATTACCATTTGTTTATACCAACGGTCAGGCTTAATCCTTATCTTTTTGTGTTAGTTATTGACCAACTTACTTGGCACATTCCTGATAAAATTTCATAGTGTATGTTATTTGCGGAGATGTAGTGTTGATGAAACTAGAAGAGTATTATTTTTAAAGTAGAAATGTGAAGACAAGCTTTTGTATCTAAAAGTTTTAGAATTAGTAGAATAAAAATAGAATATAGAATGCAATTTTTTAGTAAAACTACGAAAAGAAAAGAGCATATAGTACATATTGATAATTAAAAAATATTTAAAGTAATTATTTTCGCTATTTAGAACTAAACATTCGGCATGATAGTGAGATTAAGGATAATGTTGTCCATCAAATTAAATTAGGATGATTGAAATGAAAGAGTGATTCATGAGTCTCATGTCATCATAGAATACCAACGAAAGTAAAGGAAATGTTCTATGGGGGCGATT
Source organism: Asparagus officinalis (assembly GCF_001876935.1). Taxonomy (NCBI): domain Eukaryota; kingdom Viridiplantae; phylum Streptophyta; class Magnoliopsida; order Asparagales; family Asparagaceae; genus Asparagus; species Asparagus officinalis. The sequence goes on along the minus strand of NC_033794.1, from coordinate 111,634,442 downwards.
ATATGACTAACAATGCACAAGTCAGAGTGTTGAGCAATTAAAAAACAATATGTGAAAAAAATAAGTGTAGCAGAAATGAGAATGTTACGATGGGCTTGTGAGTATACACTAAAAGATGAGATAAAAATGAATGTATCTATAGTAAATTAGATGTTGATTCTATTAAGGATAAAATGAGAGAGACTCGACTGAGATAGTTTGGTTGTGTACAATGGAGACCTCTTAATGCATTGGTTAGGAAAAGTAATAGTATTATAGTTAATGGAGTTAGGAGATCTAGTGGTAGACCAAAAAAACTTGGTTAAAAGCAACTAAGAAAGATATGATTGTGATTAACTTAATGGAGAATATGTCTCATAATAGAATGAAATGGAAGAATATGATTCATGTAGCTGATCCCAAACATTTAGGGTAAATGCCTTGATGATGACGACGACTTAATTTGTAACCTTGTTTTCAAGCATTTTCAGGGTCTTGCAGATGGATAATTCCTCATGCAGCATTAGAATGTTTAGAAAAGTTTAGGACATAGAAAGTAACATTCTCCATGAAAACCATTTGTTTACATTTTCAAAGATAGATTATTTTGCTTATACGTTTACATCTATAGAACAACTTAAGATCAACTATGCTTTATGAATCAAAATGTTGAGAAATTGAGAAACATGTGGAAAAAAAATAAGTTTAGCAGAAATGAAAATGTTGTAAGGAACATGTAGATATGCAGTAAGGGATAAGATAAAGAAAGGAATATATCCGCATGAAGGTTGCTCCAATCAAGGATAAAATGCGGAGAATGGATTGAGATGGTTTGGCCATGAACACGGAGGCCATTGAACTCACCAGTTAGGAGAAATAATGAAATGATAATTAATGAAACAAGAACAGTAGTTACGTATAAGAGAACTTGGTTGAAAGAAATCAGGAATAATATGATAGTGGTTAAGTTTGTTTCATTGCCATTCGCATCATACGTGTCAAAATCTAGTAAATGAGAATCTCCCTCTCCGAACCAACCAATATGAGAGATGAAATTGAGATGAACTTGTGTGTTACAGGGTCACATCTTGCCTTGTGACGTTCATTACGACCGATCACCATGTTATTTATCCATTGTGTTGTGTTGCAGGTTACTCTTTGCGAGCAGGACAACAATGTCTCCAGAAAATTGATGAGGATTCTAAATAGATTGAGACAGAAAGACCCTTCCTATTACCAGCTAGCTCATATAATAAGGCAAGGTGAGCAACCGAGAGAGTCTTCCTTGCTTCTCTCCAAGCTCGTTGAGGACCAGACTGCTGGAACCAGCAGTTACCTAGATTGGATTCTTCAAATACACCGTCAATTGCAAAATTCTTAAAAGTCTAGCAAGGTGATAAAACTATTTTCAGCTTGAAAGAAGCGAATTTTTCCCCAGTTCTGAGAAGGAATAGCCAAGCGTTGATCAAAGCGATGCACGCCTTTGGCAGCTAATGCTGATGTTTAATTTTGTGAATTTTGTCTATAAAAGTTCGGTGATATTTTTAATACCCTAGTGAAGTAGTTATTGTATCCTAATTAGAATTGCTCATACTTACTTTTGTGAGTTTTGTCTATAAAGTTTGGTAAAATTTTCAACACTATCGAATAGCTATTGTATTCTGATAAGAATTTTAGTTGAATTATTCGGTTTGTGCCTAGAAACAAAGAGTCAGTAATGTATTCTCTTTCTTCAGCAGTAAGATCCTTTTTGCTCTTTAGGTTTATATTATATTTGTTCAATGGAATTGTTGTCAGCTATGCTTATTAGTATTACTAATGATTTTTTTTTTTGCGCTTCGTGTTCTATGCATAATGCTTTCAGAAGTAAATACAATGCCAAAAAGCTGTGGTCATACTTTGGAAAGTTGTAAATGAGAAAATATCTTTTGTACTTATCGTTTCGAAGTTAGAGCATGCTTGTTTGATTCTAATGTTCATCTTTGTTGCGAATTTAGAAGATTATTTGGTAGTAGTTTAAATTAGATTGACAGTTTTTTTTCCCTCTTTTTTTTTTATATGTACTTCTATTGTTTTTCTTCTTTTTGAGGAAGATGGAGCGGTGTATTCTGTTCTTCTATTTACATAATAGGCTTTCTTTTTTCTCCTCAAAACTAGTCAGAGAGGAAATGTCACTAAAAAAAATGTAAATAACTGGACATAACGTAAGAAAATTAAAAGAGTAAATAAGAGCAATATTTCTCTTTGTTTTTTTTTAAATTTTGGAATCGCTGGTAGTTTTTAAGATTATTTTGTGTTTTTTTTATTGTTGGGTATTTTTGCATTTTGGTGCCACAGAATCGCGATCTTTGATGCCTCAGCGTCTATTAAACATATCATCTCTCTAATAAAAACCCAATTCTCTTTTCACTGGTAAAGGAACTACTCCATGCGTTTCATGTTCCCAATTAAACATATTTATTATTATTAATGAGGAAATCATGGAATTATTCATCATTATTTTAGTTTCCCCTACCAATAAGTAATGTGGATCCAAATAATCCAAAACCTCAACAAATTAATCCACATGATTATAAAAGTATCAAGCTTCACGTTGGTCCTTACTTCCATTTTGAATGGACAAGGACTATTTACCTAACTTAATGGATTAATTAAGGAGTAAATGTCACCGTGCATCCACGAGGTGGAACTGCATTTATTTATTTTTTGTTACCTAACTTTAGCTTCATTAAATTTTTGTTCGGTCCGTTGAAAACTTTAGCTTCATGTTGGTCTTAAGGAGAAAATGACACCATGCATCCACATGTTGGAACTTCACTAGACCACTACGTTAGTGGGGCACTTACGTACGTAGAGGTCATCCTTATAATCACACGCCTAGAGCCTAATTCTTTGTGATAATATTTGTTTCTTAAAATATTAAAATATTGCATGTTAATGTGATAAAGGTGGAATTTTCTAATGTGTCCTTGAGATTTTCTATTTTTTTTTAAAAAAAATCTTGCTCCCTCCGGTTTTCTTATAGTGATACTTTTCTTACTTATTAACTTCTAAGTTTTGATGCAATGTTATAATATTACAGCAATTCAGGTATAAAAATTACTACTCATGAGCTTCTACAACGGATTTAAGGGAGTATAAAATCCTACTCATAAGTCTAAGTTTCGGCGAACAAAATGACGCTTAATATGCGGCCTTACGATTACACGTTAGAGTATAAAATCCTAAATTATCAATAGTCGTCAAAACTTTGGAGCTTTCCTTGACACTAATTTGCGTCAATACTTTCTTCAACCTCAAGAGAGAATAAATAAAGGAGGAGAAAGAAATCGCCCACCACGCATGAGAGAAACTCATTTCTCAAATCATAATCATTGGTCTATAAGTAAGACCGATATAGTTCATTTAGACATAATTAACACATCACATTACATTTTATGAATTATATATATTTGTTATTTCCTGTCTACGACGAATTAATTGTGATCGAACATGAATATGTTACAGTTTGACCATGGAGAAACGAACTCAATTTCAAAGCATCAATCATCAATAGTATACTCATAAAGTAAATACATGGTTGCATATATTTGCTAGTTGGCAAATTCTAAGGAGTCCAACATTTAATAGCTAATAATCATTTTTTTCACCATCTCATTTTAATGCACTATCCTATATATTTTTTAAAAATCTATACTCTTCGTCTTTCAATTTCCTGTATATTTTTATTTTATTCTTACTTAAAAAAAATATACTTTTATCCTCTCTTTTTATTCAAAAGTCTAATATAAATATAAGAATATTAATTTAATTTGGAGCATCACATGGCTAACAGCTAGACTGGGACTGTAGTAAGTGAGGGTATCACTCATATAATTTTGATTCTATAGTGCATTATTGCTAGCACTAGTAGCCCACAACAATCATGATTACTGTTTATGGGGTCTATGCTATTTTATCTCATCAGCATGTACTGTCCCTATCAAAACAGTCCACGTGTGAGCAGCGGGTTTATGCTAAGGGGGTGTTTGGTTGCATGTTTTTTGAGAAATGTTTTCTCAAAAGTACTGACGCACGGCATTTCTGTAATTAAGAGATTTCTATAGATTTCTATAAACTGTGTTTGGCTCAAAAAAGATTTACAGAAATGTTTTCTATAAAGTACAGAAAAGTACCAAATTTTATAGAAATTGATTTCCTTCAAAAATGAGCGGAAATCTCTTGGAAATCTGATGCATTCATTATTTAAATAATAAAACTCATTAACACATTTCTATAAAGTTCTCATTTTTCTATATAGTTGGGGGTGTTTGGTTACATTTCTATAAATTATAAGAAATGTTGCTATTTTCCCAAAAGTTATGAGTCACTTTCTTGTTTTGAACCAAACAAGTAAAATACAAAAAGTAAGAAAATTTGTACTTTTTAACTTCTCAAAACTTTTCTTATAATTTTTTTAAGAAATACAAAGAAATCAAATTTTGGGTGGAAAACATTTCCTATAATTTATAGAAATGTAACCAAACACCCCCTAAACAGTGAGCTCAGAATCACCCACTTCTACGAGGATACATAGTCCTGTCCTCATCGGCCCAACATGGATCCATGTGCTTTTACTTTAGTCTGTTCGGTTATTTCCTAAAAATTAAGAAATGGAAATGGAAAAGGTGAAAATCTCAAAAAGTACTATTTTTTTCATTTCCATCCCTAAAACTCACCCACAACATTCAATAAAATATTATTTCCATCCAACAACTCATCCACATCATCTAATAAAATATTTTTTTCATCTAACCACTCATCCATCACATCTAATAAAATATTATTTTCATCTAACAACTCATCCATCATATCTAATAAAATATTATTTTCATCTAAACATCACTCAACTCATCTCTTCTCATCATTTCAAATCACTCATATCATCCAATAAAATATTATAACAATTCACCTCATCTCATTAACATTTCATTTCTTTGTTTTCATCCCAAAAAGTTGTGAAAACATTTTTCTTAAGTGTGGGTCACACCACCCAATAATACAATGACAACTCATCTCATCTAATTTCATTTCTTATTTTTAAGAATGAACCAAACAAAAAAAAAATTAACAAACTACAGGAAATAGGTTTCTTATAATTCATTTCCTTATTTTTTTCGCCAACCAAACAACATCAAAACTAGTTTTCTTAAAAAATCACTCACATCATCCAATAATAATGTGACAAAGTTTTCTTAAAAAATCACTCACATCATCCAATAATAATGTGACAACTAACATTATTTCATCTCCATTTTTTTATTTCCTTCTTTTTTTAGCCAACCAAACACTCCCAAACCAATTCTTCATTTTAATAGTTTTTCATTTCTTTGATTTCCCTCTTTTTTTAGTCAAACGAACAGACCCTAGATATAAATATTAAGGAGACGATTGTTGATTGTTCGAAGGAAACTTGAGTTTTTATGACACCAAATGAAAAGTGATCATCACCTCATTACTTTCTATTTGTGTTTTTACGTTGTTTAGTTTATATTCCATCATGAATCCTAAAACAATAACAATATATTGTTTGGATTGCATGATAAGTTTGTTAAAAGTGGTAATTGTGTAGACCCCTTTCAAAAACTCCTATTGCTATAATAATGTTACCTCTAACTTAATTGATAGTATCTTCATATGATTATTTACACTTAACTACCACAAACTTTACTTCGTTTTTAACTTTGATACACTAAAGTTTTCTTTTGCCCAAAAATTACTTCAAAATCACCTCATTTTTTACTTTGATACCCATTTTTTTCCCAAAAAAAATTAACTTTGATACCTCAAACTTTAATCAAAGTTTAACTTTGATAGTCCAAACATTAAAAAAAATTTAACTCCAAACATTAATAAAAATTTAACAAAAAAAAGTTTTAGATATTAAAGTTAAAAATTGTTCAACTGTAGCATGTTGTTTTTAAGGGGGAAAAACTTTGGAGTCTCTATGTTTACTTTTTTTTAAACTTACAGGTATTTTTGGACAGAAGAAAACATTTAGATATTAAAGTGAAAAATAAGATAAAACTTATGGACATTTAAATGTAAATGACCCTATCTTTACTCGATTATGAATATACAACTGAACTCAATTTTCTATTCTACTAGTATTTAGACCCGTGCAAAGCACGGTTTCTAGAAGATTTTCTGTAAATATTGAACATGTTACGAAAATAAAGTATTCTGCTTTAGATATGAAGTATAGTGGTGGAAGGAACGGCGAAATAATTAATAAACTGTTTGGTTATTATTCGTCGCAAATATTCGTAGAAGTTTATTTCGATAGTTCATGTTAGTACTGAAACAAATAATTTTTAGTGTTCGGCTTTATAAATGAATAGAATCTAACCAAAGGTATGTTCGGTAGGTAGTTATTAAACATATTCGATTGCGATACTTTTTAATAGATATTTAAATAAATGTATGTTTTGATTCTAAAATATGCAATGGTTATATAGGTGTTGTTTGCTTATTAATCAATGAAACTAATGAGTAAAGTTAAAAGTATTATCGATCTAGACCAGGATCTAAATCCAAGGAACTCACTTCAGAGAAATAAATTGAGATAACATTTGTCTTGTGCATTAGCGATTTGGCGCCTATACAAATGGATGTGCACACGCGCTCCAGGTAAAAGAAAGGAGTTGAAGATTTGATTTTGTTTTTTTTGTTTATAAGCAGCAGCTAGTGTACATGTACATCTAGGGCAGATATGAGAATTGCAAAAAAAGAAATGCATTAAAAAACCCACTGCACGAAGCATTCAAACATCACCCAGCGGCAAATAAAAACAAATTGATAAGAAACAAATGCTACCGAAAAATAGCAAAATAAAAAGAAATCTGAGAATCCAAATTAACGGCAAGTGCACACCAAAAATTCACTCTTCTGGAATCCTAATCGATAGTTACAGGGAGTAGAAGGCACCCTGAAGATAACACATAATGAACACACGCTTACATTTCAAGAATCCTATCAAGAGCCATAGATTACAGGGCAAACTGGAGATTTTTTATAAATTATCTGACACAATGAGTAAATACTCAATACAAAAGTAGTAAGATGTCAGAAAATCTCCTGTTGAGGAAAGGCCCTACTGTATATAGTGTGGAATCCAATCTGGGGTAATTTGCTTTAGTGATAATTTTAAGGGAAATAAGTAATGTTTAAGCCATTTTGATGAAACTATGAAGTGTAATGATAATGAAATTAATGTTAAAGAATAAAAGAAGGCATATAACCTCATCTGGCAGTTCTCTTCTTCTTTGTAGTGTTGGTGCAGAAACTCTGCAAGCAACCCTCAAATAAACCGAAGCGTATATCTGGAGGCGCCAAAATAATAGCTCTTTACAAAATTTCTTTTACATTCAATTTCACTGTTACTGCCTAATAATGGAGTGATAGATATAATATAGAAGGACCTTTGTGTCTGTGTTGTATAAAGCTTTTGCAAGCAATTTTTGGTATAAAAGAGCAGCAATTTGTCACACTTAATGCTTATGGACAAAAAAAATCCAGGTTCTTATAATACATTTTCACAGCTAGAGGCGAATGGTCCTTGAGCAGAATAAGCATGCCCAAATTTACCACACTGGCATCTGAACAACAATGCTACTGATGCAACTTCTTTGCACGGCTAATTATAAAAATTAAGTCATGTAAAAGGAACTAATGAAATTTTTAACTAAAGAAAAGAGGCTGATGCATAACCAAAAGTAACCTCCGAAAATATATCCTTTGAAACATTAAAGTGACCTTTTTCAGCCAAGATAGCTCCAGTACCATTGGCAGCATATAGGTTTTCAGGATGCAGCTTCAATACCTACAGATTATGTCAATAACAAATTATGATTAAAACACAGTTTAAAGGATTAAAAAAAGATGAAAAAAACACACAAATGCAGGTGACAAATTTTCAATATTTTGATCCATAAGTGTGCATGTGTCGCATCTTTATCCTTATTTATATCTGTGACCACATACCATTGTAATAGGGGAAATTTGTCCTGCTCCAATCATCATATCCTTTCAAGAACTCATCAGAACCCTACATTAAGTATGAAAACCATAAAAATGAATAAAACCAATAAAGATAAACAAATGAAACCTGAGGAATTCTTATCGGAGAGGACCACATCTGAACCTCATCATCGCTGGCTTCAAGATCCATCAGCGCGCCGCCGCCGCTTGCCGGAATCACCGTAGGCAGCGGCGTCGATGGCCAACAATAAACAGCAAACCATGTATGAAAATATACCAAATTTTTACTTTAAAAAATGTAAAAGAAAAGACTTATATGCAGTAACGCAAGAAAAACAAATAAAATCCAACTAAAATCTATAATAATGTGATGGGTAAACTGGAAAACAAATTGAAATGACAAAAGGAGCCTCACTTTCATAAGGGGTTAACTCATGGGATGAATCAAACAAATAGAAACATAATCCAGTAAACAATATATTCCTATGTATAGTTTGCTTGATTTAAATTCCAGCAAAGGATTTGTTCTGCCAATTGTTTGAACAAAGTTATGTCAATTGTAAATATTGAAGAGAATTGCTGTTCAAGAAAAATGTTCGTGAACTACAGGATTGAATCTTCATAAAATTGTTCAGTTCACAAAATGAAAGCTCTATGTGAAACCAAAAACTTGGTAATTTATATTGCATCTCAATGGACCCTATGCAAATGACAGCAACTTTAAAATGTCTAAAGCGTATTATATTGAAATTCCTGAAATGTATTATATTGAAAGAATATGCAAGTTGAATAAATACATTAGGGACAAATATACATACATAAGTGAAATTATCATGTCGCCGGTTTTTGATATTAGCATACCTGAAATCAAATTAATCTAAAGAGAAGTTGGGCAGGAATAATCTTTAAAAGCAATTAAATAAAAAGAAACTTTGGATCTAAGCGGTATTTGGTTTCTTTATTTCATCACATCTTGGCTCCAAAGATATCAAATAAAAAAATCAAAACCCAACTAAAATTATGGAAATACTCAAACATATCAAAATTATAAATTTTAAGACAGCCTACATCAGGAAGCTAAGAAAAAAATTCAATTTTTAAAGGACAAACCCCAATCTTGAATTCGTAGAATCCCTCAACGGCAGCAGCCCCTCCGGCCGCTACCCTTGGCATGAGCATCGATGATGCGTTAGTGCCGCCACGACGAATCCTCTCGGCGTACGACAGAGCAGCGCCGTTGATCTTGACATGTGGTCTCGGATGGACCGAAGACTCATCGGCCAGCCGTCGGATGGCTCTTGGCCGATCTCGAGCTCGACCTCCTGTTGTGCCCCACTGGAGCAGGATGTCGGTGTGAGTTCCGTTGAGTTGGTTTGGGGTTTGGTCCGGCGAGCTGGAAGTGGAGGGAAGTGAGGGGAAGTGTGGTTTGGTTGTCGGGTTTTGCGGATCTAGATCCAGATCGGAGCGGAGGGCGGTCGTCTTTGTAGGCCTTGATGTTGGTGGGCTTTCGGAGATCTCGTGTGGTGTTTGGGGGAGTGAGCATAGAGAGGAGGAAGTGGGGATTGAAAGGAAATTGAAAAGAGGAAGAGAGAGAATCGTGGGTATCGTGGAGACGTGCGAGGAGGGAAAGTTTTGATGGGAGTTCAGAAACTTTTGGGCAACGTCGCGAGTGAAAATGCTATTAGGATTTCTTGTTGAGAACCTTAGGTTTGTTTCTAATTTAGCATTTTTGTTGTTCATACTTTAGTAATAATAAGAAGTAGATTAATGGTAAGGTTTACAAAGGGAATTTTATTGCATGTACGTAAAGAAGCCCCCCCAACACCCCCCCCCCCCCCCCCCGAACGTATTGGTCTTTCAATTAGATCGGAATTTTGAAGCGAGCTGACATACAAGCAAATGATAAGGATCATTAGGTGAGGGAAGCATAAGAAGAGGCGCAGGGAGAAAAAGTGATAAGAGGCGGTAAAAGGTAGGGGTTAGGTTTTTTTTTATCATTTTATTCACTAATAACAGCTGCGGTTTTCGCCTAATATGGCTTGTTTTTTCAAGGATCTGTATTTTCCCATGCCACATCAGCTTCGAGGCTGCCACGTAGGCATATTTTTATGTTTGTATAGCTGCATCCAAACAGTGTAAAAGTGTGTAAAACTGACCACGAACTCGCTTTCTTACGACTTCTCATTGCTTTTCAAAACAAAAGAGGCAAATCAAGCAGCCCCTGATAAGGGGATGTTTGTTCCCTGTTTTTGAGGGAAAGACTCTCTTGAAAGCCTGTCAAAAGTATCAAAAGTGTCACTTTTTGGTAGGCTTTCAGCCAAAATCGCCTCTAAAAAAGAAGATTTTGACTGAAAGTCTGTCAAAAAGTGACACTTTTGACACTTTTGGCAGGCTTTCAAGTCCATTCCATTCTCACTTATGTCCATTCTCGCGTACCAAACGAGGCGTTAGCCCCCTTAATTTTATGAAGGTGAGAGAGCCAAACAGCCCCTAACGCCTCGTTTGGTAGGCGGGAATGGGGTGGAATGGAATGACATTCTCACTTCTCATTCCTTCATACCAAACAAACCTATTTTTTAGATGTTAGAATGACCATTCCTAGGGAATGACCATTCCTAAGGAATGACCATTCCCACTTTTTGTGGGAATGAGCATTCCAAGTGAGAAGATAGGGAATGATCATTCCCATTCAAGGGAGAATCAAATCAGTTAGGTATTTTTTAATTATACCCCTATTAATAATAAGTTAATTTATACCCCTATTCAAGGGAGAAGATAGGTATTTTTCAATTAGACCCCTATTTTTTAATTATACCCCTATTATGATATGAGTGATTTTGATACTTTATCAAATGAGTTAATTTATATATCTAGAACTGTGGATATCATTCTTTATATTTTTTTGGACCTATGAAAGATGCGATAATCTTTTATTTATTTTTCTTTAATTTTTTAAGACTAAGAAATAGTGAGTATTATTTAAAAAATATAAACAGAACATACACTTGAGAGATAACATGTGCATTAGTATAACATGCACCAAAATTAATATAACCTATGCATAAATAAAATTGTTTAGTGTTTTCGTCAAAAGTTGGTTCTGCTGTGGAATTCATTATATTTTCGGTCGATTACAATAAATTCAAAAGAAATGGCCTTTTTATAAGACCTCTTTTACACAACAAAATAAAAATTACAACTCTTGGGAAACAAACGCAGGATCGTTGTTTGGATCACTGCTTGCGTGGGTTCTTTGCCTGTGCCGGGAGCGCTTTGACTCGTGGACCACCAAGTCACAGATTCTGATTGAACCGTGAGGGGTTTATGATTCTGACTTCGTTTATCGAAGTGAGAACTTGAAACGATATCTTATCAAGGTAAGATAGTCGTTCTTCTTGAAATCAAGTCAAAGCTCAATTTCAAGGATTGGCCGTAAGATCAGCACCTCTGCTCTCTCTCTGCTCTGGATTGCTCTCAAGTGCTCAACTTTTGATCTCTGCTGGCAGCCCCTGTGAAAATGGCCTTCGGGGGGTATTTATAACCCTCTGGATGAACAGTGCTCGCGAGACAGCATTTGCTGTCTCGCTCAGCGAGACAGTAAATTTGCTATTGCGCTGTGCGTCGCTGGGTCGGAGACAGTTTGTGCCTGTCGACCCCGAGACAGTGAATTACTGCCTCCGGAAACGAGTAACGCAAGCAGTTTTCGCGTTTTAATGCCTTCCACGTTTCAAACTGCCGTGTATGTTGGGCAGTTAATCACGTTGTTCTCGCCCAGCGTTTTCACGTTCTTTGACAGTTTAGTGTGCACGTGTATGAGGGGTTACAAAGGGTTTTTGACATGGGTTGTTGAAGCTGCTTCACTGTGCGAGACAGTAAACATGTCTGTCTCGCACGCGTCGAGGACGTAAAAGACTGTCTCGCTTGGGCGAGACAGTCAGACTGTCTCGCGTGTGGGAGACAGAAAAAAGTCTGTCGTGCCGCGGAGACAGTATAATGACTGTCTCGCACGGCGAGACAGTCAAGTCTGTCTCGCGTGCGAGACAGTAAAGACTTGTGTTCTTCTGCCTTTTTGGATGATTTCCTCTTGAGCTGTATTTGGATATCTTTCAGCATTTTTGACGCCTACATTTAGTTATTATCATTAATGTTTATTTTTATCTTATTAAAAATATATGTTGTTGTAAGGACATTATTAGAAAATGTGATTCCATTCTCACTTGTGAACTAGTGATACCAAACATGAGAATAAGAATGAGATTTTCATTTTAGCTTCATTTTACAAACGTACCCAAACATGAGAATGGGAATGACCATTCCATTCCCACATACAATCCATTCCATTCCTTCTTCCATTCCATTCTTATTTCTGTCCATTCCCGCGTACCAAACGAGGCGTAAGTCTCTTCGAGGGGCTTCATCATAGATGAACTGTAGCATGTCACTATTTTTCACCCAACTACCAAAGATATTGTAAATCCCTTTACTAAACAGATTTTTTTTTTAAAAAAGATCTTTTTTGCTAAATAATTAGCAAAACTAATCATTTTGCTAATTATTTAGCAAAACCGACATCTTAACAGGCCAAAAAGAGGTCGGTTTTGAAAATCCGTCTCTTCGAAACATACGAGATTACTAGTCCCGTATGTTTAGTAAATTAACCCAAAAAACCTACGGGACTACTGGTCTTGTAGTTTTTGGTTCCCAATTATTCATGAAGAAGGTTTTGGTTCCCAAATATTCATGAAGACATAGTACATGAAGGAGCTGAAGTTGATGATGATGCCACAAATTCTATCAGTAAAGAATTGAGTGCAAGCATTGATAACTACGTAAATGTGATTAAAAAAGAGACAGCCCTCGATTGTGATCGAGATCACTTCTCAGACAAACTCTCAATAAAATATTCATGATGTAATTTGTTATTCGGAAACTGCATATTGTTGTGCACGGCGCGGAAGCCAAACAAACAACCAACTATGATGCTTTGAGAAACCAAACCAACAAACGCCGAGAGAAAGACCAAACAAAAATACAAACACCAAAGTTTTACGTGGTTCGGCAATTGCCTACGTCCACGGGGCAAGAAGGGGGGTGGGTTTTCACTAATAGAGAAGGAGAGTACAAATTGAGATTACAAATCGCTCAAACGAACCAACTAATCTCACCAACAAATCTCTCAAACTCTCAACCAATAACCCTAACAAATAGCTCAGAAAGATCTCTCTTTTCTGTGCTCCAAAATCCCCAGATTTGCTCCTACAAAACCCTCAAATCGTATTGGTATTTATACCAAAACAGAAACCCAAACAGACTGCAAATAGGAACTCTAACTTTCCAAAAAACCCGTCATAAGTCGACTTAACAGTCTGCATAAGTCGACTTGGCAGAGCGAAAAACAACAACTGGAGAACAGATCGTAAGTCGACTTATCAGACCTGATAAGTCGACTTGGCAGAGCAAAAAACCAACAATCCAGAGCAGAACGTAAGTCGACTTAACAGTCTGTATAAGTCGACTTACCATAAGTCGACTTATGCCTGTGCATGAGTCGACTTATGACACAGAATCTGCAAAAACCTGAATTTTCCAAATTTCTCCACAATTCTCCACCTCGGCGAAGTTTTCCCAAAACTGAGCCGACACCAACCAAACAAATGCCTCACATAATGAGACCCAAACGGGAGTGCGAACACTCACCCCAAATGTCGATGTCGCTCACCAAATCGGCTGCATCAAAACTGACTGCCTACGTATCCTCTTGCCCAAGGAATCAAGCCTTCACGTAGTTCACCCAAACGGCCTCCAAAGGCCCTCAATCAAATAGAAAAGTCTGCAACTCTTCTCCAATATCACCAAACGATCTGCAACTGATAGTATTCCCAATGACCCCAAATTGAGACAAATCAAACACCTCCACCTGAGGTAAACCAATGGCCATATCCAAACTATATCTACCAGCTGCAACTGAATCCAAAACCAATCCATCATCTGCATCCAAAACCAAATGATCTCCAACCTGTGTCACCTTAGCTGGAATCCCAAATGACGCAGTATGATCTGGAGTATGTGGAGTAATCTCCACCCAACGTGGAGTAGCATCACTCTCCACCTGCTGCGATATCCAAATGACCTGATCAACACTCTCCACCTGCCGAGAGTCAAAAGTGACATACCTGCTCAGAACAAAATCAGAAGCTCCCAAACGATAATCAACTGAGCCTCCGAACCCCAAACGCGCAATCGGATCCAATCTCACATCCACGATGTGACCAAATGCTGGGTATCCAAATATCCGACGCGACCCAAAATCTGAAGCAGCTCCACCAGATCTAATAACTCCTAAAGCAGCAGTCGGCGACCTATGCATAAGATGACCCAAATATGTCGAAGCCCGCACACCAATGCCAATGCTCGACATCAAACGCCGATCCTCCTCCAGAAAGGAACGACCCATCGAAACTGTCATCTCATCTCGTCGCCCCAAAGTCTCCACACCAATGAAGTGTCTCCTATTGCCGTGAGCTCGGCACCAACGCAAGAAAGGACCCCTACCAAAGCTGAAACAATGAGTTACCTTTCTGCCAATACACTTCTTCCAATTGTTGTTGACTTCTAGGACTTTACACCAACGGGAACTGGTCGCGACCCAATAATGCCTAGAACAATCACCAACTGTGGAAACCAAGATACGATTACCTCCCAATGATGCCTCCTTGGAAGGCCCCCAAATGCCTGACTGAACACCTCCAAAAAGACCCCTCGCTCGATGGATAGAAGTGCCAAACTCCACCACGGTCTCGCTCATCCTAATGTGCTCACAGGACTTCAATCTGCAGGTCATAGCACTCCTCAACAACCAATGCACGGTATTACCAATCATATACCCCAGCACCAAACAATGCCACAGTCTAGCCGAATCTGATGAAGTCGTCATTTCCCTATCAATCACCGTGCTTCCGTGCAAATAATACAAATTTCTTCTTCTGACGCCCTTCATCACAATCATGGACCCAAATGTAACCTTCAAGCGTGCATCCGCCAAGGTCACCCTATAGCCAGCTGCCTCCAAAGCTCCAAGTGAAATGATGTTCTTCTTCAACTGAGGAACGAACCTCACTCCAACCAACTCCCGAATCACCCCGTCACTCATCCTGATCCGAACAGTACCAATACCACCAATAGAGCATTTGTGATCATTCCCCATGAGCACGAAATCCCCTCTTTCCAACTCCTGAAAGCTGGAGAACCAATCCCTCCTAGGGCAAATGTGGTATGTAGCACCCGAATCCAATATCCACTCTGTAGAGTAGGCAACACAAACTGACGGCAGTGCAGATAACGAGTAGCCCGAAGAATCCGAATCTGAATCGTTGCCACTAGCCTTGACAACATTCGCCTCTGAAGCTTGAATAGCTTTTCCCTTATTCTTCCCGGCTCGATCAACTAACTTTGGGCAATCGGCTTTCCAATGTCCATCTTCTTTGCAAAAGGCACATTGATTCTTACGAACTCCAAGATGTGCCCCTCTAGACTGCGACCTCCCACTACGGTTTGGACCCTTTGCTCTTGCGACCAACGCCCCCGCTACCGGCTCAAACGAAGTCTCCTTATCCTTCTTTCGAAGCTGATAATTCACAAGTGCAGCGGTGACCTCACTATACGAAAGAGATGCCTTCCCATTAAACTAATGGATGTCCCCTTCTTCAATTGGAAGCGATAAAGCCTCCTCTTCAAATGCAAACGATTTTCAACGCTCTTCGTCAAATATTTGCCCTCTAGGACCTCCCAAATCTTCTTTGCCGAAGTTTCATTCATCACATCATATTTAAGGTCTTGGGTAAGGCAAGACCTAATCACACCACACGCCGTTCTATTCATTTTTTTCCAAACCTTCTCATCAATATTGTCCGGTTTCCCGTCCAACTCCAATGTATCTTCCAAATTTTGCGCGTTGAGCGCATCCATGACTTCGCATCGCCAAAGTCCAAAATTGTTTGTGCCATTGAACTTTTCCACATCAATCTTCATTGAGTGGATATTCAAGCTTTGGACGGTCTTCACGCCGGAAGTACTGCCCACAACTCCTTCTTTCTCGGCCATAATCCTCAAGGCACCACCAAACCAATGCGGAAACAAACGAGAAATAGATCCAAACTGAAAAAGACGAGATTTTTACCAAAAAGATCCCACCTTTATCACCAAACGAAGCCCTAGATGAACTTCCAAAGCGATCTACTCCTCCAAATAGCCCAAGCGTTGCCCGAGCTCTGATACCACTTGTTGTGCACGGCGCGGAAGCCAAACAAACAACCAACTATGATGCTTTGAGAAACCAAACCAACAAACGCCGAGAGAAAGACCAAACAAAAACACAAACACCAAAGGTTTTACGTGGTTCGGCAATTGCCTACGTCCACGGGGCAAGAAGGGGGGTGGGTTTTCACTAATAGAGAAGGAGAGTACAAATTGAGATTACAAATCGCTCAAACGAACCAACTAATCTCACCAACAAATCTCTCAAACTCTCAACCAATAACCCTAACAAATAGCTCAGAAAGATCTCTCTTTTCTGTGCTCTAAAATCCCCAGATTTTCTCCTACAAAACCCTCAAATCGTATTGGTATTTATACCAAAACAGAAACCCAAACAGACTGCAAATAGGAACTCTAACTTTCCAAAAAAAAAACCCGTCATAAGTCGACTTAACAGTCTGCATAAGTCGACTTGGCAGAGCGAAAAACAACAACTGGAGAACAGATCGTAAGTCGACTTATCAGACCTGATAAGTCGACTTGGCAGAGCAAAAAACCAACAATCCAGAGCAGAACGTAAGTCGACTTAACAGTCTGTATAAGTCGACTTACCATAAGTCGACTTGTGCCTGTGCATGAGTCGACTTATGACACAGAATCTGCAAAAACCTGAATTTTCCAAATTTCTCCACACATATATGCACCGATATTAGCACTATCCTTGAAGGTCAAAGCATGGACAAAGCAATTGAATGCTTATCCACTGCATGTGATACACAAAATTGTAATATAGGAACAACAACGACGGATGGAGAAGAAGCCAAAGAGCAGATTTCTCCACCAGCCAATGAGAATGAAAGCTCTGACAGAATCATCGATTACAAACCCACGAGACTACTAGTTTGTGGGTTTTCTAAATTCGGTTAGTGACCAGTTAGGGGCCGCTAAATATATGGAAGTAGTAGTCATGTATGTTTCGAAGAGACCATTTAGCAGAACCGACCTCTTTTTGACATTCTGCTAAATAATTAACAAATCGGTCGGTTTTGCTAATTATTTAGGAAAAAAAGTCTATCTAAAAAAAACTCATTACTAAATTATTATACTACTACACCACCAACCTCCCGACCCGTGCCCTCCATTATAAAATGAGGTGGATTTGACGCGCACTTCACATTTTTCTGCAAATTGCAAGGAAAAGCTCTTTTATGCAAAATCATATTGGAAAAGAAGGTGAAACTTGCATGTATCTGGATATAATTTTATGAAATAGTGACGTCAGCGATCATTAATGTTTTGCACCGACTTGATATCTTGCTCATGTTGCTCTGATTTTAAATAATCAAGAGAAAAATAATCAAGAGAAAAAAGTAAAATTGGGAATTATTAAAGTTGATGTTTAAGGAACCAAAAAGTAAAATTGGGAACAATAGAGTCCAAATCTACCCTAAGCGTTTCACGTGCCAAATGCTTGCTTGCATACCCTGGAGGTATCTTCTTCCATGTGTAACATCATTGGCATTATGAATAATCTAATGCTAGTTTCTTAAATAAATACAAAATTAAATAAGGGAGTTTTGTTGATATCATAGACGACAATGCGCAAGCTTCCGAGAGCTAAAGTCTCTGGCAAGAGTCACATGCACAACTAACTATTATCTATGTACTTAGGGTCCGTTTGGTTGCTGAAGAGGGTTTGGGAAAGCTTGCCAAAACTGATAAAAATTGTCAGTTTTGACAGGTTTTTTTTCAAAAACGTTATTTTTGGAATGTTTTTACAAGAAAGCCTGTCAAAACTGACAGTTTTTGTTAATTTTGACAGGCTTTCTGCTCATTTTAACTCCTCTTTCCTCTTTTTAGCAACCAAACGGGCCCTTAAGCACACACAAAGAAGGAAAAAGAAAAAAGAACTGTTTATTGGTTTCTTCTAGATTTTATTTCACCTCGTTTAGCTTTTTTTTAAGCACCTTAAGCCTTTCATATTTTGAACCTAAAATTGCTATTAGATCTTCTTAATTTTAAAGTTTTTTAAATAAGTCCCTCCATTCTAAAAGTAAAAATAGTATCCCTATAATCTCTATTAATATCTTTGAAAACTATATAAAATGAATAAATAAAACACGGTGCCTTTCTGCATACCGTTGACTGGTCTATTGCTGATGTAAAACATATCTAGACTAATACAGTTCAAATCAATATACACGGATCATAATTTAATTAGGAGTTGAAATGTACGACAACAAATACACTAACCTCT
Organism: Asparagus officinalis; assembly: GCF_001876935.1. Lineage (NCBI taxonomy): Eukaryota > Viridiplantae > Streptophyta > Magnoliopsida > Asparagales > Asparagaceae > Asparagus > Asparagus officinalis. The sequence continues at coordinate 111,615,934 of NC_033794.1, read as the reverse complement.
TTTTACTCATTCAAAATCTCTTTAGTTTTATCTCTTTTGTCCAAATACGTTACACCCAAACCTTGTGAACAAAATTGTTAAAAAAAAATTAGCAACAAAATCAAATAGGAATA
>NC_033794.1:111603943-111615811 GCF_001876935.1 Asparagus officinalis | reverse complement strand
TACATCTCACCATCGGATATGTTTTTCTCTCTCTTCAATAATTTCTCCTCTACATCCATACACAAAAACAAAATAACACAGGGATTAACATGGAAAAGGGACGCAAACAAACCATCAATTATATGCTCTCTCGCTCGCTCCACAATTCCACACATTGAACCCTGGATTCCTCCTCCGTTTTATCTCTCCTCCTTTTAGTGAAAAAAAAAAATTGCGCTCCAAATTCACTAAATACCCCCAATTCCCAAAGTCACTCTCCCTCGAAAAAGAATGAGTAAACAATGTTGTAATCTTTTTCGTTTTTGTCGACAGATGTGTTGCTTACATAAACATATTGTAGAAAACCGCGACGAATTGTTCAAATTGTGGAAAATCAGAAAATTCAGCACTACAGGAAATAGTTCGTGTCATTCAATGATGGTAAGACATCAGTCGACCGACAACATGCACAAATTACATGGTCATTGTTTTCGTTCAGGCAAGTCGACTGATGATGCCTCATCAGTCGACCGATGCACATTAATCAGTTGACTGATGAGGGATCATCAGTCGACTGATATCGGGTTCTTGGGTTGATTCGGTTTCCCAAACTGTTTTTGTTTGGGTTTTGATATAAAAGAAAACACGTTTTGTTAGGGTTTTAATCAAAGATTATTTATTGTTTTGAGCGCTTTGAGAGGGAGATTATTGTGAGGGAGTGAGAGATCTTTGGTTAGTGTTATTTTGAGCGTTTGTGAGAGTTGTAACCCGTTGTTTTCTCCTCCATATAGTAAAATCTCTCTATCCTCTCCCCGTGGACGTAAGCAATTTGTCGAACCACGTAAATCTCCGTGTTTTTTGCCGTTCTTTTGTGAATTACACTCGTTAGTTGTTCTCCTCTCGTTACTCGCCGATTCGTTTGGTTTGTGCGCACGCTTCCGTCGACGCGCAACACATATAACCAGATTAATACAGTTTAAATTATTAACATATACGGATCATAAGTGATAATTGAATATTGGGTGGCACTAGGGGCACACCCCCAACCACAACCTCAGCCACACCCCCTCTCTTATTTGCTACAGTGCATCGGGCCCCATATGAGATTTTAATTTAAAATCCCATGTAGGGCCCGTTGCACTGTAGCAAATGAGAGAGATGGTGTGGTTGAGGTTAGGGGTGTGCCCCTATCATTTTCCTTGAATATTACCACGTCAGCGATCCCATTAAGCAATGTGAAGAAAGGGAAATTTTGCAAAATAGACTGTTTTTATGAAATATATAGCAAAATAGACCACTTTGCTAAATAATTAGCAAAATAGACCTTTTATTGGCCAATAGGCCAAAAAGAGGTCAATTTTGAAAAAGTGGCTTCAGAAAACATACGGGACTACTAGTCCCGTATGTTTAGAGCCAACTAATCTAATGGTTAGCGAACTTAGAAAATATACGGGACTAGTAGTCCCGTATAATTTTTGTTCATTAACAAAACGTACGGGACTACTAGTCCCGTAAGTTTTGCAGAGCCACTTCCCCTCTGCCCAACAAATCAACGGGACTACTAGTCCCGTGGATTTGTCGTAATAGAAGTGGGCTCTGCAATTTCTACAGGACTACTAGTCCCGTAGAATTGTAGACTTTAAGGGCACATTCGCCTCCCGAATTCTTTCTCTTGCCATCTCCCTCTCTCTCTCCCGAGCACCAACTCCCAATCCCCCCCCTCTCTCTCCTGAGCTCCAACTCCAGATCTCTCCCTCTCTCTTTCCCGAGCTCTCACTCTCCCTCAAGCCGATCAATGTCCCAAACCCGATCTCCATCTATCCCAAATCCGACCCAACAATCCCTATCTCTCTCCCCCCAAACCCAACTCGCCTCTTCCTCCCTCAAATCGGACGCCGACGCCGTCTATTCTCTACGAGGCTGAGGAGATCTGAAATTTAATCAAGGAACAAATTTTTATTTTTCCATAAATTTATATGTATTGTTTAGTTAATGTTGTATATCTAGAAGAAATATATATAATTATGATTAAATGTTTGGAAAAAAATATAATTTTTATATGATGAATTTTAATGCTTCAGTTAAAATGGTGAATGGAGTACCGATTATTTGCTTATTCAATGGAAAACTGAGCGTTGGAATGAATAATATGCCTATATACGATGGAGGCTCTAGGAAAATGTTCATGTTGTCGAGAAATTGCAACTGTGATAGATTGATGGCACAAATATACAGAGTTACTGGAATTAATCACGTCGAAAATTCCATTAAGGTCTTCTGTAATTGTCCAATAAATGATCAAAGAACAATTGCTGTAGAGAACACCAATGATGAAGAATTGAATAACATGACACAACTTGTGGAAAAACAAATATCAATCGAGTTGTTTATTAAAAATATTCCAATGTCTGGGGTTGCTGAAGTTTCATATGCTCATGGAGAGTTCTCCCGCATGCTTGAAAATCAAATCTCGTTATCTCAAAGTGCCATGCGCTTAAAAAATGAGTCGGGTGCAATGTCAAATGACGTGTTCCACAACTCGCCGGGTCATGTTTCAGTTGATTTACCGGGGGGTTCTATAATAGTAGAGGATACTGATGAGGATGTAGATGCCGATGATGATACTGAAGATGCTGAAGAGGATGAATATCTTGATAGTATGCAGTATGCAATTGGAGAGAACAATGATGACGTAAGTTGGATGGATGAATATTGCGTAAATAACGACTATGTAGAGTCTGAAGAGCCGTTGCCAGAAGAGTTTTAAAATGATGAGTGGATAAATGCCTCACAAGCTGAGTTCGTCGATCCTAGCCCTAATTTCGATCGACCTGAGGACTTTGCTTTCAAAAAAGGAGAACTTTTCGAGAACAAGGAAACATTAATTTTCGCTATACGTGAATGGGCAATCAAAAACCGGGTCAAATTCAAGATGGTGAAAAGCAACACAACTAGCTATCATGTAAAGTGTTACTTTAATGAGAAAGGTCAAGGAGAGAATACAAGTGTTGCAGATGATAGAAATTCAAAGTGTCCATGGAAGCTTAATGCAGCTGTTAGGAAAAAATCTAATGGCCAATTTATGATCTCTAGTTATTGCGGACTCCATACATGTTCTAATCCGACTGTAACTTATGATCATAAGACTTTGACTTCCTCTTATATCACAAAGCTAATTATGCCCGAAATTAGGCGGGAACTTGATCTTACTCCAGGACAGATAATTACAAGGGTATATGATATGAAAAGAATAACAATATCCAAGTTTAAAACATATGATACACGGAGGAAGACATTGACTAAAATCTTTGGAGATTGGGAGGAATCTTACCAATTACTTCCGCATTACCTTTCAGCAATTATGAGAAAAAATCCGGGTACCGAATATAACATAGTATCTAAGGAGGTCGCGCCAGAAATGGAGAGGTTCATACGGGTTTTTTGGGCATTTGGGTCCGCTATCAGAGGGTTCTCTTTTTGTCGTCCGCTCTTAAGTATCGATGGAACACATTTATATGGCAAGTACAAAGGAGTGCTCTTGGTTGCGACCGGTGTAGATGCAAACGGTGGGCTATTTCCTATAGCTTTTGCAGTTGTGGAGGTGGAGGATACATCGAGTTAGAAGTGGTTTTTTCAATGTATTTACAAATATATTCTGACTGTTCAAAGCCCACGAGTTATTACCTTTATTTCTGATCGGATGAAAGGAATTCCATGAGCCTTGCACGAGGGGTGGAGTGCACCACATCATCACCGATATTGCTTGCGGCATATAAGAGCTAATTTTAAGAAAAAACATGGAGAGGTCAATTTACAAAATCTATTATGACAAGCCGGTTGTGCAACTGACTCACTGGTATATGAGCATTGTAGAGAGAAAATTAAATCCATATCACTTGAAGCCCACGATTAGATTGAACAAAACTTGAAGCCACAATACGAAGATCGATAGGCATTATGTAAAGATGGTGGAGTGCGATATTGTATAATGACAACTAATTGCTCCGAAAGTTTCAACGGCGTACTTAAGGGTACCCGTGCTATGCCAATTCAAGCCTTAGTTGCAAGGAAGTTTTATAGATTGAACGCATACTTTAATAAGAGGCGTAGTGATAGTGCAAATTGGACGAGTAAGTACACTCCAAAAAATGAGATTATTTTGCAGAAAAGAATTGTGGCTGTGAGAACATGTAGAATTGAACAATTCAATAACAATGAGTGGGAGGTTAAAGATTGTGATGGTACATACACCGTTCATCTCGACGATCATGAGTGCAGTTGTACTTGTAGTATACCACAATTACAGAAAATCCCATGTCAACACGTTTTAGCGGCTAGTTCCAATCAAGATGGTGACGCTAGATTGCCTTATGACCGGAATTGCTCAGCTTGGTATTCAACAAATCATTATCGGAAGGCTTATAAGGAGAGTTTTCATCCTCCTGATGATACTCGTTATTGGTCGGATTTGTATATACCTTATATATTACCACCTAAGCACAAAAAGACAAGTGGGATGACCAAAATCCGTACGCATTAGATCTACCATGGATCAAGGTCGTGAAGGAGTAGCGTCACGAATCCGATGTGGACAATGTAATCAATTAGGACATAATAGGTCTCGTTGTCTATCAAGAGCAAGTAGATAGCAATTAATTTGTAAGTAAAATATTTTCTAATGATATGTCATCATTATATGTTATTGATTTAGCAAGTAGATACATTGTTCATATGTATTTGATTTGGCAAAAACTCATAAGTTACCGTTATATGTGCAGGTATATACACGATGCTTCCCGGACTGGTTAATGATGAAGTCCTTTATGATCAGTCACGCCACCGTTCGGAGAGCATATCATTTACATCGGTAATGATAACATATTTACAATCACATATTACTTATTCATTTTTATAATCTAATATTTGTTTTCATTTATGTGCAGAGAGGACAAGAGCTGGTTATGATTGATCATAGGCTTGGACATACGCGCTGGCCACTTGATGATCCTCGCATCATTGCCCTAGTATCCCAAGCCGGTTTTCTTACTTGCTCAAAATTGAAATGGATGAAGCTCGATTGGGCACTGCTTAACGTGTTGATGGATAGATGGAGGCCGGAGACTAATACTTTCCATCTACGTGTTGGCGAGACAACTATTACTCTTCAATATGTAGCAGTGATCCTAGGTCTCCGCATTGATGGCCCTTGTGTCACGGGGACTGATAGGCATGTTTGGCGAAACATATGTGATAATTTGTTAGGAATATCTCCGGAGTCCTTGCCTGGAGGATATATTAGATTGAAGTGGCTTAAGGAGAGTTTTGGAAACCCGTTGCCACAAGATGCACATGAAGTGATGATCCAACAGCATGCGAGAGCATATATTATGCACATGATCGGGACGCTTCTTTTTCCCGATTCAAGTAAACATAAAGTCTATTTGAGGTAAGTAAATATTAAGTATTGATTTTTGCTCACTATTCTTAGTATACATGACTAACGTATTTGAACTCGCGCTAGGTGGTTACCACTTATCGAAGACTTCGACGTGTGCGGGACATTATCCTGGGGTAGTGCTATTTTAGCATACCTATATCGAGAAATGTCAAACGTTGCTTTAATGCAAAATAAGGAGCTCAAGGGTTGTTTAACATTGCTACAAGTTTGGGCATGGGAAAGATTGGTTTTGAAACCACGATTATGCGAGATCCGAGAGTTAGATGGACATATTCCACTAGGCTGCAGGTAAAAATCGTCAAATTGAATCTCATTTGTATTTAATTTTAAATTTAACATTTTGAACAAAAACGTTTCTTGCAGATGGAATGTCACAAAAGCCTATGATGAGACCCCGGCTAGGCAATTAGATTTTTACAGAGGGGAGCTCGACCGGATGAAAATTTTTCAGGTATCGAATTTGAATTGAAGTACTCTATTATATCAATATATTTCAAAGAGATATTAACATTTGGATTTTTTTGCAGTTCGAGTGGCAGCCATACACCCCTCACCTACCTCGTCTACCACTGATTTGTATGGAGGGACACGGCATATGGAGGGCCAGAATTCCTCTCGTTTGTTTCGAGATTGTGGAGATGCACGTATCTGATCACGTGTTTAGACAGTTTGGACTCACGCAACATACTCCACAATATGTCGAAAAAAATAGAGAGAAAGACGACTAAAGGTGGACATCAAATTGACTGGCAACACACACATTAATCATTCATTGCCAGGTAGAATGATCGACATCAACATATTGCCAATCAGCTTTATCCTCCGATGGAAGAAGTTGATTACATTAAATGGTATTGGGGGATTACCAGACGTTGGATAATCACTCAAACTACGCCTCCAGTCGATGAAATCGAGATTCGCTCCCAACAATCTCGATATGTACCAAGAGGGGTAGATAAGAGACGATGGGTAAGTTAAATTGTCAAAATTATCATAGAATGTCAATCTCTTCTTAGCTTATGGTTTCTAATATCAATATTTTTATGTAATTGTAGATAGATGCTATGGACGAGGTCGAGGGGATTGCAAATGAGGGCATAGCTACCGTCACAGGAGATTCAGTACATGTATCGATATTGCATCGGATAGTGGTGAGAGTTCGTAGAGCTTTTCAACATACTCATGAGGATCGACATGAAGGTCATGAGCAGGTGGATCTTGACGATACTCTATATGCATGCCGACGTAGACGCGGTAGACCTTGCACGCACGATGATGAAGCCGGTCCGTCACAGCAAGCCGGTCCATCACAGCCCCACACACAACCGGAGAGGGAGCATATTCAAGCTCAAGTCGAAGGAGGACGCCGACGATCTCAACGAGTGCGAAGAGAGAGACAACGGGGGAGGGGTAGATTTTTTATTTGTTAGTTTTTCCACTAAGATATATATTGTCGTATGGATTTATTGACATTGGATTTGTTTATCTTAAACTGCATATTATCGTATGGGTCGACTTGAGACATTTGTATTTGTTTAGCTTAGACTGATATAAATTATCGTATGGATTTGTGATGTGTATTTTTGTCGGATTTTGGATGTGATGTGTATTCCGTCGGATTTGTGTTGTGATATTGTTGATTACGTCGGATATGACAAGGTGATGTAATCTATGATCGGATTTGTGTTGTGATGTTGTAATTTTATAACTTTTATCATAGTATACAATGTAAATGATATATTTTTGGCGAAAATTTTGGTTGTAATCGATAAATGAGGCCCATGCATGTTTGGTGCATGTTGCCCCTCTGCCCAGCAAATCCACGGGACTAGTAGTCCCGTGGATTTGCTGCGCAGAAGGGAAGTGGCTCTACAAAACGTACGGGACTAGTAGTCCCGTACGTTTTGTTAATGAACAGAAATTATACGGGACTACTAGTCCCGTATATTTTCTGAGTTCGCTAACCATTAGATTAGTTGGCTCTAAACATATGGGACTAGTAGTCCCGTATGTTTTCTGAAGCCACTTTTTCAAAATCGACCTCTTTTTGGCCTATTGGTCAAAAAGATGTCTATTTTGCTAATTATTTAGCAAAGTGATCTATTTTGCTATATATTTCATAAAAACGATCTATTTTGCAAAATTTCCCGTGAAGAAAACATGAGCCTAGGCCTTTCAATTCAATGTGTTTCCTCTCCTAGGTAGATACATCATGTCGAAAACTGTACTTGTTCAATATTAAATAAATAATAATAATAATAATGAATATTCACAGTTGCAACCCGAGAGTGGACCGTATCTCCCCATATTTTATTCCCCCTTCAATATTTTCTCCCTCCTCCGCCTCCCTACACAATAACACAATGCCAGAGGGACTAATATGCAAAAAGGACACAGACAAACCATCCGTTATATGCTCTCTCGCTCCCTCCACCTTCGGCCCTGGGTTCCTTCCTCGTCTTATCTCCCCTCTCATTTTTTTATTTATAAAAAAACCCCTTCGGACTCTTTAAAATAGCAACCTAGCCAACTCTCTCGCTGGAAGAAGATGGCGCTGAAGCTACCGATTCCAGGAGAAATTGGGGGTGTTTCCTTCTTGGATTCGAGCAGAGGGAGCTTCTCTCATATCAAAGGTACCGACTTTCTTTCTTTTTATTTTACTGTGATTTTATTTGATTGAGTGGTCTGGATAATTTGGAGAACACTTGGATTTTTTTTTTGTGGAAATTGCATTTGGAGATTGAATTTATGGGTTTTTTGGGTGCCCGTTTGTTTTAATCTGGGTCTTTTTCTTCAGATTTTATTTGCTTGCGTCAGTTAATGAGTTACAGTACAGAAGAGTACATGAATTTATTGTGTGGCCTCATTTTTTCTTTTTTTTCCTCCCTTTCGTTTGTGTGTGTGTGTGTGTTCTTGAGTGAAAGAAATTGAGAGAATTTATTGGTGCCCATTGTTCCATTGAATGAAATTTTTTTAGCCATCTTAGTTTTATTCTATATATCTCGTGGCCATAATCCAGGGTCTAAATGTTTTGTGTTTTCTATTATCTTACTCAATTATTTGTGATCTCTGCTGCTGGGTGAGTTCCATTTTGGGTATAAAGTCACGTGCAATAGTGAATTGTATTTGGACGCTTGTAAGTTTTAATTCTTTGTCTTCTTGTAGTAGCTTTCCATTTATGCAGTTCTTAATTACTTTCATGCTCGAATTAGATTCTTGTAGAAAACTAGGATCTGTCATATGAGTGTGTATCCTTCTGTGGCTTTTGATGTAAATCATAATTTGTACTGATAATTTATTTGCTCCGAGTGTGTATTTCCTCGAAGGAGGATGATATTTCGTATGGCCAGCATTTGTTCAGAATCATATGCCAGATGGGGATCAATTTCATTAAAAATATGACTACTTCTGTTTATCCGTTAAAGTGAATTTGTTAGATGATGGACTGAGAAAGAATTTGAACTATTGTTGCTAGCATATCCCATTCACAAGTTAACAATGATAGGAAGATATTGTATACTTAGTATTATCACTGTCTTTTGTGTTCCCCTCGGTTCAATTACAAGCATTTTTTGTTTGAATTGGATTTGCTGTTTTTTATGATCTTTCATTATGCTCAGTTCGAACTGTATTTCGTTGGAAATTAACATGAAAATGAAGAAAATATACGTCATTGCTATTCTTCACTTGTTAAATCACATGTCTCATAGGAGAATTGATTTTCCCTTGTTAAACATCTACTACGCAATTCCTTAGAAATTAAAGGTAATTCAACAAACAACTAGATGTATTAAAATTTTCTATACTTTATTGCATTTTCAGTTGGATATCCTTTGAGAAGGAAGGAGAAAGTAACCAGCTATTCAAGGAGGGCATGCTGCTCTATGCAGCAACCTCCTTCGGCTTGGCCAGGTCGGGCTGTTGCCGAAGAACGACACAAGTCTTGGGATGGGCCTAAGCCCATCTCTATCGTTGGATCAACTGGTTCAATCGGAACTCAGGTATAATGTCACCAAGATAGGAAAACATTAGTCTATTATGCTTTCTGTATGAAATTGTACTTTCCGGTTCCCTTGCCACTTTGTCAAATTATGCATATCCTATGTTACATGGGTACTTCTACCATGAAGCCATGCCTGTACCCAATACATATCTGACATGTAGCCATACAGAAACTTCATGGACACTGCTTGGATATATGCGTACATTTATTGAGACATGCACTCAATTATATGATATATTTTTTAATTTAAAACACTTATCATACACTTATACGGGCATATATCCTACACTTCATATCCATTTCTTGGAACTCGTTAGACATGGGTCGGGTTTGTTTTGTCCCATAGCCAAGGTTGAAGCTATGATTTGAAAGAGTCGCTTGAGTGTCTAGTTAAAAAACGAGCAGTTCCCATCTTATAATAACCAACATAATACAAGAAAATTGAAAATGTGATAGGAATTTTGATTCTAATAACATAAGAATTGAAAATTAATAATGATCTCATGTAAAATATGAATTCAATATGTGTGTGTATAGCTGTGACCCCGTACCCTACATTTATAAATTTGTTGTGTCCCGTATTGTTACCTGCCCCCGTACCGGAACCCATACCCATTTCCATGAACTTAGGGGGTGTTTGGTTGCATTGTTTTTGAGAAATGTTTTCTCAAAAAGTACAAACAATGGCATTTCTGTAATTAAGAGTTTTCTATAGATTTCTACAAACTGTGTTTGGCTCAAAAAAGATTTATAGAAATGTTTTCTGTAAAGTATAGAAAAGTACCAAAATTTATAGAAATTGATTTCCTTCTAAAATGGGCGGAAATCTCTTGGAAATCTGACGCATTCATTATTTAAATAATAAAACTCATTAACACTTTTCTATAAAGTTCTCACTTTTCTATAAAGTTGGTGGTGTTTGGTTACATTTCTATAAATTATGGGAAATGTTGCTATTTTCCCAAAAGTTATGAGTCGTTTTCTTGTTTTGAACCAAACAAGCACAATACAAAAGTAAGAAAATTTGCACTTTTTAACTTCTCAAAACTTTTCCTATAATTTTTTTAAGAAATACAAGGAAATCAAATTTTGGATGGAAAACATTTCCTATAATTTATAGAAATGTAACCAAACACCCCCTTAGTTTATATCAGTCATAAAAAGATAAATCTTTTGGATTCTATTGAAACCTGCTTCATATTTCGATAAAACTTGGGGCATAATTTTGCTATGCATATTTGCAGACATTGGACATTGTGGCAGAAAATCCAGATAAGTTTAGAGTTGTTGCACTTGCAGCAGGGTCAAATGTGACTCTATTGGCCGATCAGGTAATCTTTGTAGTTTGCAATGTTTCTAAATAAATGAAAATGGGAGATTTTTATTTTTCCTTCCCAAATTGTTAAATTTGAGTTTATTTCCTTTGATTTTTCTTTTTTGCAGGTCAAAAGATTCAAGCCTCAATTGGTTGCTGTTAGAAATGAGTCATTGGTTGATGAATTGAAAGAAGCTCTTAGTGACGCTGATTACAAACCCGAGATCATCCCTGGAGAGCAGGGTGTTGTAGAGGTTAGTCTTTCATCTGTACTGCTTTCAGTTATTGGGTTCTCATCTGTTTCATTCAGATAGTAATCTATGTTTTGGACCAAAATCTTTAGGTTGCTCGCCATCCTGATGCTGTCTCAGTTGTTACTGGAATAGTCGGTTGTGCAGGTTTGAAGGTATGGGTGAAACCTTGTGCTTATATATCCATGAATCTTTATTTGAATTATGTTTATGCAGGATAATTGTATCTTATATGTTCTTTAGTTATCAGGTTCTTAAGAGATTTTTACAATTTACACGTTAACAAGGAGGAACATTAGTAAACTACTAGGAACTGGAAGAGGTGGAAGTTGTTTTTTATGGTAAATTTACAAAACCCCCAAGAGTTTGGCCCAATTTGAGGTAACCCCCAAAAAGTTTAGAAATTCACTTAATCCCTTAAACTTTTGCATTTTTAAGTTGCCGCTTAACTGGAAAAGTTTTGGGGGTCTTCTCAAAATGACCCGAATTTCTTGGGGCTTTTGTGAAATTTACTTTTTTTTTTTAGTATTTATGTGCAAGTTATGACCAATTTCCTTACTATTTGGATATTGGTATCTCATACATAAACAGATTCAAACTATTAATTGTCGTTTATTTTTCAAAATTAGACCTGTATCATTGATTCTCAATAAAATATATAGGCTTGAAATAAACTAAAAGGATATTTTCTGGGTGATATTTGATTGTTAGAAATGAAAATGCCTTCCTTTGCTATCTTCAGCCAACTGTTGCCGCAATAGAAGCTGGAAAAGACATAGCCCTCGCGAACAAGGAGACTCTTATTGCCGGAGGTCCCTTCGTACTCCCACTTGCACATAAACATAAAATAAAAATACTTCCT
>NC_033794.1:111597946-111603933 GCF_001876935.1 Asparagus officinalis | reverse complement strand
TCTGCCATATTTCAGGTACAGTAATATATATGTATTGCTACAATATTGCCTTTTCCTTAGTTTCCTTTCATCTTAGAAAATTTCACCACCTAAAAATTCAACAATGGTGACCGGATAGAGTTCTTGGTTTTGTAGTGTATTCAAGGCTTGCCTGAGGGTGCACTTCGACGCATCATTTTGACCGCATCTGGAGGTGCTTTCAGGTGTGTTCATCATTAAACTGAGGCAATTTTCACTCTTATCGTCAATTAGCACAAGGGACCCTTAATTATTTTGGGATGTGTAAGATTATGATTCACATAAAATTTCTCAACCCTTCAAACGCAAGAACAAAATACGAGATTAACAAATGTCATTGGGGGAAAAGTTCAGTAATCGTTGATTGTTTCTAACCCTTTAATTTTTCTATTTATACTTCTTTGGCTCAAATCAGTATGAAGTGAAATAAAAACTATAACCTGTAAACAGAAGTATAATAAGTGTACTTTTCGTCAAACATGTAGAGCCTTTTTCTTGTTACAGCTCACGAGAAAGTGTATCATACTGCAGTGAGTTTACTTGTTTTTACTGATATTTCCCTCTGAGATATGTTTAATGTGCAACATTGGATATCAACTAGTAGTTTCTGATGTTCTTCAATTCCCCAAATCAACTCTGGTTCTTCATGGTTTGAAGTCAATATGTGGGAACTCTTTATTTGGGACCTAGGTTCAGTAATCCTTTCTTCCAAATGAACAACTGATGTTTCTGCTTTGGCCGCAAATTCTATGACATGTATTTATACTATTATATTAAAAACTTAGTGGGGATATCAAAAAGTTCGACGGACATTTTACATCTCAATAGAAACGTGAGGGGTATATGTGTATTTTTCTTTCCTTTCTTTCCTTTTCTTTTCTTTTTTTAGAACATTCTAAAGTATAACATGAGTATACAATGAGAGTTTGCTAATTCAATATCTATCATAATTTGTGTAGTAAGAGATATAAATATAAAATGATAAGGTTCTTTTCTAAAACAAATTATTAGATATGAATGAATATAGATACAATAATGAGAATTTCCATATGTTTTAATCTAAATGTTAGCGAAAGTCAAAATATATCTACTTATTTGGGTTAAAAATAATTAACTTTAATAATTTGATGATAAAATTTGAAACATACTCTTCTTATTAACATTATTTAAAGTGCTCTTAGGATGATATTTTGTAATTAAGATGTTTTCTTTCATTAAAGTCACATTACCAGTCAAAGTGAAATATATGTTGGACCCAGTTTCAAATAAGGTAACATAAAATAACTCATTTCCAATGAAAAAAAAATATCATAAAAATATCTTATAGAACTCTATGAAACTTTATTGTAAGTTCCCCTTTTATATTAAATTTAGGATGAATTAAGTTTTCGCATCTGTTGCATGTTCAATAATGCTAGTACTATTATACTAATAACTTAGTGGGGGTGCCAAAATATTTGAAGGATATTTTACATCTCACTAGAAGTATGAGGGGTGTATGGGTAATTTTTCAGTTGGGTATAAAGGAACTAGTGAGGGTATGAAAATTTGGATGAATGGTGGATATGTCCTTCATTCCATGTGTATTTAGGAGGGTAAATTTGTAATTTTATGGGAGATTTTTTTCGTTGTTTTTTTCTTTTTCTAGATCATTCTGAACTATGACATGAGTATATAATTAGAGCTTACAAACTAAATATTTATCACAATTTGTGTTGTAAGAGATATAAGTTTGAAATGATAAGGTTCTTTTCCGAAGTCAATTATTAGATATAATTGAATATAAATACGACAATTGGAATTTCAATAAGTTCTAATCTAAATATTATCGAAAGCCAAATTATATCTACAAACTTGGGTTAGAAATAATTAAATATAATAAATTGAAGATACAATATGAAACATACCCTTTCTATTAACATTATCTAAAGTGTTCTTAGGTTAGGGTTTTGAAAATAATCCACCAAATTACGATGTACCCTATTTTCTTTTGTGAAAGGTGTCACCGCTCAAATTGAAATTTATGTCATAGCAAATTTCAAATAAGGTAATATAAAATAACTCTCTCATCAATGAAAAAAAAATATCATATATATATATATATATATAGTATATATATATATATATATATATATCATATATATATAGAGAGAGAGAGGAGAGAGAGAAATATGGTATGCTTGGTACCAAGCACAAAAAGTTGTGCTTGGTAGTGAGGTGTCAAATCCCCTTCCACTCATTCAAATGTGCGGAACAAATTCACATGGGTAGTAGGTGGATGAGGATGTGACACTGTCACTACCAAGCACAAAATTTGTGCTTGGTACCGAAACATACCCATATTTCTCATATATATATATATATTATATTATATATATATATATATATATATCATAGAAAATTTCAAATAAGGTAATATAGAATAGCTCCATCTCAAATGAAAAAAAACATCATCAAATATCTTATAGAACTCGATAGAACTTTAGTGTAAGAACCCTTTTATATAAAAAAAATTGGGATGATTAAGTTTTCGCATTTGTTGCACGTGCATTTGCAGGTGCAATTATGCTAGTAATGTTCAATAATTAGTTTTGTTGCAGGAATGAAGTAATTGTTTTCATCTTTTCTAGGATTTTTCCCTTTGTTAAAATCTCATGTTAGCATAAATAGATGAGATTCCATTCCAATAGGATATTCTCAAGTAAAGGATATAGTAATAGCTAATCTAATAAAGGGACTGACACTTATTAATGGTGTTTACTGAAGGAAAAGGATTTATGCAGTGGGTCCTGAAAATATTGGCTGTAGGTTTTGTTATTTTTATTGCATTGAGCAAAAGCGAGAAAGTCATCTCTTTGATCTATCATTTGCATCCTCTAAGCAAAGTTTTATAATTTTGCTTTATAGGGATTGGCCGGTGGAAAAGCTGAAGGAAGTGAAAGTTGCTGATGCCCTGAAACATCCTAACTGGAGTATGGGAAAGAAGATTACTGTTGATTCTGCTACTCTCTTCAATAAGGTATTGTGAGCTCCATTGTAATTTATATATGAAATATAACATTCCAGAATTAGTCTTCCAACTATGGAAGTTTTTCTTTCAGGGTCTTGAAGTTATCGAAGCTCACTATTTATTTGGTGCTGAATATGATAACATTGAGATTGTTATTCATTCGCAATCAATCATACATTCTATGATCGAGACACAGGTTAGAACCATGCTGTTATCAACTTGGCAGTCTCTCAGATAACTACTCTTCAGAATACACACATTGAAATGTGAGTATTTGTTGATTTTATTTATTTTTCTATTCTCAGGATTCATCAGTTCTAGCACAGCTGGGGTTGCCTGATATGCGCCTACCGATTCTTTACACATTGTCTTGGCCTGAAAGAATTTATTGCTCTGAGGTCACGTGGCCTCGGCTTGATCTTTGCAAGTAATGAGTTTTGTTCTTCCAATGAGTTATGCTTTATTGCTTTTATCTCGGTCGTTTCATATTATTTATGAGTTATGATCATGTCTCTCACATTATACTTTTTTTATAACTTTTATGTTTGTATCTAGTCACATACTCAATGATATAAGGACCCATTTCAAGTTTCTACCAGTTTATGCAATAGAGTAATCATTAGGGAAAATTGTATAATACCCTCAATCAAATTGAACATCAAGGATAATAGTTTTTGTTTTTTCAAAATTAAACCACAATTAAATAGAGGAAATAAATATCAAGGATAACAGTTTTATAAAGACTTAGCAGTTGGCAACCAAAATTATTGCCGTGAAGTTGCACAAGAAATAAATGTGAAATCCATATGTTGGAACAATATTTCATGTTCATAGTAGAAATCTAGTAGTTCTCGTTCCTTCCAAAATTTATGGCCTTGCATTAATCTGTGCATTGTCGTCATAGTCTACAGGGGGTCCCTTTTATATAGTTGCACCAATGCTGTATCAGAATTTATTACAATTGCAATGGTTATTGATGGCCGCTTAACAGCGTTCCTTTTGTTGCTAAACATGATTGAGCATGATTGAACAAACTTCAAAATGAAAGTTTAAATCTCTTATCTGGTTGGTTTTTCGTATAGTGGGCATTATTAAGTTTTTCTGTTTTTCAAATGGATGTTGCAGGTTAGGTTCCTTGACATTTAAATCCCCTGACAATGTGAAATATCCATCAATGGATCTCGCCTATGCTGCAGGGAGAGCTGGAGGAACCATGACAGGTGTTCTTAGTGCTGCTAACGAGAAGGCAGTGGAGTTGTTTATCGATGAAAAGTATGCTCTCTATCTTTTATTCTTTACGAAAATCTTTGATAATATTATTTTTTGGACATATTACAGAAAACACCATATGATTTGTAGGAAAATTTACAGTTTATCATCAACTTTTTTTGATGTCATTATCGGTTTTCGATGTAATTATCGGTTTTCAATATAATAAGCATGTGCATGTTTATGTGGGAGTACATATAATTATAATAGCTTTTACATCATGAAAATTGCGACAACAGAACGAAACTGTCACTTCTGAAACCTTACGGGTTATTTCTGTCAATGTTGTAAACCATGGGGAGATTTCTGTAATTAACTCTTTATGTTTTTGTTTGTTGAACTTCAGAGGGTTGCTTAACCTCTTATAGCAAACAAATTCCTCCATTTATGTTGACAAACAAATCATGAAATGTGCATGAGCTATGGGTTTGCCAACAAATCTCTGAGGTATTACAACCTCATTTTATTCATGAGGAGATATAGATTCACTTTTTAAATGTTAATAGAGCATCCACACTTTGTTCTGGAGACAATACTAATAATACTGATTGAAAGTGCTTGTTACCGATGATTCTGCTACATCTAGTTGCTTTTTCTTCCTTACTCTTGCTTATGTATCTTCCCTTGTTACAAATATATAATGGAATTATGGATTCTACAGAAAATCCCCCTAAAGTTCGCAGAATCCACAACCCGCTGCATCAATTTCTACGAAGTTAACTTGGGGGTAAAGTTATGGTTGAGCACATGACAAAGTATATGTAATTCCATATAAAAAAAACATGTATATAATTATTATATTAAAAGTTGATAACAACATTGAAAATAATTAATGAATATCTGACTAAAAACTGAAATTGAAGGGTTGATAAAGTGTCAGTTTTGAAAGCGTAAATTGTTGATAACACCCCTCATCTATATAGATTAACCAACTCTTGTTACCTTCAACCCATTTAATAGCACTTATCACCCCTCAATCAGTAAGAGAGATTGAATTCTGCAATCTCTCCTTCTCAAAATGAGATTTTAAAGGGTAGTAACTGCTACTGAAGGTATAGATGAGGGGGTTTATATGCAATTTAAATACCAAATTTGCTGATGAATTCGATCTATCAGAACTTTTTCTGACAAATGGTACCATGTAAAATTTTCAGAATCAGTTATCTGGACATATTCAAGGTGGTAGAGCTCACCTGCAACGCTCACAGGAACGAGCTGGTCACCAACCCATCTCTCGAGGAGATCATACACTACGACTTGTGGGCCCGCAAGCATGCAGCGAGCTTGCAGCCATCATCCGGGTTGAGTCCTGTTCCTGTATGATTCAACGCCTGCAAGGGCTAAATACATCTTGTTGGGGTAAGATGTGATTTATTTCCAAAAAGAAACAGGAAAGTGCTCACCACCATCATGTTGTATGTATGAATGTATTTTAAGGGGCCGGGGGCGGGGGGGGCTCATTGCGTACCAACATGTGTAATTGGAAGCCTGTAGGCTAATTGCTGTTGGGGATGTGAACGTAGGTAAACATGCAATAAACTAGTAATGGATTGTGTGATGTACCTGTATTCTTTAAGGTGTGGGAGCACAGCGTCCGTTTAAGCAACCTGGCGCTTTTTAATGATAGTAATGCTGCGATTGCTGTTGGTATCCCATCCTTTCGTTAAAAAAGTAAAAAAACTGATCACCA
>NC_033794.1:111518055-111597921 GCF_001876935.1 Asparagus officinalis | reverse complement strand
TAAGATTTAGAATTATAGATTATGTGGGCGCTCCCGCGTTCCTCTAAGAAAACTGAGTTGGTGGTTAGGTCAATTAAGGAAAAGTTAGTAGTACAAAATAGATCGTGTGTTTCTGTGTGATGTAGAGGATGGAAAAAACCACAATCTCTTTTGAAAAAGTATTTGGTTAGAAGGGGCCGGGCGGGGGGTCAGGTATCAACTTGCTGTAAATGTTTGGGAAGCCTGTGGCTTAAGTGATGTTGGGTGTTGACACGTAGGTAAACATAGCAATAGAAAACTGACGTATGGCGATTGTGCTGTGTACTTGTTATTCTAAGTTGGGAGCACAGACTTGGTCCGTTTAAAGCAAGCCTGGGGCTTTTAAGAAGTATGAAATGGCTGGGATTTCAGATGGTATCCCATCCTTTTTTCTAAAAAGGTGATAAAAAAGACTGGACAACGCCTTCATTCGAGGCACATAACCAAAAATCAAAAACACTAATTACTTCACACAACATTAAAGGACCCCCCCGCGGACAGGATGGGGTGGGGGGGAGGGGGGGATTATAGTCCCCGACAAAAAAAAATACTTTTTTTAAAGATGATTGTGGTTTTTCCTCCTCTACATCACACAGAAAACACAGATTATCTTTTGTACTACTAAGCTTTTCCTTAATGACCAACCACACTATTTTTAGAGGAAACGGGAGCGCTCCATAATCTATAATTCTCAAATCTTAACAAACACAATCGGATAAAAATTTGTGGAAACGTTTCACAATAAAACTACCTACCTCTGGTATCTACTAGCCTCCATGGTCTCCTATCTTCACCATTATGCACATTAGCAGTATTAACTGTGAACGTGGGGGGGCAGGACCACGCGTTTTCTTCTTTCCGCATGAGACAGCGACCCGGCCCACCCGATTAAACCCTTATTCCGTTGATATAAATACCCAACTAAGGTTTATTTCGGTGTTGAGGCAGAGGGGAATAACTTTGCGGCTACAGGGGTGCGGCTGCAGAAAGAGACAGGCAAAGTATTGAGAGAATTTGAGAGAGAAATTGAGGAGATTTTTGAGCAGTCCCTTCTAGGGTTTTGTGCATCTCTTTGAGAGGTATTTGTGAGGGATTTGAGAGTTTGTTTGAGGGTTTAGATTGTGAGTGATTATAAACCCTAGTTGTATTCTCTCCCTCTATTAGTGGATCTCCTCACCTCCTTGCCCCGTGGACGTATGCAATTTGCCGAACCACGTAAAAATTGGTTGTACTGTTTTTGTGTGATTTGTAATAGCTTTTAGGTTCCCTCGACGCGCAGTCCTAGAGCTGACGAGAGGAAGAGCTAATATCTCACTTTGATGAGATATTAGGCTTCAGATTCTTGTTCCCTTTGAGAAACAAGAATTCTTATTGCGACCTGACTCTCTTGTTGTGCTGCCGAAATTCCCGCTGTGCGCAACAAGTGGTATCAGAGCCCAGATTTCAGATCTAGGGTTTTTTGGTGGAGGAAGATTCTTGTGTGAAGCTTAGTTCTTGGAGTTCTCGGCTTCGGTGGAGATAGCATTAGGAGTTGCCGTTGGAGATTTTGCTTTCCTCGTGTGGATAGGAGATCTATTTGGAATCCGATCTAGGGTTCAGTTGGCTGGTTCCTAATTTTATCAAATTTGTTCTTTCTCTACAATTTGGAGTTAGTTCGCAATGGGAGAAGAAGGTGAAAGCAGCAAATCGATGGCGGGTACAATACAAGTTGGTTTTCAAAACACCAAAATTAGTGTGGTGAAATATGACGGAAAAATCAACTTTGGTTTGTGGATGAGCGACGTACAGGATGCGCTCAATGCTCAAAATTTGGAAGAGACCATCATGGTCCACGAGAGACCACCTAAATATGATGAGGTGGTATGGGAGAAAATGAATAGGAACGCTTGTGGGGTGATCAGGTCCTGTTTGGAATAGGAGCTGAAATATGATGTGATTGGGGTGACGTCTGCAATGAAGATGTGGGAAATTCTCAACAACAAGTATCTCACAAAGAGTGTTGAGAACAGGTTGCACTTGCTGCGAAGACTCTTCAGATTTCAGATGTCCAGAGGCACCTCGCTAGCGGCTCATGTGAACAACTATACGAAGTTGTTGTCGGACTTGGCGAATGTTGATGAGAAGATATCGGATGAGTACAAGGCGATTATTTTGTTGGGCTCCTTACCGGATGAGGAGTATGATACCTTCGTGCTCACTTTGTTGAACGGGAGATCTTCTATCAGCTATAGTGAAGTGACTAACGCTTTGACGAACTACGATTTGAGGAGGAAGGATAAGGAGACTTCCCGCGCTAGTACTTCAGGAGAGGCCTTGTCGACGAGAGGTAGAAGCCCATATCCGAAAGGTGGTAATAGAGGAAGGTCAAAGTCTAGACGCCGCCACCAATTAGCAAAGAACCAATGTGCATTCTGCAAGGAGCAGGGACATTGGAAGAGAGACTGCCCGAAGCTCAAGGAGAAGGAGAATGGCAAGAAAAAGGGCCCGAAGGCCAATGAGGTGAACATTGCGAAAGGCGATGATTCCGATGATTCGTGCTTTTCTCTACTGATTACTCCGGAGGTGAACCATGTGGATGCATCAGATTGGATGCTTGATTCCGGCGCTACCTTTCATGTGACCCCTAGGCGAGACTGGTTTGCATCTTTTGAGAAAGTCGACGGGGGCGTTGTTGTCATGGGAAATGATCAATCCTGTGGCGTTTGTGGGATAGGTACCGTACGGATTAGGATGCACGATGGAGTAGTCCGTGAGTTGAAGGAGGTGAGATTTGTTCCTCAACTGAAGAAAAATCTTATCTCAGTTGGAGCTTTGGAGGCGAAGGGATTCAAGGTGACTTTCGAAAACGCTGTAGCGAAGGTTACTAAGGGATCATTGGTGGTGATGAGGGGAGTCCGCAATCGGAATTTGTATTATCTGAAGGGAAGCACCGAGATTGGCCAGGTTGCTTCGGCTATTTCAGAAGCGGACATGAGCAGACTTTGGCACTATAGATTGGGGCACACAGGTGAAAAGTCACTGCAGACATTGTGCAAGCAGGGGCTATTGAAGGGAGCCAAGAGTGGGAAGATTGAGTTCTGTGAGCACTGTGTTCTTGGCAAGAAGACGAAGGTGAAGTTCGGGACTGCCATTCATCAGACGAGGGGCATCCTGGATTACGTGCACACAGACGTTTGGGGTCCCACCAAGACTGCATCACTTGGTGGTCGACATTGGTTCGTCACTTTTGTAGATGACTATTCTAGGCGTTGTTGGGTGTACACCATGACGAAGAAGAGTGAAGTCCTAGATTTGTTTGTGGAGTGGAAGAAGAGATTGGAACTGCAGACTGGGAGAAAGATCAAGACGTTGCGATCCGACAACGGTGGTGAGTATACTTCTGACCCCTTTCAGCAGCTATGTCGAGACGAGGGCATAGAGAGACACTTCACAGTTAGTCATACACCGCAGCAAAATGGGGTGGCAGAGAGGTTGAATCGGTCTTTACTGGAGAAGATCCGATGCTTATTGTCGCAGAGTGGTTTGGAGAAGATCTTTTGGGCTGAGGCACTTACATATGCGAGCCACCTCATTAATAGGCTGCCTTCATCTGCGATTGAGGGGAAAACCCCTATGGAGATGTGGTCGGGAAAGCCAGCACATGACTATGACCAGCTCAAGGTATTCGGGTGCCCTGCATATTATCATGTTAGAACTGATAAATTGGAACCTCGAGCTAGGAAGGCCATATTTGTAGGATTCAAGCGTGGTGTCAAGGGATACAAGCTTTGGGATCCAGTTGATAAAAAGATTGTTCTGAGTAGGGACGTCACATTTGATGAGGCTTCTATCTTGAAGCTTCCCAGCTCTCATCAGGTGGAGAGCGACCCGACGGAGGAGATATCGCAGGTGGTGGAGATCGATGCAGCTCCACATTGTCCGACGGTGACACGGAGGATACGAGTACTGATGTGCAGGATCAGGGACCGACGGCTCAGGTTCAGGATTCGATTGCGGTTCGGAGACAGAGGAGAAACATACAGATGCCAGCACGGTATGCCGACACAGTTGCGTATGCACTTCCGGTGGAGAGTATCGATGAGTTGGTGCCTACTATATTCAGAGAGGCCGAGCAGAGTTCGGAGGCTGATTCGTGGCAGGGGGCTATGCAGGAGGGGATGGAATCTCTTCATAAGAACGATACATGGGAGCTTGTTGAGCTTCCAAAGGGGCGGAAGGCAATTGGTTGCAAGTGGGTATACACGAAGAAGGAGGACATTGAAGGCACTCCATTGAGATTCAAGACTAGGTTGGTTGCGAAGGGCTATGCACAGGAGGAAGGAATAGATTATAATGAGGTTTTCTCTCCGGTGGTGAAGCACTCTTCGATTCGGATTTTGCTAGCTTTGGTGGCACAGTATGGTTTGGAGTTAGATCAGTTGGATGTGAAGACGGCATTTCTTCATGGTGATCTTGATGAAGAAATATATATGACTCAGCCATTGGGATTCCGAGCTGCAGGGAAGGAAAAATTAGTTTGCAGATTGAAGAAATCGCTATACGGTTTGAAACAGTCTCCTCGACAGTGGTATAGGCGATTCGATGGTTTTATGCTTGGTCATTCGTACACTCGGAGCCAGCTTGATCCTTGCGTATATTTTCATAAGTTGAAAGGAGGTGCGTACATTTATTTGTTGCTCTATGTCGACTACATGTTAGTTGCCTCTATTTCCAGGTCGGCTATAGATGAGTTAAAAGTTCAGCTTTCAAATGAGTTTGAGATGAAGGACTTGGGTGAGGCCAAACGCATTTTGGGAATGGAGATCGGCAGAGACAAGAAGAAGGGCAGAATTTGTTTGACACAGGTGGCTTATTTGAAGAAAGTTCTACAGTGATTCCATGTTAGCATGGATACGAAGCCAGTTAG
Organism: Asparagus officinalis; assembly: GCF_001876935.1. Classification (NCBI taxonomy): domain Eukaryota; kingdom Viridiplantae; phylum Streptophyta; class Magnoliopsida; order Asparagales; family Asparagaceae; genus Asparagus; species Asparagus officinalis. Next base: position 111,592,997 of record NC_033794.1, on the reverse strand, counting down.
TGTACCATTGGGAGCTCATTTAAAGCTTTCAGCTGGTCTTTCACCGAAGTCAGTTGAAGATAGAGAGTTAATGTCGAAGACTCCATATGCGAGTGCGGTTGGGAGCTTGATGTACGCGATGGTATGTACGAGGCCAGATTTGTCACAGGCGGTAAGCATGGTATCGAGATACATGCACGATCCAGAAGTGGGTCATTGGGACGCCGTGAAATGGATTTTGAGGTACATTCGAGGTACGCTCAATGTTGGTTTAGTTTATGAGCGGGACACTACAGGTGGGCAGCTGTGCATTGGCTATGTTGATTCGGATTATGCCGGGGATTTGGATAAGCGTCGGTCTACGACAGGGTATGTGTTCACTTTGACCTGTGCGCCGGTGTGTTGGAGATGCACCTTACAGTCGACGGTGGCTTTGTCTACGACGGAGGCAGAGTATATGACGGTTACGGAGGCTGTGAAGGAGGCTATTTGGCTTCGAGGACTTTTGGAGGAACTTGGTATATCGCAGAGGTCCGTCACTATTCATTGTGATAGCATGAGTGCTATCTATTTGGCGAAGAATCAGGTTTTTCATGCGCGAACGAAGCACATTGACGTTCGTTATCACTTCGTTCGGGATGTTCTTGAAGATGGCGATGTGGAAATTATGAAAGTCCACACGAAGGATAATCCGGCAGATATGCTCACTAAGATGGTTCCGAGCAACAAGTTTGAACATTGTCAAAACTTGTTGCACATTCGTTATTGTTGAGGCCGTTGGCGGCCATTTGGATGAACTACGTGAGGCTTGATTCCTTGGGCAAGAGGATACGTCACCATTATGCACATTAGCAGTATTAACTGTGAACGTGGGGGGGCAGGACCACGCGTTTTCTTCTTTCCGCATGAGACAGCGACCCGGCCCACCCGATTAAACCCTTATTCTGTTGATATAAATACCCAACTAAGGTTTATTTCGGTGTTGAGGCAGAGGGGAATAACTTTGCGGCTACAGGTGTGCGGCTGCAGAAAGAGATAGGCAAAGTACTGAGAGAATTTGAGAGAGAAATTGAGGAGATTTTTGAGCAGTCCCTTCTAGGGTTTTGTGCATCTCTTTGAGAGGTATTTGTGAGGGATTTGAGAGTTTGTTTGAGGGTTTAGATTGTGAGTGATTGTAAACCCTAGTTGTATTCTCTCCCTCTATTAGTGGATCTCCCCCCCTTCTTGCCCCGTGGACGTAGGCAATTTGCCGAACCACGTAAAAATTGGTTGTACTGTTTTTGTGTGATTTGTAATAGCTTTTAGGTTCTCTCGACGCGCAGTCCTAGAGCTGACGAGAGGAAGAGCTAATATCTCACTTTGATGAGATATTAGGCTTCAGATTCTTGTTCCCTTTGAGAAACAAGAATTCTTATTGCGACCTAACTCTTGTTGTGCTGCCGAAGTGCTACCGAAATTTCCGCTACGCGCAACATTAACAACATTCAAAAGATTCAGAAACTTGTAAACATTACGGCCTTGCAATCGCCTCACGAATCCAATTTTCCAACTCCAACAATTATTTTCACAATTGCCCAGACTATTCAACACTAGGATAAGGTTTTGTCAGTAGAAGCAAATAAATACGAAATAAAATAAAAGGTCTTATCCCCGTTTTGCACCTGAACATCAGAGAAATCCAATAAACATTCTAGATCTTTGCTGACGTATTTCTGAAAATTGGACACCTTACGCTTATTATTATAAATTAACTTCTCATCCACACAGCATATTCGTTTAATAATATATTTTCACAACACGTCTTTTTTAGGAAACCAAACCCATAACCATTTTCATAATAAAGCTCTATTCATTGGTTTAATGTCCATAATACTTAAACCTCCACATTCCTTTGGTGTTTGCGACGTTTTTCTACATGATGTTTATCTTTGTGCGTGTGCGTGCATGTTATGTGTGTGCTCTTATCATTTTAAATAAAGAGTGAAATAGGGGGAAAAAATTTAAATATCATTTAACAGATACGAATACAAAGTTAATATAGTTTAAAAATTAAAAATGTAAAAATTAGGAAAAAATTTAATAAAAACCATGGACCGTCCCACGATCATGGGTCGGGCCCGACCAAGGTCATCCCCTAGGCGGGTAATGGGCCAGACCAGGTCCAATCCCTGACCTGAGATCAGGGAAGTAGGCTCAGCCCACTCTAGTCCAAATGGGCCCTGGTCAAACCCGACCTGGACTTGAACTCAACGGGTTGTCATGCATGGGCCTAAACGAGCGCAGCCCACGCTCATCCCAATCACAAGAAGCATCAATTATCGGTAGCACGACAACTATTAATTTGATGTTTGCTGATAATGGGTATTTCTTTCAAGAGAAAAGAAAATCAAAATTTTGCGTTATTGTTTATTATTTGTGAGAATTGAAGAGTGTGAATGATAGCATTAAAAAGTACAATAAGTTAAAAAAAACTTACAAAAATATTTACTCAATGTCTGTAACATTGAATAGTTCTAGTTCTTGTAGATGCAAAATGTGATTTATTCCCAACGGAATGATGAGGTATATATGTTGTGCACAGCGCGGAAGCGGTCGAATCACACAATCCAAACAAGAGAGATCACAACCAAATAAACAAGCACAATCACCAAATAACACAAGAGATTTACGTGGTTCGGCAAGTTGTCTACGTCCACGGGGCAAGGAATCACCAAATAACACAAGAGATTTACGTGGTTCGGCAAGTTGTCTACGTCCACGGGGCAAGGAGGGGGGAGTTCTTACTATAAGAAATCAAGAGAATACAAATAGAGTAACAAATCTCACTGATCAAACCCTAAAACAAAGCTCTAGATCTCTCACAACTCTCCCACAATTGGATGCAACAATTCTCTCTTCAAGGCTGCTCAAAATCGTCCTTGAGTTACCCTAACAAATCAGGCTTAGGGATATATATAACTTAGAAACGAATCGGGTCAAAAAACCGAAGCCCAGCCCAGAAATCATCGACGGTCGACCGCGGCGGTCGACCGAACCACAAACCCGAGAGTAAATCGATTACAGTCATCCACGGTCGACCGCCATCAACTTCGAATCCCACTAAGACTTCGTGGCACGTTGGCGTCGAGCGCCAGACTTTCTGGATTCTGTCTGGCTGATTCTCTGTTGTTTCCTGTATTTCTTTCAATTCTCCACCTCGTCGAATGTTTCCACCAAAACTGAGCCGACACAAATCATACAATAGTCCCTCAACAAGTCAGGGAACCAATCTAGAGCTGAAACGGCGATCTCCCCCCCCCCCCCATCTGAATCAACTGATCAAATCGGCTGCATCTGAAAGACTGCCTACGTATCCTCTTGCCCAAGGAATCAAGCCGAACGTAGTTCACCCAAATGGCCTCCAAAAGCCTCAATCCACTAGAAGAGTTCGCAACCCTTCTCCAACATCACGATCAAGTCTGCGGCTGATAGCACCTCCAATGGCCCCAAACTGAAATAATCCAAACATCTCCACCTGAGATGAATCAATGGCCATATCCAGACTACATCTATCAGCTGTACTCGAATCAATCAACCTATCATCTGCATCCAAATCAACATGATTCTCAATCTGTGTCACATCAGCTGGAATCCCAAATGATACAGTATGATCTGGAGTTTCCACCCAACGTGGAGTAGCATCACTCTCCACCCGCTATGATGTCCCAAAGATCTGATCATCACTCTCCACCTGCCGAGAGTCAAACGTGACATACCTGCTCAGAACTAAGTCAGAAGCCAATACCTGATAATCAAACAGGCCTCTGAATCCCAAATGTGCTATCGGATCAAATCTCACATCCACGATGTGACCAGGTGCTGGGTAGCCAAACATCCGACGCAACCCAAAATCTGAAGCAGCTCCACCAGATGCCATATCTCTACATGCAGTAGTCGGCAACCTATACATGAGACGGCCCAAACCTGTCGTAGCCTGCACACTAATGCTAATGCTTGGCATCAAACGCCGATCCTCCTCCAGAAAGGAACAACTGTCCAAATCTGCCATCTCGCTTTGTCGCCTTAAAGTTTTCACACCAATGAAGTGTCTCCTATTGCCGTGAGCTAGGGACAAATACAAGAAAAAACCCCTACCATAATCAGAACGACGGGTTACCTTTCTACCAATACACTTCCTCCATCTGTTGCGGGCTTCTAGGACTTCACACCAACGGGACTTGGTTGCAACCCACCAATACTTAGAGCAATCCCTAACTGCGGAAACCACATACCTATTACCTCCCAATAATGCTCCCTTGGAAGGCTTCCGAATGCCTGAATGAACACCCCTCAGAAAACCCCTCGAATGATGGATAGAAGTGCCAAACTCCACCTCGGTCTTCTCGCTCATACCAATGGGTTCACAGGACTTCAAACTGCAGGTCAAAGCACTCCTCAATAACCTATACACGGCATTACCAATCAAATAACCCAGCATCAAACAACGCCACAGTCTAGCCGAATCTGATGAAGTCGTCATCTCCCTATCAATCACCGTGCTTCCAAGAAAATAATATAAATTGCTCCTTCTGACGCCCTTCATCACAATCATGGACCCCAATGTGACCTTCAAACGTGCATCCACCAAGGTCACTTTATAGCCAGATGCCACCAAAGCTCCTAGTGAAATGATGTTCTTCGACAACTGCGGAACGAACCTCACTCCTTCCAACTCCTGAATCACTCCGTCATACATTCGAATACGAACGGTATAAATACCACCAATAGAGCATGCATGTTCATTACCCATGAGCACAACATCCTCTCTTTCCAACTTCTGAAAGCTGGAAAACCAATCCCTCCTAGGACAAACGTGGTATGAAGCACCCGAATCCAACATCCACTCTGTAGAGTTGGCAACACAAACTGACGGAAGTACAGACAATGAATAGCCCAAAGAATCCGAATCTGAATTGTTGCCACTAGTCTTGACAATATTCACCTCTGAAGCTTGTACAGCTTTCCCCTTATTCTTCTCTGCTTGATCTAACTTTGGGCATTCGGCTTTCCAATGCCCATCCTCTTTACAAAAGTCACACTGATTCCTACGAATCCCACGATGTGCACCTCTACACTGCGACCTCCTGCTTCGGTTTGAACAATGGCCATGAACTACTAATGCATCTCCCGATGCCTTCTCGGAGGACTCATCAACACTCTTCCTCAACTCATAATTCACCAACGCTGAGGTCACCTCCTTATAGCTAACAGTAGTTCTTCCATTAATCATAGTGAGAACAAAGGTACCATAATCATCATCGGACAACAAACACAAAAGTAGCATCGCCTTGTCTTCATCCTCAACCATAATATCCACATTGGCCATGTCTGAAAGTAGCTTCGTGAAGTTGTTAACATGCTTCCTGATGGAAACTCCCCTCTTCATCTTAAACTGGTAAAACCTCTTCTTCAAGTGAAGCCGATTCTCAATGCTCTTAGTAAGATACTTTTCATTGAGTGTTTCCCACATCTTCTTCGCCGACGTCTCGTTCATCACATCATAAATAAGATTCAGCGTCAAGCATGACCGAATAACTCCACACGCCCTACTATTCATCTTCTTCCAAACCTTAGCTTCCATCTCGGCAGGTTTCTCTTGTAACTCAAGAGTCTCTTCCAAGTTTTGAGCGTCCAATGCATCCATCACCTAGCACCTCCACAAACCGAAATTGATCTTACCATCAAACTTCGGAACATTGATCTTCATGTTATTGATGCTCAAACTATGTATCGTCTTCGTAAGAGACGATCCTGATGTGCTTGCTTCACCCATGTTGTCGATCTAACTCTTCAAATAGGAATCCTTCAGCGAATCCTTCAGCGAATCCTTCAAACAAGCCTCAAGTTGAACCCGAAGCTCTGATACCAATTGTTGTGCACGGCGCGAAAGTGGTCGAATCACACAATCCAAACAAGAGAGATCACAACCAAATAAACAAGCACAATCACCAAATAACACAAGAGATTTACGTGGTTCGGCAAGTTGCCTACGTCCACGGGGCAAGGGGGGAGTTCTTACTATAAGAAATCATCAAGAGAATACAAATAGAGTTACAAATCTCACCGATCAAACCCTAAAACAAAGCTCTAGATCTCTCACAACTCTCCCACAATTGGATGCAACAATTCTCTCTTCAAGGCTGCTCAAAACCGTCCTTGAGTTACCCTAACAAATCAGGTTTAGGGATATATATAACTTAGAAACGAATCGGGTCAAAAAACCGAAGCCCAACCCAGAAAACATCGACGGTCGACAGCGGCGGTCGACCGCGGCGATCGACCGAACTACAAACCCGAGACTTAAATCGATTACAGTCATCCGCAGTCGACCGCGGCGGTCGACCGCCATCAACTCCGAATCCCACTAAGACTTCGTGCACGTTGGCAGTCGACCGCCAGACTTTCTAGCTTCTGTCTGGCTGATTCTCTGTTGTTTCCTGTATTTCTTCAATATATGTATATAAATGTTGTTTGTATTGCTGAATGGGTTTTGATTTGTTTTAGCGGTTGAATTGAGGGGTGTTTAAATGATCAAGAGCATGTTAAAAAGGGAAAACGGTTATACGTATTTCTTATTATTATTCTTTGCTTGTTTGTGAGGATTGAGAAGGTGTCAGTGATAATTGGTTAATTTAACCAAATATTTATAACAATTATGCATTATGTGAAAATAAAAGTTAATTTAAGATGATGAAAAAGAAAATTGGTTATAAAAGGTCATTGTTGTTATAGTTTATTTATTTATGAGGATTGAGTAGGCGTCAATAATAGCAGGAAAAATATTATAAAGAGACAATTACAAAAATAAATATTAAGACAATAATTATGACATTTATGCATCAGTACAAATAAAAAGTTAAGAAAAAAAAATTGGTTATAAAAATTCCTTGTTGCTATGGTTTATTTTATTTATTTATGAGGATTTATAAGATGTGGTGATAGAATAGGGGGGGAAAGGACAACAGATAATTGCTTGAAAGACATTAAGAAAATATTCGTGACAATTATGCATAAAAAAGTAAAGTGCGTTTGCCGGGAGTCGAACCCGGGTCTATTGCTTGGAAGGCAATTATCCTAACCGTTGGACTACAAACGCTGTGTTGTACCAGGATAAAAATAACCAATTAATATCTCCAAAATGTTATCTTACTTCACTTATGTTGGAGAGTAGACCATCTCTCTTGATATACCAAGAGATCTCTCTGTAACAGATCAACATCATGTGAGATCCATATGACAGGCAGAGATAACTCAATGCGGATAACATAGCTTTCAAGTAGTAATAAACAAACTTTAGAGATATACAGTAATAAACAAACTTTAGAGATATACAGTAATAAACAAACTTCTGAGATATACTACAAAATAACTTCTCATCCTATAGTATAGAAGGTGTATCTGCAACAATAAAATTTCATTGTCACACATGCAATGTTAGGATGTGCTTGGCAACTCTTCAAATTAGAGTAAGGTTTGATCTTGGTCTCATTTTGGGGAAAATTGTGTTTGGGTTAAACTTGACCAACACTGGCCTAGTTTAGGCCTCTTAAACTGGTTTTGCTCTGGACCATCCCCCGATCCAAAATAAAATTAGTTTAGTTTAAAATAGGGACATATTGGACCTAGTCCCATTTTAGGGTAATTCCCAAACACACTCTTAGGCTCTGTTTGGCAAAGAGTTAAAAAAGAAGGGTTAAAAAGAAGGATTAATGTACTTAGCCCATTCGATAATCTGAATGACTAAATTATTAACCCGTTAAATAAGTTTTATTTTAGTCATTGTGATCAGTTTTAGTGTTTGAGAATAACAATGATTTTGACTATTTTCTTTATAATTAGAATGGTTAACTCTTAATCCTTCTAAATAGGAGTATTAGTAAACCCCTTATTTTGAGGGGTTAACTCATTTTAATCCCTCTAGAGGGGTTAGCGTAACTCTTCTATATTTTTTATGTTTGGCAAATTATGGAGGGTTAACTCACTTTAACCATTGTATAGATTTTTTGTGTTTGGGAGATTTAACTCCTAACTTAACCCTTTGCCAAACCGCACCTTAGTGCATTATAGTTAGTCAGAAAATCTATATTTCTTTGGTATTTCCTCTATTTAAACTTTGTTGGGAATCTCTCAACCAAGTAAAGTGCCACTTTCTATTAATGTAATCAGAAAATCTATCGCTTATGATCATCTACTCTGATTGGTACAAATTGTGTCCATAATCACTAGACTTCTCAGAGGCAAGATTGTGGCTAGATACCCTGGCTAAAAGAAAAATATTATTTATCCACATTAAGAAGAACGAGAAACACATGTACGTACACGCTTTATGATCACTTAAACCCTTTAGTTATGGATGTAACCTTTAACTAGGAATTGACACTCACTTCGCATCCTAGCAAAAACTTTTCATTTTTATATAAACTAAAATGCCTTCTCGATTATTTTTAAAGAAGTGCTACAAATATGTTCTCATGGCTGTGAGTTCAAACCTCTCGAATATATATATGAGAAAACTGTAGGTAAGCTGCCAGTTCACGGTTTCTGTGCGCTGAGGGGCTTTATTGCAAAAAAAATCGCTTTATTGCCTTCCAAGCAATAAAAAATTTCTTGAAAATATTCGTGCACTCTCCTTTTTATCTTTTGAAAGACATTTAAGAAAATAAGAGGAAAGTACAACAGATAATTGCTTGAAAGACATTTAAGAAAATATTCGTGACAATTATGCATAAAAAAGTAAAATGCGTGTATTTCTTCTTATTATTCTTTGCTTGTTTGTGAGGATTGAGAAGGTGCCAGTGATAATTGGTTAATTTAACAAAATATTTATAACAATTATGCATTATGTGAAAATAAAAGTTAATTTAAGATGATGAAAAAGAAAATTGGTTATAAAAGTTCATTGTTGTTATAGTTTATTTATTTATGAGGATTGAGTAGGCGTCAATAATAGCAGGAAAAATGTTATAAAGAGACAATTACAAAAATAAATATTAAGACAATAATTATGACATTTATGCATCAGTACAAATAAAAAGTTAAGAAAAAGAAAATTGGTTATAAAAATTCCTTGTTGCTATGGTTTATTTTATTTATTTATGAGGATTTATAAGATGTGGTGATAGAATAGGGGGGGAAAGGACAACAGATAATCGCTTGAAAGACATTAAGAAAATATTCGTGACAATTATGCATAAAAAAGAAAAATGCGTTTGCCGGGAGTCGAACCCGGGTCTATTGCTTGGAAGGCAATTATCCTAACCGTTGGACTACAAACGCTGTGTTGAACACGGGGTAATAAATTTCAGGAGAGAGAATGGTCAGTTCACGGAGGAAAAGCGATTTTTTTTGCAATAAAGCCTCTCAGCGCACAGAAACCGTGAACTGGCAGCTTACCTACAGTTTTCTCTCTCTCTCTCTCTCTATATATATTGGTTAATGCGCAGAAACATACAGATTCAGATTCAGTGACATCTAAGATTTACTATATATGCAATAATGTTGTATATCACTGCTACAATGTTTATCTGCCCCTACAGGTGTACCTTTGGGGTTGATAAACACCACGGCAATTACAACCGTTGGGACATAAAAGAACACCGCCGTTGGAGTTTTCTTCCAAAGGGATGATTGTAGTCTCAACGGTGTTATTCTCGAGTCCTTTTTCTTTTTAGGGAAAAATTGCAAAATAGACCGTTTTTGCTAATTATTTAGTAAAATAGACCGTTTTGCTAAATAATTAGCAAAATAGACATCTTTTTTGCCAACAGGCCAAAAAGATATCTATTTTGCAAAACAGCTCAGAAAACATACGGGACTAGTAGTCCTGTATGTTTTAATCACGGATTAGTAAAATTTTCTACTCAGAAAACATACGGGACTACTAGTCCCGTATGTTTTCTGAGTCACTAATCCGTGATTAGTTGGCGCTAAACATACGAGACTAGTAGTCCCGTATGTTTTCTAAGCCTTGTTTTTCAAAATCGACCTTTTTTTCAAAAGAGGTCTATTTTGCTAATTATTTTTCAAAGTGGTCTATTTCGCTATATATTTCATAAAAACGCTCTATTTTGCAAATTTTCCCTTCTTTTTATCTTTTGACTCGTGTACTCTCCTTTAAAAAAAATTGATGTAGCCCCTATTTTCTCACAGAAACAAGTGCTAAATTAAAAAAGCTTGTACTTTCCTCTTAAGACATGTCTTAATGTTTCTAAATTGGTGATATTAATTGTTGCTTTTATCTTAATCAGAATGCAACCTCCTGTTCATTTCATCCAAAGTGTTGTCCAAGGGGAACACGTAAGCAATCCTTGGATTTTGACCTACCCGCGCGTTAACACACCCGTGTGAGCCACATATTGTTGATGGGCCTGTACGTACGTCTCTCTCTCTCTCTCTCTCTCTCTCTCTCTCTTTTGTGCACACTTGTACACACTTAATGATCTCACGACCAAGCTTTGCAATCGCGCACTCGATCTCGATCTCGATCTCGATCTCTCTGTACCCTTTATGTATGTGGAGTCCGTGTAGGCTGGTCACTAGATTTGTGAAGATATATATACATCGTATCTAATCCAGTAATTAGATATTGGATATATTCGGATGAGGAAGCAGCCTCCCCTCTCGACATCGCATGCGGGCGGTACATGTCAAGTCAAGTCAACTTTTAGCTTGGAATGGTTTAGTGATTAACTGCAAAAACAAGGGGCTATACAACTAGCTAGCTACGAGGTTTCATATTTCTAATAATAATATTAATTATTTGTTTGTTTTGCTGCGAGTAACAGATATATACATGCATCATGCAGCTGCAACTGCAGTTGAAACAAAACTCCAATTGTAGTAGACGACGACTTATGTAGGTCTGGACGTATAAGTCGCACTCGCAACTTTTCGAGTTGAAGGGTTCAGCCAATTGCGGTGCGCCCCCGATATAATTAAGTCTATAAAACACTAATAACTCGAAACTAATACAGGTTTGTAACTAGAGTATTATTATACGTTTGTAAATCGCAAAAAAAAAAATTTAAAATTTTGAACTAAATAATCATAAGGACGACCGGATGTAACACCGATTACAACGACTACAATTACATGCGACTGACACTTGCCTTACATATAAGTGTCATTGCAACTGAAGTTGCAGCGAGCCAAACGCAACCATTGATGTAGGCACAAGAAACTATCACTTTTTCCTGTTGTCTTCGTTAATCCTATGTCGTCAGATGTGGCTTAAGTATCACTACTTGATTAATGCTCATGAAACTATAAGTAGATAAGAAATTTCCTTTTTTTTGGGGTGCGGATCCTACACCGTTGTTAGTGCAAGTCCTAAAAGGGTTAAAGTACATGAGTGTAGCCAAGTAAATTAATTAAAAACAGTAAAGTACTCTCTTTTGTACACTCATGTAGTGTATCTACCACTATACAGTACCGCGTGAATAAAAAGCTTTTTAATTAACTATTTTTTTGGTTAACAAAGTTCTGTTCATTGTACTCTTTGATGGCATATACTGTTAGTCATGGGTATGAAATTGGTAAAGCAAACATATATGTATCTATTTAAGTAATAGTATGTGACATTCCAATTACGATTGTACCCTTTCCTTTTTTTCCTTTTTTTCCCCGAGTTCGGGCAGGATGTTTTCCTTCGATAGTTTCTTTTGGTAATAAAATTTTGCAGCTTGAATTTTAGGGGCTGTTTGGTTCGCTATTATAAGGGGTGGAAAACTCAGAAAACACCTCCACGTCAGATTTTTAGCCATCCACGTCAGCTTTTTTGTTTCCGTCCATTTCTTTGTGCCGCTTTAGTTCGCTCGAATGGAAGAGGGGAAACTCTGCAGAAATCGCCGCCAACTAAGATTTTTTCCCTCTCCGATTTCCTTCCCCAACCAAGTGAGTTGATGAAAACTCTGCCACGTCAGATTGTTTTCCTTCTCTGCTTTGTTTACAAAAGTTTTTCTTTTTTTTCTATGCGAACCAAACACAAGAAAAATAAATACATTGGTTTCCCACTATTTTTTATGTGCGAACCAAAGCAAAACAATCTATTTCTTGGAAAAGTTTGGAAAACTCAAAACTTGTGTTTCTTTACATGGAATTGCATTTCTCTATATCAAGGAAACGAACCAAACAGCCCCTAAGGGAAAAGAGTTGCCTCTCTATATATATATGGTCTCCTCTTATATGTTGCGAAAAGCACAAATTAGACAGATATTGAGATCAAGGCATAGATGACAATCGTCACGTGGATACCTAGATTTAACAAGATCTAAAGAGAATAAACATATGACCATTTTATTATGACGAATGGAAGAAAGATTAGAGAGAGTGAAAATCGAGATGAGAGAATTACAAGCAAAATTAGTTGTCTAGATCTGCTCGAGTCAAGAAATCCATTTGGATTCAAGTAATCTAACATTATTCTATAATAATCAAGTGTTAGTCACCTTCACAAGTTTAATTACCATTATTTTAAGTATCCCGGCCCTATTTAAGTGAGACGCTGTAAATGTAATTAATAAAAAAAAAAGCAACGTGTGGGCTCTAAACCGTTGATAGTTAAGACCCTAAAAGGTCTAAGGTTCTATTAACAAATTATTAAGAAAGTACTCTCTTTTGTACACTCTTGCTCACTTGCCATTATACAGTATCTCATGAGTACATAATAGCTTTTGGAGTACTCATAATCTTTACTTGCAAAATCAAAATCAAATTACCCATCTCTTTACTTGCAATATAAATTATCAGATTCCAACTATTATCACGTACACCTAATAGAAAAACTCACAAGATTCACAGATACTCTATTCTCCAATGTATAGATCTTTTGCATCTCACGTGTCATTGAGTCATTGTGCACCATAATCCTTTGAGATTGCTCGATCGAGGACCCCAATCTTGTCCAAAAATGAAATCCTCGATGTTACCCATCTATTTTTTTTGCCAAAAATTAATAAATATAAATATTAGCAGCACGCTCTTTATACGATCTACTGCGTATTTTGCATCATATTTTTCAGAAAAAAATCCCCAATGACCCAAAATATGGGACCAACAGGAGGGACAGGTCATCATTAATGATAACCAGCTTATTATGCAATAGGTAGGGGACGTCTCACATGTCCAACATGTTCATCCTATATTTTGGGTCTTTCATATCCTAGTTCATATGCGATTAGCCAAACCATTGAACCCATGTGATTCCGAAATAAAACCAAAAAGAACTTTTCAAAAATCAATTTCTTAATATGAACACAACATAAATTACAGAGTTAATTTCGTCAAAAATTACAAATTATAAACCTCTACAGGCTAAAACGGGTGATGGTGGTGGGCCCTACTGCCCGCAAACAGCCCAACCAGCTCCGGCCTGTACGGCAGAAACGACCTCCTCCCATTTCCCTTCTCCTTGTCCTTCCCGTAAAACAACCTGTGGGCGGTGACCAGATCCATCTCCTTTTTGGGCTTCGGGTTCCCTTTCCCAGCACCCGAACCCGTTTTGAGATCCGCACCCGAATCCGAACTGAGATGCCCAAATTTCTCTTTCCCGTCGCTGTGGCTTCTCCTTCCACCGATCAAATCTTCTAACCCTGAAGCTCTTGGACGCGGGGATCCCGTTAGAGGAAGCTCTCTTACTTGCAGGCGCCGCCGGCCGTCAGGGGGCCCACAAGCCAGTTGAGGCCGCTCGGCTAACGTCGTCTGAGGCTGAGGAGCGGGAGGAGTCTGACCCGGATCGTGAGGGTATTGGATGCGATCCGGTTCTCGAGGAGGAGGTCGCGCGTTGAAGACGGGGTATATAGAGGACGGCCGTTGGAGCAAGATCTCGTCGGCGGGGTTCGCCGCCGATCGACCGCCGTCGCATCCGCATCGATGAATTTCGACGTCGACTCTTCATCGGATTCGACGTTGGGGTTTGCTGCTTGCTTTCGTCGACCACGTCCGTCGATATTTTTTACGAGTTTTTTTTTTGTGATGAGGTTGATGGCGAGCGGGGGGCGGCTGATGTTTATAAGGGGCGCGCAGCCTGCACACGTGTGGTTAGCTGGCGGGGTGTCCACGCGGGGGGGTAAACAAGCGAAGCTCCGGCGTTCTAGAAGGCCAGGTGGGGTTTGGATATGACCGAGCCGTCTTCGCCTTTTTAGGAAGGAGCGCGTAGGGTTGGGTTGGGGTTGGGTTGAGTGGGTTTGGACCCGACAAGAATTTTTTTTTGAGGGGGATTCGCCCGGTTGACTCGGGGAGCGGTGTTCACTTCTTGTTTGGTAGGGATAGAACTTAGAAGCGACTTGGTCATTGAGGAGGTGAAGGTCACAAGCTTAGGTGGTCTTTTTACCCCCTCTTTTTTTGTGTGGCATCGTAATGTACAGACAATGGTTTTGATTGTCTTCATGTGCCGGCTTTTTTTTTAATGAGAGGGGGGTTGTCATTTGCCTATGTTAGGTATGGTAGTGGCAAAATTCAGGCAGCAGAACCTGAACGAGTGTCATAGGAATCTAGAGATTTCCATGACCCTAATAATCAGATGGCTTGCGCCCAGAGCGAACACGTTAGGGGCATGTGTTCTCTTTCCAGCCATATCCGTTTCAACGCTGATATCAGTGGTTTACACATCAAATTACCGTAAAACGTATAAACTTGAAATGCAACGTATAAGCAAATTTCTGAGGCCTCTATATTGTTGAGGATGGATTCAGCTTATTAATGACTCTTGAGGGGGAATACCTTTGCGTTTCGCAGTACCATTGTGACGAGAGCTAGTGTAAATGACGGAACAGAGTTTTTGAGGGCGGTCAATACTGTCTGTCATCGTGCTTTGGTAGGGGAATGAAGGTTTCTTGAAGTAATTGTACTAGAAACGCCAATCACATAGAAGCAAGGGTATGTATAAGTGAGATTCTGTTTGGATTGCAGTGTCACATAAGCGCTGATTAGATGAAAAGAACTTAGCGTCGAGTACTTAGGCCTTGGGCACGAGTGTTGGTTGATCTTGAATTGAAGAATCATATCCTAACAACAATATATTTAGCCCGGCGGCTAAAGGACAAAAACTTGTCATTGACTGTTTGTTTAGGGTGAATCTGTCGTCGTTTGATTCTCTATCGAGCCATGTGAAAAATTCTATTCATTCAAAACCGTTAAAATTGATACGAGTGGATGAAGGGTCAAACGACGACGGGTTCACCCTAAACTTGGTGTGTTGGGGTTTTAGAATATGTAGATCAAGTTAACTGGCCCGAACAAGAGAGGGTCGTGAATTTGGATCCAGTCCGAACCCGAAGTCCGAACGCAATGGCGTGGTCTTTGATTGCGTGTTGTGCTGTTTTTTTATTGCGGGCGGTCGTTCATACAATTTGGGAGTCACGCTTGAGTTTCTTGGGCATAACGAAGCTTTTTTGTGAGATACTCCAACGTGTGCTTTTTATTGACATTTGTAATTCCAGGTTGTTGTGTGAATGGAGACTTGTAACTTGGAAGATTCCCGCCCGATAAGGGCATTTTTGGGAGTAAATTTTTTAGCTTTTATGCTTTTAGGAATAGTAGAAAGTGGAAAAGTGGAAAGTTTGACAATAAGTCACTAGGGAAGAAATGCGTTCATATTATCCAAACTTAGGAAAATAGACATTCTAGAGGGGCAAACAAAAGGAAAATACTTTTTTTTTTTTACAAATCCACAGCACTAATATTGGATCATGTTAGGGATGTTCTCATGTTTCTTTCTTTTTAATTTCGTTTAAATAACAATTTTTGATGCTTTGAAAACGGGTTTTAATTTAGACACTGAAACAAGCATTCTCTAAAACTAAAGAATATTATAAACATGGCAAGAATATTTTCACTTAGAATATAATCAATTGTAATAAAAAATAAATAAACTCGTATTTTTATTATTTTATTATTTTTTTATAATGGGGGGTATCCTATCCTCCTTTTAGCACACATCTAACATCTCATACTTGCAACATTTTCCACTACACATCAATCGATTATGAATTAAAAAACATAAAGAACATTTTTTTTGTGTAGAAAACATGCATCTGCTTATAAACTAACACGTTTAAGTAATATATGGCAATCAGTCTTCAGAGACATGTGTATTAGATATATGATTTTGTTTTTATTTTTTCTTTTCCTTCGTGTTAAAGTCTTGACTTGTCTAAACTAATTCTAGAAAATTTTGACTTTAGGGTGTGCAAAGTTTTAAGTTTGTTGCTTGAAGCATTATGCATGATTACTAAAATTATTAGCTAAGTAATGGTTTTGGTGGTTGCACGGCAGTTCGATCACAATGTTAGTCTTCAGTTGATATTATATATCTCTTCGCAAAGACTTAGCAACAGGGATGTACATAGTTTAGAATTATTATGTGAACAAAACTATGTCCACGTCAAGCTGGATACGGGTATGGATATTAAAAAAAAATATTATTCTCTTGAAAAAGAATGCACATATGTGGATAGTATTCATACGTAATCAACGATCATATAGGCGATATTTATCCATATATAGGATTATATCATATGAGTAGCTAGCTAAATTGAATCCAGTAATATATAAATTGTATTATTTATATTCTCTTTTAGGACCTCGCCCCCTTTGTGTATATTAATTATTGACTTGTTTATTTATTTTGGTAGTTGTTTACATCTATAAAGTCAATATCCATGCCTATAACTGCTTGATATAGTCGTCAGTGCTCATTCGTAAGTTAGAAGTGTATCTTCTTCTAGCATATATACAAACGAGCTAGAATTATTTTTCAATTTTTTGATACATATACTCGATAAAGAATTCTATAGAGAATTAAAAATATAGTAAAATATGTTTGCAGTCTGTATAGGATATGTTTGCCTATCTACTTAAGATGACACGCATGAAAGAGGACACATTGTTTTAAAAATGTAAAAATATCTTATTAATAATATAATATGGGTATTTATTACTTAGCAGAAAAGTTTCATTTTATTATATGGACTGTGAAATATTTTGAACTTGTAATTTCTTGATAATTCACATTTTTTTCCCTACGCTCTGAATAGAAAAGTTGAGAAACCGTTATCAAGGCATTTTGGAACTAATATATAGGTGGCATAAATGAGAAAACAACTTGTAATTTTGTGGGATGAGTAAATCAATGTACTAAAAGAGAGTCAATTAATGTTTGAAATTAATTGTCAAACATGGGATGAGTAAATCAATGTACTAAAAGAGTATTTTCATTTTTGATAGAGATAACCGCTCGTTTTTTTTTTAACATGTAAATAAATATGCTAATTTTCACTTAGAAACCATTCTCATATATACCCCGTATATATATGGTACTACTACTCATATTCAATATAGGACTGAAGTTTAGATCCTGATAAAGGCGGAGCCACTCTTTAAGTCCTCGAGAGGGTCAAGTCAAATTTTTGTTTATGACACAGGCTTGATTCCATTCTTCTCTCTTGGGCCCATCTAACCCACAACAAAACAGTTGTAACACCAAAAAACAAGAGAACAATAAATAGCCTTTATGGAAATGGGTAGGGTTACTGGTTACAATATATTTAGGGTGGAAAAATTCTTTAAGGACCTAAAATATGGGATGAATAAAGGGGACAAGTGAGGTGTCCCCCTCCTATTGGATAATGAGTTGGTCATCATTAATGATGGTCAACTCATTATCCAATAGGAAGGGAACACCTCACTTGTCTCATTTATTGGTCTCATATTTTGGGTCCCTGTAGCAAAGCTCTTTAGGGTGTAATTAACTTATTTATACCCACTTGTAAAAAATACATATTTGAGTGTAAATATTAACAATCAACATCTTTTATACTTATCTATGTGTTCTAAACTTTACGGATACTAAAAATCACATAGATGAAAATTTTCTAGTTTATACATCTAATGACCTAGAAATGAATAGTCTGTAACGGTCTAAAATGCCCATTATTTTGAGTTGTTTGAATTATAGGATAGAACTTCCCAAACCACATGATTTTTGATCCACGCTCATTTGGTGACATGTAGATCACAATGAATGGCATTGATCGTTAACATTGATGGTAAAATATGTGTTTCCAAAGATAGGTGTAACTAAGCTAGTTACACCCTATATGCTTAGTTACACCCTATCTGTATTATAACCCTATACCCCCATGGAAATTTCCAAGTTTAGATTCTTCTATTTTTCCTCCTTACGCAATGAGCTTCAAGCCTTTCCATCATTTAATTTAGGTGTAATAATAATATCATGAGTCTGTTATACGCACTTCACCACCTCATTTCTGTTGGAGACTTCAACATCCATATAAATATCGAGCCTTATCTTAGTAGAGAGGCTTCTCATGAGCTCAGCTGAGAATTAATTTTATAATTCTAGAGACTTGATGTCATGTTTTATCAATTTCACCTTACTACTGCTTGATCCATGTTGTGTTGTCCTGTGAGAAGCTAGAAGGTCAAGGGAGAGAAGTGTGTGGGTTGGTTATTATTAGGACCTAATCCTCTTCAATTATATCTAGGGAGTATCACATTATCGAATTTTAATAAGATTATATTAATCCACATGTCTTTACAAGTCGTGCACATTGTTGGTGATACAAGCATTAAGTGTTATCGTAAATCGAAATCAATTATATTTGATTGTGACAAGTGTTGGGGATATTGGTGATTGTACTGATACAATATTCTAATTATATTAATATTGATTGTGATGATAGACTACTGATGAACAATATTATTATTGCTAATATTGCGTATTGATTGCACTAGTTTGAAATCGATACTGAGGTTGTGATCTCCTTCCTCCGCGTACTTTTTCATAGAGGACTCTTTATAGTATTTCCTCCATATTCATTAGGGATCGATGTGTAAAAAAATGCTGATACAATGTAATCTTTCTTGGCTTTAGTTTATTATGCATGCATGATATGAACCATTTTCCCACAATCCCTTGTGATTATCTATTTATCTAATAAAGGGTTGCTTTCTAGGGGATTGAGATATCTTACTTATCTATTTGATTTGTATCAATGCTTTCTAGTACATTAAATAATCACTTGTTCGTTTTCAAGATTGATTAATCTCGAGATCAGTGATACTCTAAGCTACCGTTAAAATTATTTTCTTCTTTTGGCCTTGACAAAGGTACTAGCTCGGATCTAAAAATGCGATTTCTCATTGTCTAAACTCTCACCTTATCACACTGGCGGATAACTTAAACTCCTGCAATAGAATTACCAGTGCTTATATTCATGAGAATAATAATATGTCATTAGTCGAAAAAGAGTAAAAAATGATAATCTAAAAAAGATAAAGATCTAAAGACCATGTGTTCATATTTTCATTTAATCAATATTTTAACTGAAAATCCTGGATTGTTTCCATACAAATCAATATTTAGACCGAAAATCTTGAGTAATGAATCCAAAGAACCAGCTGGCATATTTTTTACGTCTGCTAATGAATAGCAGGCCAAGTTTTTAAATTTTAAGCCCGTTACGATAAGGTTAGGCCCCATTTTAGAATTTATTATGTTTACATTGGGCCCATACTCGCACTGTTTTGTAAAAAATCAAACCCTGGGCCCAGTAGTTTGTTTAGGCTTTGGTAAGTCCATTTGTTCGTTCATTAGTAATCAGTTAAATTATATGACTCTAGCTCATGTTAAGACAAACTAAATACATATTTCTCCCCCCTCAACATCATTAAATACTTTTATTTATTATTTATAGACCAGGGAGTCTTCTTTGGATTCTGAAATCATCTAGTTGGCTTGATAGATAAATCACACAAGAATTATCTCTCTTCTAGAGCCTGATGACTTCAAAGAACCTCTTGTTTTGTCCCTGTTATGATTTTTCAATGACTATGATTTGAACTTGTGTAATTGCTAGCTAATACCTGCACCTAGGCGGTTGACTTGGACAAACAGGCCATTGGTCTCTGTTTTTTTGTGTGATTACGTAAAATGTACAGCCTTCTAGTCTTTTGGATATATCTGTCTATCTAATATGAAAGTTGTTAGATAGGGTTAATGCTAATCTAATTTCAATTTTATGCCAATTAAAAACTTTCTTGATTAATTAATTCTTGCAAAAAGATATATATGAGTGAGGTATGAGCAAGAATGTAAAATACAAGCACAAAATAGATATACACAAAGCAAACTCAAAACACTATAATATGATCACGGAGTTCGAACATTCCGTCCTACGTCTCCGCTCCCCACTCCCGGGGAGAATCCACTATCACGACACACCCGGTTTGGTAGCCGGAACTTCTCTACACACTCGGTTTTCTAGTTCACCGAAAACTCTACAAGACACTCACAATGAACATACACAAACTACAACCTCAAGTGTTAGTCCTCACGTATCGCCTCCCTCAAGTGCTCGACTTTACTACCTCTCATAGGATCTACTACCGACGTCACTCCTCTTGGTATCGACTACGTCCTCACCACACACTCCTCTCGGTGTAAATGTGTATTACAAAGTGATTCTCACAAATGAAGCTCAAGTACAATGATTTGTTCTCTACCAATGAATGAGAACACTATGAAGCTCACTCTCACTAAATCACTCACCACTACCCAACAATATATTGTATGAATAATATTAAAAGCTCAATTGAGGTGCGAGTGATAAATGAGAACAATAAAATTCTAACTCAAATAGAACTAGCTAAGGTATGAGTATGAAAATCAAATAATAAACAAGCTAGATAAAGGAGTTAGAAATCTTCTCTATAAACACAAGGAACTTTAGGAATGATGACGAGAAAGAATTCCTCAATTGAAATTAAGAGCCTCCTCCATGTGAAAAACTTCTCTTTTGAAACAAAACTTAAAACAAGACTAAAATGCCTCTTAAACACTTATAAAACTTGTTAAAACAATTTTCTTGGGTTGGTTGGAAACTTCAATGCACTGGGGTATTTATAGCAACCCAAAACATTAGAAAATTAAAACTCAAGTAAAAAGACCAAAAACCCATTAGAAAACAAAACAGAGAACTAGTCGTTACTGTGCAACGGCTATCTTGGCAGTCGACCACAGCGCCATGGTCGGTCGACCGCGATAGACTGAAAAACACAGCTGGGTCTATGGAAAATGTGCGGTCAGCCACAACGACACACGCGGTCGACTGAAAACTAATATATAAAAACAGCAGGTTTGAAAATGGACTTTGAGCACATGTAAAAAATAATAAATGTTATCCAAAAATTGTGAAAATTTGGAGAAATTTTATAAACATAAGAATAGACATGTTTGAAAATGAATTTTTTGAATTGAATTTTTTATTTGTAAAAAACTCATCATTTTTGCAAAGTGTACATAATACGTGTTTTACATGAAACTTAAAAATGAATTTTGACAAGTAGAAATATGTTAAAATTTCATGAAATGTTTTTATACATATTATAAAGCATGAAAGTAATATAAACAAGAGCAATAAACCAATATTGCATTGTTTTAACAAATAAACTCATTTTGTAAGAGAAATCAAAAAATGTGTGTGTGTATATATATTGAGCTTGAAATATATTCACACAATATACGTTACAAAATTACTAATATACCTAAGTGATTGCGAACACGACTTGATCTTGAATCTTTAATTCTTTGATATGAACCTGTAACAAGCTACAATCACTAGGAAACATATTAGCTATAAATTGTTTGTAAAATCATCAAAACAAGATAAGAGTGTGGGCTCAGAAACTAGAGTCCTAACAGTTATTTACATGTAATTCTTTTCTTTTTTAATTATTTAATTACATCATTACTCTGAGAGTCTTATGTCAGGTACATCATTTATATTTATAAATTTGACGTGCAGGTTCATTTTTTGTGCCAGTGTACATGTATTTGTTTATGTTTATGTTTTTTTTTAATGAGTAATAGAAAGTTTTGTTGGGATTTTGTCTTTGATTCTTTGTGTAACTTTATGAGAATTAGATAGGGCTAGAGTTCTATCATGATTATGAGTTTGGGTTCTATCATGATTAGGAGTTTGAGTTCTATCATGATTAGGAGTTTGCGTTTTATCATTATTAGAAGTTTGAATCCTATTCTAATTAGGAAGTTAGGCTAGAGATAGGGTTTTGGTGTCTCTATATATATTCTTCTATTGGTGGAAGAAAAATCATGAAGAAAAAGTAGAGATGTAGTAGATGAGAGAGAGAGAGGGTTTCGTAGTCTTTATCCGTGCAAAAAATTACAAGGAGTGAGCTTTGGAGAGAATATGAGAGTTGATTATGTATGTGAGGTTGAGAGATTGAGAGACGTGAGTTGAGTGGTTCCTCTTGTAGTTCTCCCTGATACATAGTGAATTTCTCGTATTGTTGCCCCATGGACGTACGTCGAAGTTGGTCGACTGAACCACGTAAATCTCGATGTTCTTTTTTTTAATTGTGGTTGTTCTATCTTATTGATTGGGGTTGGCTTCCGAGTTGCACATATCATGGTAGGCGAGAAGACTAGAATTCACCAACAAGTGGTATCAGAGCGAATATGATGGATCCGGGAGCGAGTTCACAAGATAGAAGACGACGTCGTGCAAGATTGAAAATTAGCGTTACAAGAATCAAGATGAAAAGAAAAAGGGGGTAAATACTGTAGCGACGGTACTGTAGCAGAACACTGTAGCACGACAGGTACTGTTCACGTGGGGATTCGACGGTCCAGATTGATTTGTTAGCCGATTGAGGATTTGGAGGCGGATTTTGGTGATCCAGGAGTCGTTCCTAGGGTTTTTCGACATGCTGAGTTCGTTTTTGGCATCGGTCTCATCAAATTCAAACTTTACGGTGACTGATTTGAATTTTAATTAGAGAATGATGACTTCTTCGGATCCGAAGTTTGATATTACGCTATTTAACGGCAAGACAAATCTGATGGTAGATAAGGAATAGGAGTTGGTTGGTGTGTATACTTGAGGAGGATAGTGCCAGATTAGGTGGAGCTTGCAAGCGGGCATGACCGAGTGACACACATGGAGATGAAGATGGTGGCGTTGGACTTGAAGATGATGAGCGCTCATATTCAGTCCAAGCCAAGTGATGGAGGAGATAAAGACATCCAGCTCGTAGTGTGGAGTAGGAGAGATGCACTGATATAGTTTGAGACAAGCGATGCAGGTAGAGCACAAGGATAACAAGCGGGGGAAGACTATTGTCAGGCTCAAGTTGGGAGGACAAGTATGATTGATTTGCTTTTGATGTTAGAGGTGGTGAAGATATATTGGTGTACACAAGAGAGGTGGAGGTGCCACGACGAAGCAGATGATAGCGAGGGTCTGGGACGTCCCAGTTGGAGTGTAGGTGCTTCAATTTGGAGTGCGAAATAAATAGAAGACTCTAGCGAGAGAGGCAAAGTTGCAAGATGACCATGATATATCTTCAAGGGAGTTTGGGAATCAAATCCAAGGTGGAGATTGTTGGGATTTTGTCTTTGATTCTTTGTGTAACTTCATGAGAATTAGATATGGTTAGAGTTCTATCATGATTAGGAGTTTGGGTTCTATCATGATTAGGAGTTTGAGTTCTATCATGATTAGGAGTTTGGGTTTTATCATGATTAGGAGTTTGAATCATATTCTAATTAGGAAGTTAGGCTAGAGATAGAGTTTTGATTTCCCTATATATATATATATATATTCTTCTATTGGTGGAGGAAAAACCATGAAGAAAAAGTAGAGATTGTAGGCGTCAAAAAATGCTAATAGATATCCAAACATAGAGAAGATCACCCAAAAATCACAAGAATTGATCTCATACTGTTTTGGAAAAACCAAGACAGATATGAACTGTCTCGCCAGCGAGACAGTCTTTACTGTCTCGCAGCGAGACAATCTTTTACTGTCTCGCAGCGAGACAGTGTTTACTGCCTCGCAGCGAGACAGTGTTTACTGTCTCGCCAGTGAGACAGTGTTTACTATCTCGCCAGCGAGACAGTGTTGAAATGGTACAAAACCACCTTGATAACTGCCCTACACGTGTCCATTAACTGCCAAGGGACGTGAGAAACATCGTGGGTGAAAATCACGTGAATAACTGCCAAAATAACGGAGTTTGAAACGTGGGAAGGCAGTTAAAACGAAAACTGCCAGACAATTACTGTTTCCGAGATAGTATTTACTATCTCGCGGGCCTGTCTCACGGCCTTAACGTGTTGTTTTGTTGAGTTTTGTGCAGTTATTTCCCTGAGGCTATAAATACCCCCCCTGGGTCATTTCTGACGAGGATCGAGCACATTATTGAGCAATTTAGAGCAGAGAGAGAGCAGACACTATTGTTCTTGGATTCCCTTGAGATTCGAGCTTTGACTTGATCTTAAGAAGAACGACTATCTTACTTTGATAAGATCTTCGTTTCAAATTCTCACTTCGATAAACGAAGGAAGAATCATAAAGCCCCATTCACGATCTGTGATTCGGCGGCCCACGAGTCAAAGCGCTCACGGCACATGCAAGGTCCCACAAAAACAAGAATCGATAGACGATTTTTGTGTTATTTTCCAAGAGAGTTGTAATTTGCTTATTTTTCGTTGTAATTCTCTGTGAACAAATTAAGTTTTAATGGAATCTACAATGAAAACAACTTTTGACGAAAACAGAGATGTAGTAGATGAGAGAGAGAGAGTTTCGTAGTCTTTATCCGTGCAAAAGATTATAAGGAGTGGGCTTTGGAGAGAATATGAGAGTTGATTATGTATGTGAGATTGAGAGATTGAGAGACGAGAGTTGAGTGGTTCCTCTTGTAGTTTTCCCTGATACATAGTGAATTTCTCGTATTGTTGTCCCATGGACGTATGTCGAAGTTGGTCGACCGAACCACGTAAATCTCGGTGTTCTTTTTCTTGATTGTGGTTGTTCTATCTTATTGATTGGGGTTGGCTTCCGAGTTGCGCATATCGTGGTAGGCGGGAGGACTGAAATTCCCTAACAAGTTCATGAACATGTAGATGTTTTCTTTTTCTTTCTTTATGCCATGTGCGCGTCACAAATAACTACTTTGATGAGCATGCATATTGAAACTTGTAAGATCAGTAGAGGAACAAGGATTCTGCTTGAGGGAGGCCAAGATACAACTGCCATATATTAATAAATAAGTAATCAAATATGACAATGTGTAATAAAATTTTATATATGTAAGTAGGTGGAAGCAAAATACAAGATAATATTTGTATAATAAATATTTTTATTAATACTTAAATCATCTTTAACATAAGCACCTATATTGAATCAACATGCTTCAATCTACTAAATATTCATTATAAAAATGTGTTAATTATAGTTTTTTCATAATGACAAACTATAAATTATATTCTGTTTTAAGACCTATCAAATTGACGACACAGTATAAACTTATATCATTAAATTTATTTCAAACAATAATAAGAATAGATGAATCAATTTTAACTTTCACATCTCTGCAAAATAATCGTAGAAGTACATGAACATAAAAAATGAATTTTGCCTATCTACTTCTTAATGTAAAACTTCTTGAAGATGAGAGAACCCTACGTCACAATTTGATCACAAACTGTAAAATGACAGGATCAAGGCGTTTCACAATTGAAAATGTGAAAGATTTGGGGAACTAATTTTAAATATAAAATATTTGAGGGCCAAATCTCAGAATAGGAAGAGTTGGGAGACTAGTTTTAAATATGAATCTAGTATGTCTAGTGCACGCGATGCGTGCGTAAACAACATATTTGTGCAAAAAAATTGTTAGTATTGTTATGTAGAGAAGACAATAGGAAATTGCCAATATTATGGTTTGATCAACATAACATGAAAAGAATTTTAAGTTATGGTAAATGTACACTAAACCCCCATGAATTTTCACCATATTGCAGCAAATCCCTATAAACTTCAAAATCACACTAAAACCCCAATAATTTTTGCACAAAATCCTAATATCTTTTGGGTAAATTGCATTAGGCTCACAATAACTATCAAAATGCATTTTTGTATTGTTTTCTGATTCTAATTTACAGGGGTTATCTGCAAAATGCAGAAATGCATTGTCGTTTAGTGTGATTTTGAAAGTTCATAAGGTCTGCCGCAAAACACTAATTGTTCATGAAGATTTAGTGTAATTGACCCTTTAAGTTATATGCAACATCCATATTGAAAAGTACTAAAATAACTAATTTCGAATCTCAAGTTTTACTCACAGTGAGAGATTGGATATTAGATAAGAAATAATTGAAAGCATTACATTACATACAATTGAATAGGAAATTTTAAATGTACATAGTTATAAAATAAAATAAAAACTTTGAAAAATACATGAAACTTACCTATAAAAAGTCCTATTATTAGAGGCAGAGCTTCTGTTGAATCTTGCAAAAGAAGATGGATGTGGAATGAAGAATAAAGAGATTGGTTTTGATTTTTTTTTCCCTTTAGGTTTAAAATGTGGGTAAGTGGGGAATGCTTGTGGATGGTTTAAAACATGGAAGGTGGGAAGTTAAGAGCAAATATAGGCCATGTAATTATTTTTGATTTTCCAATCTTGCCCCTAGGTAAACATTTTTAAAACCTTTAGGCCCCGTTTGGCAAAGGGTTAATAAAGAGGGGTTAAAGAGAAGGATTAATGTACTTAGCTCATTTGATAATCCGAAGGATTAAATTATTAACCCGTTAAATAAGTTTTATTTTAGCCCTTATGATCAGTTTTAGTGTTTGGGAATAACAATGATTTTGACTATTTTCTTTATAATTAGAAGGGTTAACTCTTATTCCATCTAAATAGGAGTATTAGTAAACCCCTCATTTTGAGGGGTTAACTCATTTTAACCCCTCTAGATGGGTTAACTTAACCATTCTATATTTTTTATGTTTGACAAATTATGGAGGGTTAACTCACTTTAACCCTTATATAGATTTGTTGTGTTTGGCAGGTTAAGAAGGGGTTAAGTCTCCTTAACCCCTCACTTAACCCTTTGCCAAACGGTACCTTAAGCTGCAAGGACATGTGTGAGTTTACAACAAATGTGACCAAGCGGAGGTATAACACTAAAAAAATGGTCCAAAATGTTAACTTCTCTTAATAATAAGTAGTAAATAATAAGAGATATCGGAGGACCAGTTTTTAAATATAAAATGATTGAGAAATATGAAAAGGAACACATATTATACATATATGCTACCGATACATGTTTACGAAAAGCAAGGGGGTATCCCCTGGCTCCATCGTTATGTAAGATCATATTTTCTTACATGAATTTATCTACACTGTGTAAAAGTGCAGATAATTAGCTTACGTTATGTGACGCAAGGCTATTTAAAAAAAAAAAAACTTGAATGATGGAAGAAAATTATATCTTCGGCTAAATTCAAGCTTAATTTGATGCAAAGAAATTCGGTATAAAGAATCATCTTCAGCTTGATTAAGAGATTACATAGGCAAAGTTAATCTCTGTTTATGTCAATTTTTATGTATAAGTTTAATTTTTTTTCTTTATTAATGTATAACTTTTCATTGCTGATCATTGATTTCTCGACAAAGCCACGTGTGCTCTTCCACTAAAATATTCACCTACTTCACAAAACAGATGAACATTGAAGACCGCCAATAGAAGTCAGCCACGTGTAACACTAAGGCGGGTCCCACTATGGTAAAGGCGTGTCACTCGCTGCCAAATGTGTTTGGGGTTTTTTGGTTGACGAGAACGCCCTCAATGATTTGGGCAAGTTATACGCAAAGGGGATCACTTGAAAGGGACATTTCCGTCATTGTTAGAGGTGATTGGTTTCGTAAAAATTTAGAGAGCTTTTGCATATATATGTGTAAATTTATCCGTAAATCTTGATATTTACAGAATTACCACTTATGTTTTCGGTTCGATCAACTATCCTTTTTTGAAGCGGTTTCTTTCACATTGATTTTTTCCATCCCTTAAGCTTAACGGTTTTAGTTTTTAAATATGAAAATGTTGCAAACCTATTGAAAACTACTAGAATTTATACATTGTCCCGTTTAGAGACTAACATTGTTAAGTTGAAAGGGTAGAAAGATCCAATTACATATGAGTTTTGGGAGGTGATTTCACAAGTGCAAAATTTTGGAAGGTGAATTTACGAACATGAAAGTTTTGAGGGGTGTATACATGCAAAAAATTAACCTAAAATTTAAACATCAAGTTTAATTTTCTTTTGGACACCGCCATTTAGGTTACCAACAGAAATAACATTCACTACAAGAAATTACATCTTTAACGAAGGGATTTCCCTTCGTTAAAGAGTTAAAAACCTTCGTTATTGTATGCTAACGACGAGAGAAAATCCCTTCATCACCAGTCGTTGAAGCCCTCTGTTTTCGGAGAAAGTTGATGTTTTCATTGCTATCGAATCTATTACAACTTTAGTCGTTACAATAAACTCGAATAAAATAAAAAGTTGATCTTTTTATAAGATCTCCTTACACAATGAAAATAAAAAAATTTACAACTTTATCAAACAAACGCAGAGATCGTTTATCGGTCTTCTGCTTGCGTGGGTGTCTTTGCATGTGCCGGGGTTTATCCGTAGACCACCGTCGATCAGATCTGATTACTGAAAAATCGGGCAGAGCTTCGTTAATTCGCGAAGGAATCAAGAAACCGTAGCGCTTATCTCGGCAACGGCGAGATAATTGCTCTTCTTAAGATTATCGCAACGGGATAATCTTAAGGAACGAACCCGGGGAACTGCAGATCTGAAGAATCTCTCTCTCTCTTGCGTTGAAGAACTCGATCCGATCTCTCCTCCTCCTCTCTGAAATTCGTGCACCTTCAGTCTTCAATCCGGTAGGACTTCGCCTAATCTCCAAAATTCCAGATCCCAAAAAAATGAGGACCCGGGACTGTATTTATAGGCTCCAGGGGGTTTCGGGCGATTAAAACAGCCTAAAAGGCCATTTCTGCATTGGAGACACCCCAGGGTGTCTCAAACTGGGCCGAGACACCCTAGGGTGTCTCGGCCTTGGCCGAGACACCTTAGGGTGTCTCGCCCGTGCCGAGACACCTCGGGTGCCCCAGTTCAGCCTGAGACGCTCCGTTATGTCTGTTTGATTGTTTCCGCCATAAATTCTTCGTCCGAACTTGGATTTGAGTGATTCCAAGTGTGTTGGAAAGCTGACGAAAAGTTCTATAAGCTCCAATGATTATATCATCAATTGAACAAACGAGACACGAAGGGTATTTCACCGTTTGTGAACGATACGAGGTTCCCGATCAGTTCGTATCTTCATCATTCCGAAGTTCCGTTGTTTCACGTAGTTCGTCGGTTTACTTCAAGCGTTCACCGACATCAATCAAGCTTCTGTGAACCAGATGGTCATGTTCATCGTCATTTCTTAACACTGAGCTATTCGTGGAGACCTATAGGCAATTTTTGATGCCTACAGATACCCCCTTCAAAGCATTCCAGACTCATTTCTTTTGTAGAAGAGGCTAGAATACTTTGGATGTGATTGGTCCAGCCTTCAGTCGGCGTAAAGGACCTGTAGTTAGCTTTGATTCTTGACTCCTTCGATTTTCAGTCTACTCGATGCTTTGAGGAATAGCTAAAATCCTTCCGGCGTTGCGTTTATCGTCTGGCCGTCGTCGAAGTCTCAAATCTACAACTGATGAGTTGAGTTTGGCTCGTGTCATTGAGTTGACTTTTTGATCGCAACGCGTTGACTGGCGTTGACCTAGGGTTACTTGTTGACCGGCGTTGACCCTAGGGTTTCGAACGTCGTACGTTGACTTTTTTGGTCGCAACGCGTTGACTGGCGTTGACTTAGGATTACGCGTTGACCGGCATTGACCTTAGGGTTTTGAACGTCGAACGTTGACTTTTGATTGCAACGCGTTGACTGGCATTAACCTAGGATTACGCGTTGACCGGCGTTGACCTAGGGTTACGGATTGTTCGGTGTTGACTTTGGGTTTCAGACCGCCCGACGTTGACACAGTTTATACTCGTACGTTTACTGGAGTATACACAGTTTAAGCTCTTAAGGTATTGGAGCACGGCGGTCCCAAGTGTCGGGGCTGCAGGACCAACTGTTAAAGCTGATTCATCTGCATTTGTGGATATTATCTTAATGTTATTGGATAATCGAATCACGAGACCAACTAACGGAGCTGATGCATTAATGACTCGCACTTATAAATTCTCAGCCATCAACGGGTTTGATTAGCCTTTACCGACTACCGTTTGAGTCGGGCTAGTATGCAGATTGTTTAGATCCGTTCTGCACATAACGTTGTGCTAAAAGAGTTAACTCTTTTAGTGCTACGACATTGAATACGTAGACTTCATCTTTCTCACGGGAATAGACTACCCGGCAACGTGTGTTAGACGTAGGCTTAGGATTTTTGGCAAATCCTCAGCCCTCAACGGATTTGATGTGCCTTTACCGACTACCGTTCGAGTCGGGCTAGCAAGCGGATTGTTTACATCCGTTCCGAATGTGACGTTGTGCTAAAGGAATGAACTCCCTTAGACTTGATGCTACGACTTCGAATACGTAGACTTCGCCATTGTTACGGGAACAGGCTACCCGGCAATGCGTGTTAGGCGCTGACTTATCTTTATTTAGGATTCAGGATAAAAGTCCCCAGACTCGGATTCTGGTGTCTTCTTCAATCGGTAAAAGACTAAATAACAACCTGCCACAATGTCGAATATGTGGGCTTTCATTCCTTTTACGGTTAAGAACTAACCGGCAACGCGTGTTAGGCATTTACTTATCCCTACTTAGGCTTCGGGATAAAATACCCCAGACTGGATTCTGGTATCTTTTTCAATCGGTGAAAGACTAAACCGGTAACGTGTATTAGACGTAGGCTTATCTCTATTTAAGAGTCGAGATAAAGTTCCCCGTGCATAGGATGTACGGATTTGAAGTTGAGAATTGTGTCTTTTCTCAGGGTAAAGACGAACCCAAAATGAAAGAGGAAGAATTTTATATTCTATCTCCCGGCACCAAAGAGGAAGAATTTTATATTCTATCTTCAGTTGGAAAGGAAACTCGAAGTGGGATCTCCACCCCCAGAATCCGGAAAGATGAAACTAGGAGTGAGATCTCCACTCCGAGAATCGGAAAGATTCAAGTAACCCTAACTTTTATAGGATTGGTTGCTTGATCCAAGAAAAGAGTTCCTCATTTATTGAGGGGAAATTCCGATTTCGACCCTAACTTTTATAGGTTTGGCTGAAAAGGAAAAAGATGAAAGTCTTTCGTTTATCGAAAGGGATAACTCAATCTTAGTCCTA
Source organism: Asparagus officinalis (assembly GCF_001876935.1). NCBI lineage: Eukaryota > Viridiplantae > Streptophyta > Magnoliopsida > Asparagales > Asparagaceae > Asparagus > Asparagus officinalis. The sequence goes on along the minus strand of NC_033794.1, from coordinate 111,561,735 downwards.
ACTATCTGCAGGTTTGACCAAGTGAAGTTGGAGACAATCCTAACTTTTATAGGTTTGATTGCTCAATTGAAAGTGAACCTCTCGTTCATGAAAGGAATCGAGAGGAGAATCTGGTTATGGCCCTAACTTTTATAGGTTTGACCAAGGGAGTAGTGGACGTGGGAGGTTTGAGGCGATCTTACCTTTTATAGGCTTGATCGTTCAATTTAAAAGTGGACCTCTCATTCATGGAAGGAATCGAGAGGGGACTTTGGTTATGGTCCTAACTATAGGAAGGTTTGACCAGGTAAACAGTGAGAGTGGGAATACAAATCACAGTGGGGGTTTAGTGTTTATCACTTTGTTCGTAATTATCGGGTTATCCCTAAGAAAATTACATATAGCGTTCTTCTGGGAACTTCCCATTACATGAATCATCCACCCCCAGCTTCTTTCTTGGAACTGGGTCTGACTTTGTACTCCGTTACATGTCCGGGTTATCCTTAAGAATATTAGCGTAACATTCTCCAGGAACTTCCCATCAACGGTAGGAAACAGTTTAGACTCATATACCTATTGGAGTATCAGGGAGCAGTTTAACCTCATATACCGATTGGAGGATTGAGAAGCAGTTTATACTCGTATACTCTTCGGAGTATTGAGAAGCAGTTTATACTCTTATACTTGTCGGAGTGTTAAGAAGCAGTTTATACTCTTATACTTGTCGGAGTCCTGAGAAGCAGTTTATACTCGTATACTCTTCGGCGCAGTACTTCGGATCTGTAGTATTGTCAGCTTCCTCCTGATTTGTGATGGGCGGCAGCTTGATCTTGTTGTTTTCAAGAAGGGTCTCGAAGATGGCTGAAACGTCTTCGTCCTTGAATGAGTACTCTTTTTGGAGCCTCGGATCCGAACTATTCTGCTGTCTTCGGGACTGCTGTTGCGACGTTTGATTAACATCAATAACTGTTGTAGGTGTCTTCCCTTCATTATGGGAAACGAGACCCGGATTCAGAGGGTTAGTCATCGGTTGGCATCTTTCAACCTTCCTCCTTCTAAGGAATCGTTCGGCCTGCTCTCCGCGCGCCTTCAACTCTCTCTAGGTGTTGAGTGGCTCTACTCTCATAACGTCCAAGATGTTAATGGATAAGTTGTTATGACAGGTTTGCAAGACGAATTCCTCCGTGACGGGATCCTTGCAGTTCATTGCCTGATTGCGAAAGCGTTTGATGAAGGTATCCACCGACTCTCAGTCTTTTTGTTTCTCATCGAAGAGTGTCCCGATCGACACTTCGGCGTCATCATCGAAGAAATGAGTGAGGAACATGCTTTCCAGGTCCTCCCAGCTGTTGATGCTTCTGGGCTTGAGGCGGCGGTACCAATCGAAGGCGGGCCCGCGAAGGGTGCCAACAAATGACCGGACCATCAGAGGCTCGTTGCCAGATATCATACCCAAATGGGACTTGAAGTAGATCAGGTGCTGAGAGGGCGAGCCATTCCCGTCGAACGGCGTGAAGTTGATCAGGTTGAACTTCGTCGGATACGGGATCGAATCCCACTCTTTCGGGTAAGGACACGGAATGCCGGTCTTCTTTACCTCTTGAGCAGACATTAAAGCGTTAATTTTGCTCTCGAGGTCCTTCATCTTTTCGTCCTCATCTATATCCTGTTTTGGACAATTCTTGAGAGAAATAACGGGGCCACCCCCAGCATTATCATCTTTGGTGGGACCACCCCCAGTATTATTATCCTTAGTGGGACCACCCCTAGCGTTGTGTTCATCCACATCTGAATCGCTACCTGCTTGGTTAGCAGTGTTGTGACGGCTAGACTCACCTAGCTGATTCGACAAAGCTCGAATTTGTTGGTCGTGTATTTGTCTCATCTCCTGCATAGCCATTTCCATCTCGATCTTGAATGCCTCTTTCTGCTTGGCTAAGGCTTCTTCAACCATTTTGGTTACTTTCTCGGTATTAATCATAAACACTTCACGGGATTGTCCCGGACTGGATACTGTATTATCAGAAGCGATTGCCGAGTTAGCATCCGATGCTTCATTATCCGAGGATAACCCTCTCTGCATTCTCTGATAATCCCTTTGTCTAATAGTTCCTGATTGTAACCGGGTTAGATGATGCGATACAAGCGGATCAGAGCTAGAAGGTCGAATCGATTTTCCCTTATCAACCATATTGATGGTAACCTCTGGGGGTTCATCACCTTGAACGACCGATCGTTTCTTATGGAGACGCTTTTGATTGGACTTAGCCTTTTCGTTGGAGATCCTCTCAAATACCGAGACCCTCTGTGGAGCGGTCTTGGGGCGGCTACATGCTGATAATACTGCCCTGATAATTTTGATACACGGACAGTGAGAGTCCGCTTCCCGGGTACTTTTCTTTCGAGATTTATTTGTACCCCCAGCCCGATAGTACAACTCATCGACGTTGCGGTCAGAGCAACCTATCGGCTGTTTACATAAATTCTCAGGTATAACGCATTCTTCTGTTTGACGCGTTTTCCTCTGAGTAAACATCGCCTTGTTGGCGTCTACAGGAGTCACACGCTTGGAATCACACCTTTGTGAGGATGAAACCTTAACGGGCTCCTGATTTTCTACGCGCACCGACAAGCGGGCCGTTGCAGAAATCATTTTGTTAGGAGGTCGTGCACGCCCCCTAGTCTGGATGTTGGCTCGAAGCTCCTTCAACGGTCTCAAGCTTTCCTTAACAGACGCTTTTCCTCGATCCTCGGGTAGAGAACCGATGCGATCCTTCAACGGGACTCTAGCTTTGGGGATATCCACGTTGTCATAGAGCTTCACCGGAAGTACGGGAGCAATAGGAGTGGAATCTGGAGTTAACAAAGGCCGGAAGGCAGCTTCGGATGCTTTTGCCTTAGGCGCTGATTTGCCTTTTGGCGCCCAAACTTGTTTGGATCTCGGCGATCTCTTAACTGCCTCTTCCTTTTGCATTTCCTGTGCTTTTCGCACAAGGGTCCGGGCATGCGCAAGCAAGGCGTGGCACTTCTGGATTCGCTCCTCGAGAGTAGAGCGAGTTCTTTGGACACGAACCCATTCATTAATTGGAGATCGAGAAGAAGATTCCGATGCTGGTCGTGGCGACAGATTAGCCACTTGGCACTTTCTGAGCTCCAGATCTGCTTGGTAATGGAGTCCATCCATCTAATCCAAAGCCTTGGCGAATTGGCGCGCGAGACGTTGTCGTTTCCTTTGACGTGCTCTCTTTGATAGAGTTGGCGCGCCTTCAGCAGTCGACTCCTTTATCGTAAAGGAGTTCAGATCTGCAGATCTGGTCTCATTGGATGCCGGCGGATCGTTGCAAGGTACGACTGTAGCATCGGCTATGGGGAGATCGATTTCTTGGTTCTTCAGATCTGAAGACCGACGGATCTTCTGGGAGGAGGAGGCCTTCCTGCATCTGCAAGGAGAGGCAGATCTGGAGGAGGAGGAGGAGACATACTCCTCGAACTTCTGCTGGTCGAACTCGTATTCGACCTCTTCAGCCACGGGGATCTTGATCGTTGGCTGCGGCACGACAACCTCGGCAGCGAGGCTGTTGGCTCCCACTGTGGTCGCCAGTTTGTTTTCGGAGAAAGTTGATATTTTCATTGCTATCGAACCTATTACAACTTTAGTCGTTACAATAAACTCGAATAAAATAAAAAGTTGATCTTTTTATAAGATCTCCTTACACAATGAAAATAAAAAAATTTACAACTTTATCAAACAAACGCAGAGATCGTTTATCGGTCTTCTGCTTGCGTGGGTGTCTTTGCCTGTGTCGGGGTTTATCCGTGGACCACCGTCGATCAGATCTGATTACTAAAAAATCGGGCAGAGCTTCGTTGATTCGCGAAGGAATCAAGAAACCGTAGCGCTTATCTCGGCAACGGCGAGATAATTGCTCTTCTTAAGATTATCGCAATGGGATAATCTTAAGGAACGAACCCGAGGAACTGCAGATCTGAAGAATCTCTCTCTCTCTCTTGCGTTGAAGAACTCGATCCGATCTCTCCTCCTCCTCTCTGAAATTCGTGCACCTTCAGTCTTCAATCCGGCAGGGCTTCGCCTAATCTCCAAAATTCCAGATCCCAAAAAAATAAGGACCCGGGGCTGTATTTATAGGTTCCAGGGGGTTTCGGGCGATTAAAACAGCCTAAAAGGCCATTTCTGCGTTGGAGACACCCCAGGGTGTCTCAAACTGGGCCGAGACACCTCGGGTGCCCCAGTTCAGCCTGAGACGCTCCGTTATGTCTGTTTGATTGTTTCCGCCGTAAATTCTTCGTCCGAACTCGGATTTGAGTGATTCCAAGTGCGTTGGAAAGTTGACGAAGAGTTCTATAAGCTTCAATGATTATATCATCAATTGAACAAACGAGACACGAAGGGTATTTCGCCATTTGTGAACGATACGAGGTTCCCGATCAGTTCATATCTTCATCATTCCGAAGTTCCGTTGTTTCACGTAGTTCGTCGGTTTACTTCAAGCGTTCACCGACATCAATCAAGCTTCTGTGAACCAGATGGTCACGTTCATCGTCATTTCTTAACACTGAGCTGTTCGTGGAGACCTATAGGCAATTTTCGATGCCTACACCCTCTTCGCTAAAGGGTCACGAAGGGATATACTACCCATCGTTATAGAGTCTATAACGACAGAACATATTACCGTCGTTAATATTTACGACGGTAATTATCACCGTCGTTACTATCAGTGACGGGGATATTTTCCCGTCGTTACCATCAGTGACGGGATATTTTCCCGTCGTTACTATTAGTTACGGGGATATTTTCCCGTCGTTACCATTAGTTACGGGGATATTTTTCCGTCGTTGAAGACTAATTAATAACGGTTGGATACCGTCGTAAAAGTCCTCATAATGGGTAATTAGTAACCCATTAATGACGGTACTTTCCCTTCGTTGATGAACAAAATACGGTTTATAAAACCGTCATTGTAAACTATAAATTTCTAATATACATTAATAATAATTTTTTCATTCATAGGCAACTATCATATTATTCTTAACCTGACACTAAGATTCACAACACAAATATATTAAAAATACCCAATAATGAATAAAAGAGAAAATAAAAATTTTATTCATTAATAACATCAATAAATAAAATTCCATCATCCTCAAATATTCAATACTAATAACAAGAGTTAATATCCTAATTATTCCAAAGAAAAATACATGAAACTATCTATAACAAATTAAAATAAAAGTTTGGGGAAGACACATTCTTTTATCTCTAATCATCGTCAAAAGAAGACTCGAGCTGCCCCACCTCTCCTAATCTTGCATGGAGAGCCTGAAAAATAAAAAAAACACATAATTAAAAATATCAATTAAGCAAATATTATCTTATTAAGTAAATTTTATATTTTTAGTGCAAGTAGTCAATCATAAAAGTATAAGAGATTTTACAAAAAATAATTACCTAGTCCTGTACATGTTCTCGAGTTTGAGGAGTCAATGAAGGTGATTTCCTAAAAAAAAAAAATTCTTGCATAACTTTCACTTGTGACTCCAACTCAGACATCCTTTGTTGTTGTTGTTCTTGCTCATCTAAGCATTGTTGAAGCATCTGGTTCTTTTTTTTCTTCTATAATCCATGCTTCCAGATCAGATCGACTAGGGAGCGGTCCTCTTAAATCTTTCAAAGTAGTCCCGCCACCAAATACAATGATGTGACCATGAGATTGCTTCCCTTAGATTTTCTCAACTATCTCAATGTCTGAAAGTGAAGGGTTTACTTGTTTGACTTGAACAATTTCATCCTATAAAAATTAAATTCATATGTTAGTACTATATAATGCATCATTATCAAACTTAAATACATATTCTACTTACATATTTATCTTGATCCCCAATATCTAGTGTTGCATTAGCTTTCTTTCGAGTTTCATGAAACATTTTATAAAAATCACAGCAGTATGCACATCCTTAACCTTTTAAACATTCAATATTTTAGCCCCAGCAAGTCCGCATGTGTTATGCTTAATCTAATTTTCAACTTTATAACATCTATAGGCTTTTTGTGCCTTGTAAAAAAAATAACATCTTATAAAAGAACACAGGTATACACATTTGATCTTTTAAATGTCCAATGTTTTAGTCTCAGCAAGTCCGCACGGGTTATGCTTAATGTAAGCCATGCTTCACACACTTACCAGAAAATTACGCTACGTAGCTGACAGGATAATGTTAAACAACATTAAGAGCTACAGAAGTTGCTAGGATGTGTTCAAAGTGCCTAATAAGTTACACTGTATGGTTAATTCATAAAAATTTGCAAGGCACACGCCGCACATCAATTTCCATAAGATACTAAAGACATTGAATAAAGAAAACTAATGAGAAAAATACACATAAACAACAACAATTGGTAGGATGTGTTCAAAGGGCCTAAAGTTACACTGTATGGTTTAATTCATTAAAATTTTGGAAGACACTTCAACATCCATGAGTCCATAAAGAAATTTAAAGAGAAAAAAATATGTACTAAAGTAATTAAAGTTCTACATGTCAAAGGATCTACACCTCAATATAAACATTTAACAAACTGAAATAATTCCTTCATAGACTAAAAAACTAAAATACTGACGGCTTACAATTAGAGCAGCTGAGCGGCAAAATGTAGTACCAGTGGCGTTTGTAGCAGCATACTCATGGTACTCAGCTTCAAGAAAATGGCGCTGCTCTGCTGCCATAGCAAGTATCCGAGGATCACACAAGTCCAATGGAGTACCAATGATGGTCCAACCTCCACTGCGAATATACAAAAAGAATAATTGAATCTTATAATCATATTATTAGTCAGGAGAAAACATTGCCCAAATCACATATTAACTGAAAAGATAAGCCAAGCAAGTATACATACATACCTAATATCAATTGTAGTCTCATCTGGGTTAGGTCGAGGAGGTGCAGTATAATCTGGCTTGTATGGCTGAAAATCATGAAATTAATAACTGGTTATAATCAATTCCAATTTTAGCAATATCCTTGCACAGTGTATCGACTTAAAAATATTAACAAAAAAAACATTAATAAGAAACCAGAATTAGAACTCAACTCATAGCAAATCTCACACATTATGTCTCCTTTTTCATTGCACCAACGCTGCACACATGCCCTATGAGCATACTGTAGATACATAAGAAAGGTTGATAAATTAAGAGAATGTACTATAATGCAAGGAAAGAAAACATACTTTTACTTCATTAAATAGCCAAAATCACTCACTATATGCAATTGACTTGACATAGAGGGGAAAATTAACCTCCTTTTGGTCTGTTTTATCAACCATAATGCAGTCAAATTGATTCACAATATGTATTCTTTTAAATAGAAATCTTTCAAGATAATCTAGGTATAGATGTGTTTTCTTTCCATAAGAATGTGAAGTATATCGGATCCAAAACTAAAACGCATCACACGATTAATTAGTGATCGACAAGGTTAAAATGTGGGTGAATGTTGTTATTTTCAATCCTTTACCCAAGTCAATGTGATTTCACCCCATTATTGTCAAATTATTGATTTAAAGTTTTAGTACCCTCTTACTTACAAATAATTACAAAACAAGTACAGCTGTATCTAGTAGAAAAAACTACGAACCTGGCAGAAATCGATCATTTGGTTGATTCGTAACAACTTGTTGATCTTCAAGAAAAGAGGAGTCATTTCCACTAGAAGGAGAGGTTTCCTCTTCTTTCTCCTCACGAGTTTCTTCAAAACCAAAGTTCAATGGCTCATCTTTATTTGTTCTGGACATCAAGAGGTAAACCTTCTGCAGGTCATTCGCTAAATTTGGTATAGACTTCCGTTGCGGGTTTCTGAATGAAGAATGAAGCAAATATAGAACCATTATCATGTTAGAACGAGAAGTAGCAGCAATTAATAGAATTATTTCAAAAGAAACAAGTGATCATCTCATTTGAATCTCATTAAATCTTAGATACAGAGATAAAGGTGACACTGTCTTGATAATTCTTCAAAAATCTGGACTTACATCTGATACATGCTTATTAATGAAGGTATGAATTTGAAAACTCTGGAGTGTCAAATTGTAACACAGAACTAACAAAAGTTCGAAACTTTGGTGTATTAAAGTTAGCCAAATTCAACATACTGAACAGAATGAAATCACTAACCTTGGAAGAAAGTGCTCGGCGCCACGAAATCAAACCTGACCAGCGACACACCAAAACCCTAGATTTCAGGGGTTTAGGGGTGAGATTCACCGGAGGGCATCGAGGACGATCATGACGAGGCGATTGACAGTTGGCCGGGTCCAACACTTGCCATCGGGCTCGGGTTCGGGTTCAGGTTGAGAGGGGAAAGAGCAGGGGTTGCTGGAGTTGGCTTGAGAGAGATCAGAGCAGTGGCTGAAGGATGAGAGCTCGGTGCGAGTGAGGAGGAAGCCGTGGCTGAAGAGGAAGATGACGAGGGAGTGGAGGGGGAGGATCAAGAAGAAGGGCCACATGAGGGCCTATTTCGTTGGCCTCCCAGTCGTTGCCGCCATTAAAATTTAGGCAAAGAGGCCGAGAGAGGGGAGAGGATTTGTGAGATGCAAGATCCACCGAGTTCAGAAATATTTGGGCAAAAAGTATTAGTGTTTTAAGGGAAAGACAAAACCCTAATTATGACTAGGAGGATCATCAATGAAGGTAATGTACCCCTTCGTCTTTAAGTAGACCCAATAACGACGGTATTAGGATTAAATCAACGAAGGGACTAGAAAGCCGTTATCTCATCTCACATCATTCCTTTAATTTTTGTAATCACTCGACGAAGGCTTTAAAACCCGTCGTTAATATATGCACATTAATGACGGCCAATTGGTCCCATCACTGATTTTGGTCGTTAAATACCGGATTTCTTGTAGTGATTTTACCATATCATTATTCCTTTAATAATTACATGCATGTTTATACAAACACAGAGTTGACGATGTCCACAATAAAGTTGACGATGGATGAAGACCAGATGAAAGGAAAGCATGTTCGGTTGCGTACACGATGTGAAAGAAATGCTGAAACACAAATTTATATATGTTATACACTTATACCATACACAAAGTTGACTTTAAAAAAACTTCATGAATCATGGTTCACCAAGGCGCATCATCTATACAATCTTAAAATTAATTCTCAACGTCAAGAAAATCATAGCATATCTAATTATATACTGCTAACTTGAATGTCAGAAGGGACTTGATTACAACCCGGTATTGATCTCCCTAACGTGTTTGCATTTGAGCATTTACCATCGTCGTCTTCACTAGCTCATACATGTTCTATCGTGTGAATATTGCCATTTGATATCCTAAATGTAGGTGCAAACAGCTCAACTGTATAGATACTTTAAATTACATATCGTATTTTTTCGTAAAATCCTATGAAAAAAGAAATGCAATGTTTGAAAACCCCATTAACTTTGGACAATTATCAGATAAATTCTCATCGTTTTTTCAAATATAAAAAACCCCCCTTAAGGTTAGGGGCTAGCAAAAAAACCTTGTTAACTTTTATATTTTATCAAAACTCCTGTAACAATATTAACTGTAACTTTTCACATGGACGGGTAAAAATTATAGCGTATGTTGCAATTCACACTTTTAGGAATGGTTTTTGATAAGTTTTTAAAGTTAAAAAAGATTTTTTATATAACCCTAAACTTGGGGATATTGATATTTTGAATGTAATCAGGGGTATCTGATACACCTCCAAACTTTGGAGGATTTTCTGATATTAAGCTAAACAAATTCATCATATATAGAGCTCTAAAATCAATACAAAGCCACGTAAGGAGCCAAACGTAATTCCTCATCCCGTCGGTTACGTACAATATTTTTCCACCTCGGACTCTGGAGTCTAGCATATGGACTGTCCCCAATCACCTAAATCACTCCACAACAGCGTACACCACAACTACCCACTCCCAACCCGCCACGCAAACAAATCTTGCCGAAAGAGGACAAATTTCGGGGTAATCTCACGTCTGTTACGGCATCCGTACGCCACGCGTACCCTTGATTCCGTACAGCGAGAGAAGCTAGGGAGAGGGGGGTTACTGTTATGGGCGGTCATTGCTCACGTATGTTCACCCGTGCTAAGTTCAGAATATGTGGGGCCCGCTGCCCTCCTCATCTTTGCTGTTTTCCAGCGGTACTTCTTGCGTTTTTTTCAGATGGCCCCATGTTTTATAACTTGTTTGCATAAGGCTGTCGTTTTCTTTTGCATGTGAAATCAGAGCGTTCAAAGTTTATGGCGTTTTTTTTTGAAGGAGTTATTAATTAGAAGATAAACTAGCGACGGGGTTCCTATTGCTATTCACATGGAATGAATAAATCTTGCATATTTTTATTTCCTGACTATTGAGCATCCATTTATCATCGTGTTCTATTTATTGTATATGCTTTAATTAACCTAACGAAAGATACATGCTACAATATGATAAAAGATATAAATTTTAATATTTATATAAATACATAAATATAATCTTTTTTATCAATTATACTGTCATTGCTATGTAAATTCTTCGCATTTTTTTTTGGTCAAATAAGGGAGCATAAATTTTACACCATGATGCAAGTTTGACTTATATCTAGAGGTATGAATTAGTAAGGAATTATAATATAAGCACGTGAGAAAGATTACTGTTAATTTTCTAAGTTTTAAAATTAACGATATCATACCAGAATATTTCTTTCACACAACGCCAATTGAATAATATCTTGAGTACCACTTTCTGGTTACAATTGGAATGAAAATGTAAGCTCTATTATCTAACCATCATCTCATGATAAAAGATGAGTCGTTTTCACTTCAATTGAGTATAAAGAGAAGTACAAGATAAGATACAGTATCCCTCTTTTTTAGGATTGCTTGTACGAATTGGAAGGTGTATTATTAGACGCAAATAAAGACAATGACAAGGATTAAACTACAAAACATTCCATTTCTAATATACTTTTCCCAGCCGAAAAAATCGACCAGAAAAAGAAAAGAAAAAAAGGGTACTTTTATTGATAACCGCAAGAAAACAGCTCGATCGACGAGAGGGAGAGATTGAGTTCAAGATCGCCTTGTCGACGGCGGCGGTGACAAGATCCACGGAGGCGGTGACGATAGCCAGCTCGTGCTAGGGTTTCTCCTTCTTCTTCCTCTTCTCAGTCGTCGATCCCCTCAGGTGAAGATTCGATCCGTTTCCTAGTAATTTGATAGTTTTTTTTAGTAGTGGAATTGTTACTGGCGTTATAAAATTTGAATCTTTGAGAAGTTTTAGAGAGTTGGAGCGTGGTCTTTAGAACTTTAAGAAGGTAACTTTGTTGTTAAGGCGTGCTTTGTTTGATCTAAATTTATGTAATAGAGAAGATAGAACTATGTGTTGATAATAAAAAAAATTTGAGAGAGAGCAGAACTTTATATGATTTAGTAACTGACTTATAAAGCATTTGTGGGAGATTAGAGGTTTTTTTTTTCCTTCTGCTGAGGATAAAATGAGAGATTCAATATGAGAGAGAATCCACTGAGATGGTTTAGTCATTACTCAATGGAGTGTTAGGGTTAGTGTTAGGGTTAGAGGTAGACCTAAATGAACTTGGATGGAAGCAATTAAAAAGAATAAACGTTAACGGAGAAGATGACTTAATATAACTCAATGGAGGCAGTGGCAGAGCCAGGAATTTTGGGAGAGGGGATTAAAAAAATTAAACATGAAAACATTAAAAAAATTGTACGATTGATTAGCATCTAAATATTTATGCACAATAAGACTTCTGGAAACATAATTCAAATTAGAAGTGTTTATAACATTCTTTTTGCTCTCATTTCTTAAGACTGTTTCCTGACATCTTTCTCGTCAATGTTACTAACTATATCTTTTTCGATATAAGGCACCAAACAATCATTCATATACTCATCCCTCATTGGGTTTCGAAGGACATTCGTAATAGTTTTCATTGACAAAAATGCTCTTTCAACACTTGATGTTGCAACAGATGAAATTAGTGTTAACTACACCAACTTGTACACCAAAGAATATAAAGTATCCTCTCTGCATTCAATCAACTTCTTAGCAAGTTTACCAATCTGTATAATTCCAAAAATGATGATGAGTAGCTTCATGAGAGATGTAGTTCTCAGGTTGATTGCTAAGCTCCATGCAATCTATTTAAAAAAAAGATGATGAAATCAGCCAACCTTATCAATTGACCCTTATCAAACCAAGAGAATACGTTACTCGGTTCAAGACATGCCACAGAAGAAAGCAACTCCATAATAAGAACATTTGGATTAAATCTACAGCACAAACAACACGAAAGAATTTATGATGTTCCAAGTTTGGCTTTGTGAATCTCTTTTCTCAATTTAATTTTATAAGGCTATTTCCATTAAATTAGCAACTAGATATCCCTTTTAACTGCCTCAAATTTTGTCCTTTTAGATACGTTAGTCATCCTTGCTCCATGAACTGATCCCATGAATTTAGCTAAATGATGCAGTAAATGGTCTCCATGGAAAATGTGCAAACCATCAAAAAAATGGCTTCTTACATGTTAGCCTTAACACAGGTCTCTTCTTAATGGATGCTCTATTATCTGTTTGTATTTTTCCTATCATCCATCTCAACATTCTTATTTAGTTATATTAATTATTTACATACTCCTTGATTAAGTGAAAGTTGGATTAAAGGTATATCTATACTGTATAGTTAAAATTATAAAGCCACTCTATGCTGTAACCCAACCACTCTACAAATGGGGACAAACCTTAACGCATTTGAGCCACTTGGACATATCTCTGACCATATTTGGGATTTTCTTAACCCCAAGAGTCTTACAATCCGCCAAATTTCTCCATCCCTTCCTTTCAATGTCCACTCCACCCCCATAATCATTGGCTTTACCTGCGGTTTTTTGGAAACCAACTCGATTTTTCAAGATGTTGTCTCTCTTAATGTATCTCCACATTCACATCCAACTCAGAAATGAGTGTGTCTTATCTCCAGCTCATGAAGACCAAAGCATATAAAATCTGATGCTCATCTTTTTGTAATCAGTATTTAGCATGCATACTTGACTTAAAACTTATGCGTAACCCACCTCTTTCTACTTATCAAGTTGTTAATTTGATTAACTTGTTTCAGGAGCATACTTACACAGTATGCGGTATATAGTGGGTCGTGGTACGAATACAGATACACAATTCACCACTTAAAAATTTTGGATTCAAGAGGGATAGCGTGCTTCGGTACACAAGTTGGTCAGTGGTACGTTTTAAAATTATTTTGGGTGTGCTTATATTTTCCAAAGTGTATACTAGAAAACTAGAAACTAGAAAGCTAGTTATGCATTTCAATATTTTTCATATAGGGTACTTACATACCTCTTTTATATGGAGTTCATTTTTTTTGTTCTAATTTTCTTTTCACATAGTTTGTGTTGGTAATATGGTTTCATTTCACATTTTATATATTTAGTTACAATAAAGTCATTGACTCATATATTCTATTGTGTCTCCCTTCACTTGATTACACACATTGCATTGCGTCTTGCACATGTGCACGAAGGGACTTTGCACCACACATGCTTGTAAGTGGTATGCCAATTTTGGGTAACCAATTTGTACCGGAGGGAATCGGTTCACAAATGTACTAGGAATCGGTTCGTATGAACTGTACGACGGTTCGGGGGGTGGGAGGTCCAGGTAATTGCGCAACTATGGTCAGGAGTATACATTGTTGCACATTTAATATGGACATATTAGACATGATCTTCAGATATCATGTGTTCGTGAATCAGGTTGTGTATCAGTAAACTTCTCGATAGGATGCTTAAAGGTAACATCTTAAAACTGCAGAAATGATATATTGGCATTTACCCAAGTGGAAAGTGGAGGGTGATGAATATTTAAAGCATGTTTGATAGACCACGTGAAAAGGAACATCGTATGGGAGAATACATATATTTCCATGTTCCCACATATTTGGATTTTTGTTCGATATGATGGTGGTTTTGTTGTCTTTATATTGGTTATGTGATGCAGGAACCTGTGGAATTGAATCTAAAATTATATCTGGAGGAGCGTGCTTGATTTTAACCATCAAGATTTTTTTTCATATGGAGCACTGAATTTAGATGTAACTTAATTTTAGCATCTTAACACTTGAAATATTTTTAATTAGTCCCAAAAAATTCTTCTAAGTTACAAAATTAGGTTCACGTCCTTTCACTTTCATCTGGTATCAGTTATAATGGTTGAATATTTAATATGCTCTCTTTTGACTAATGTAACCTTCGGCTAGGTTTAGGGAAAATGGAATTCATGTTGAGGTGAGAGGAGGTAGAGAATTTACAGTAGACGCTTATTTGGATTTTGGTGCAGAATGGGTTATAGTGTATGAATAGCTACACGGGAGATGTTATCATTGGAAGATAAATGACAGAGTGGTAGTATGTCCTGAGAGGAAGCAAGTTCAAAGCTAAAGACATATATTGTCAATGTCGAAGGGCTGATTTTTGAATAACTAAGGATTTGTGGACTTACGTACAAACATTAAATTGTGTGCATGGTTTTTTCCTCTTTCCTTTTTTTCCATCTGTGTATGTGTGAGCGTGTGAGTGTGTGTGTAGGGTGTGGGTTATCAAATTAGGTCTAATTTGATAGTCTTATTACGAACACCCTAACCATTATATGTATCAATCATAATTAAGGGATTTTTTCGTTCCTTTTTTGTTTCTTTGTTAAAATAGGTCTATTTTGTCCCAGGCTTTCCTGCATCTTGCTCCTAAAGATTTTTTTGTGCATGTAGGAAGAAGGATTTTGCTAACTATCTGCTTTGAATCCACGTAAACTCACAGCAGATAAAGACATGACATTCTTTATGCATATAATATTGTTAAACTTCCCTTGCGGGTCCATTCATGCTTCATATTATCAGTCTTTGTGTTGCTTCCTTTCTGCCTTTTGTTTGTTGTTTTGGACTAGTACTTGGCATGAACATCATTGTGCGGACAGTACATTATTGTTTTACTGTAAAGTGATATTGGGCTAACTCTTGCTATTGTTAGTCCAATTTTTGCTTACTCTTATCATAGTTTTTTTTATCTAAGCAGTGTAAAATGTTATTTTCCTATTTCTTACAGATAAATGCCCCAGATTGGTAAGTAAGCTTGCCAAGTTTTAGTTTTGGTGTCATCTCAACAGATTTTAACCTGTTAGCCCCACAGGCTTCATAGTACAAAAGGTTCCTCGGTTTGTGGTGAGTAAAGTCTCCATGATTAATGGTGGCTTTTCTTTTAAACTAGATGTTCCTGAAATTTGCCTTTTGATTATTGGCTTTTAGGCTTCTTCTGGAGAATGACCTATAATTGGTTATATTGAGGAAAATATTTAAGTCAGTTTGCATTGTTCTTTTACAGATGGCTGATATCTAAGTGTAATTCACTTCATGGCACTGCTGAACTTATGGTGGAACTACAGTTTGAAGGGAGAATTATTACCACTAAATCGTTGTTGCCTTCATGTTGGTTCAAGTACTCTTCTAATTTATTTATATATCCTGGACGAGAACTGTAAATATTGCTAATGGTGGTATTTGAGAAAATATGGATCACCACTTTAATAGACGATTTCCGGCCAATCCTAACGACTACAAGCTGTATGAGGAAGTTGGTGAAGGTGTCAGCGCGACTGTCTACAGGGCCCTTTGTATTCCACTTAACGAGATAGTTGCTATCAAGGTCTTAGACCTTGAGAAGTGCAACAATGACCTCGTAAGTATGACTTTTATATCGCCTTTGAAAGTCTTGTTTTGCTTGTTTGCGACATACATATTTTCACTTTTTATCCTTATCTAAGCTTCAATAGTCTGTCCTTCCTATGTCTGACTTTAAGAAGATTTCTGAAAAGACTTTTTAGACCACATTTATTGGATACCTGTAGAATCTAATGATTGTTAGAATACAAAGTAGTATGGCTCCAAATCTTTCCTTTTGAACTAATTCAACAATAGCTTAGTTATGACAGTTATATACAAACAATAGTGCTCATGCATTTCTTCTTCTTTCGGAACTTTTGTCTTCTGACAGGACGGAATCAGACGTGAAGTTCAGACAATGACATTGACTAATCATCCAAATTTACTTCGTGCACACTGCTCCTTTACAGCAGATCACTGTCTTTGGGTTGTGATGCCTTACATGGCTGGGGGATCTTGCCTCCATATAATGAAATCTTCTTATCCAGAAGGCTTTGAGGAGAAAGTTATTGCAACCCTTTTACGCGAGGTTCTTAAAGCTCTTGTTTACCTGCATGGTCAGGGACATATTCATAGAGATGTGAAGGTACTGAGTATCATGCTTAGTATGTTGATTACTTATTGTTTAAGGCGGAGTCTTTTGTGCCTTTGTATTGTGCTAGCTTACATTTAGTTTGTTACATTTTCATGTTGTATATGAAAGCCCATATGTTATAAAAATTATAGGACTACAAGTTTATGACAATACGACAATAACAACAAAGTTTTTATTTGAAACTTTCAGGGTTGGCTACTTGATCCTTCTCTCATGTTCACCTTTGGTTTAAGGGCCATCTTCCTGTTTAAATTAAAAATTAGAGTGTCCTTTTTAATTTCCTCCACGCATGTCCATTTAGGCCTTCCCTACTCCTTGCTTTTCTCCAATAATCATTCTTTGTTTCTCCTTATTGTTGCATTCTAATGATGTCCGCTGCTCATGTGCAAGCCATCTCAAGAGATTTCTCTCCTTTATCTTGAAATGGAGCATCATCTAACTTCTTAAGAATGTACTCGTTTATTATTACCTAGGTAGCATGGATATGGTTGCAGACATGGACTCACATGTATACAGACACGGGACAAGATAAATTTGTAAGATGTAGGATATGGGGGCACAGTATGTGTGTGTATGTATATAAGTATATGTGCGTGCGTGCACGCGTGTGTAAAATTTACATTAGATCAAATATTAATTTAAAATTCCTATAACATTTGTATGTTTATTTCTGTTATCTATTATCTATTATCTATAACAATTAGGGCCTGTTTGGCAACTCCTTGAAATGGGTCTAGGTTTGGCCCTAGTCCCATTTTGAGGAGAATTGTGTTTGGGAAAAATTGGGCCAAGATGCCAATCTTGGCCCAATTTTTCCTAGGCCAAAAAGTGACCTTTAAATGTTTTTTTTTGTGTACCAAGGGGGGTTGGTTTGCAAAAGAACCAATTTAGAACAAAACTAGGGCATAATTGATCCTGGCCTAGTTTTGTAAGAGTTACGAAACACGCTCTTAAGAATCAAGTTAAATCAAACTAAGAATAAGGTTTAACAACAAAAGTTTAGTTTCGATCGCATGGGATAATACGATGGGTATTTTTCAAATATTTAAGTAATGAGTTTTAGTTTTCGAGTTAAAAAACCGATTGGTTTTAAACCTAATATTACTAAAGAAACTAGTTTATGGTATAAGTAATGAGGAAATCGGGTTTTGCTTTGAATCACATGTGTCCATGACGTGTTTGTGGAGAATCCGTGTCTGATACGTGTCCGACACGGACACGACACCCAAAACACCGTGTCCGAGTGACCTAGATTATTAGCAACTAGAAAGTTTGAAACGCAATAAGGGGGCAATCTACCATTGGCGAAGATCATAAATGACTAGAAATTAAATACAATGGCACAAGTTTAGCCCACTTGGGAGAAGCCTATGCTCTACGTTTCCTATATTGAAATGTACTCGAGAATAGTTTAAATATGATGTTGTGCACCATGTATGCTAACAATCTTAATACTGCAAAACAGGGAAAGCATGGTCTTAGGGCTGATTTGCTGCATAATAAATAAAAAGAAATACTTCATTTAAGAGTTCTACATTTCCCATTATGTTGCCACTCAATTTATGGCGATGTCACAGTTTACCTTAATATGATAAGTAGAGCTTTTAAATGAAGTACTGCTTTCTATTTGTTATGCAACACATCAAGCCTAAGGCCGTGCTTTCCCTTTTTGCATTATTAAGATTGTGAGTGTACAAGGTGCACAATTTCATGTTTACTGAAGTATTTAAACTACTCTTCAGTGCATTTCACTATATGGAATGTAGGACCATTGGCTGCTCCCAAGTGAGCTAAACTTGAGCCATTGTATTTAATTTCTAGTCATTTATGTGATCTTGGTGTATAGTAGATGGTTGCCTCCCTGTGTTTCAAAGTTTCTAGTTAATATATCATCTGAGAAGATTTTATTTCTGACAATTTAATTGTGAATAGATGTGTTTGACTCTGCAGTATACTGATGAGAGTTGCAAAATTTTAGCTAGTATCGTTTTATGCCTGCTTTAGAGATCGTGCATATTGTCTGGTTTTATCAGGCAGGGAACATCTTGATCGATGACAATGGAGCTGTTAAGCTAGCAGATTTTGGTGTCTCAGCTTGCATGTTCGACACTGGGGATCGGCAACGCTCGCGAAATACATTTGTGGGGACTCCTTGCTGGTGCATTTTCTTTCCTTTCACTTACTCAAAAATTTACACCTTTTCTGGTTTCATGTGATGAATTGAACCCCTTTTTTATTTGTTAGAATGTGCATAGGCTAATTCTGTTATGTGTTCTCCAGGATGGCTCCTGAAGTTATGCAGCAATTGCATGGCTATGATTTTAAGTGAGCTAACTAGAACTGTGGCTATTTAAGAATCCTTTTCTGAATTTTTCACTTTTCTCGTACTGACTTGTTTGATTGTGAACAGAGCAGACATCTGGTCATTTGGCATAACAGCATTGGAACTTGCCCACGGCCATGCTCCATTCTCTAAGTATCCTCCTATGAAGGTATTCCTATAAATCAACATTTGAGTGAAATAGGGCATACAATTTCTCTTCTCCTTGCAACTATTATTATATTGAAAATAATCTCTTTATCATTTTAGGTGTTGCTTATGACCCTGCAAAATGCACCTCCAGGTCTTGACTATGAAAGGGACAAGAGATTCTCAAAGGTATTTATCTCTTCTTTCAAGTTTATGCTGGAGAATGTAATGTTCTCTTGTTGTATTAATGAAATTCCTTTGTCTGTGTAGTCTTTCAAAGATTTAGTAGGTGCCTGCTTAGTCAAGGATCCAAAGAAGCGCCCCGCTTCAGAAAAGCTTTTGAAACATCCTTTCTTTAAACATGCTCGATCGGAGGAATATTTAGTACGGACGATACTTGATGGTCTTGAACCCTTGGGTGAACGATTTAGGACACTGAAGGTTGCTAAAAGATCTTTTCTAACTGAGAAATAATATAATTTTATGCATGAGCTGACTCTTCTCATCCTAGGGAAAAGAAGCCAATTTTCTTTTACAAAACAAGACTGCAGCTGGAGATAAAGAACATCTTTCGCAGGTGAATCTCAATAACTGCATGTGATCTGTATCTGCTGTTCCTATTTCTTAGGGGCTAATGCATTGATTGGAGGAGGAGGAGGAGTGAGGTGAGGTGGTGTGGTGGTGTTGGGGGGGGGGGGGGGATCAAGCATTGACTAATTAAAGACTGCTAAATAAGGACAAAGAGAAAATGGGTGAAACCCAAAAGTCAGAGAACTCAAAAAGACTTGTTCCACATGATGTACTTCTATCAGTTGCTTCCCACCAAAAATAAAATCTCTATGTAAGAGGGTAAAAATTGTTTATGAGTTGAGTAGCAAATATTTATGCATACATCCATCCAGAAATTTGTGGGTACTTTCTCAGTTTGGGCAGCAAAATTTTATTAAAACTCTTTTAACTTTTTCTTGGTTTTTTTTTCCACCACAACAGACCCGCCTACCCACCCACGCCTACATCGGCTACCACCTATCAGCATAAAAACCAAAAATAAAAAGGATCACCACCATTATCTTGCCTTCACTGTTACACAACCAAAATTTTTGAGTATTGTTGTTAATGTTATAGATTTAAAAGACCCCTTCTCACTATCTTGCCTTCACTGCGATGCAACCAAATTCTTTGAGCATTTTTTTATTTTTCAGATTAAAAGTCCCCTTCTCCATTGTTGGAGAGCTTAATTGTTTGAGTATTTATATTGGCATAGAAAATAATTTGTTGTTGCAGCAAGAGTACATACGAGGAATCAGTGCATGGAATTTCAATCTGGAGGACTTGAAAGCTCAGGCTGCCCTTGTAAGGAGATTTTTTTAATACCTAAATTCATACTAAAGAACAAAAGAAACTTCTATCTCCTTGTTCTTTCTGACTTTTTTTCCTTTTTCAGATTCCATCTTCAGATAGTGGCTTCAGTTTAGAAGAATTAAATAATAATAGTAATAATGTCCTTGAACGTGTTGATTCTATCCCGCAATATATGTCCCCAGAAAGGGTAGATCACAATAGTGCTGCAACTTTGGCAGAGGTGAGATTCTTCTAGTTTTGTGTCTTTGACCACCTTCATTTGTTTTCTTTACATTGTTTCAAGAAACTATGGTTGACATGCTATGGTGTGTGCCTGTCTGCTGGCTTAGGATGTGTTGGAAGACATTCAAGATTTGGAGGGTCCATTTTCCTCTGCATTTCCGATCCGCCCTCTTGAAGCACTTAGGTAAATTCTTGAATTCAAGCAGTTTTATATGTCTATGGGCATACAAATGAGGTGGTAGGTGGGATTGGGGATAATTCTATTTTTCCCTATTTAAAGAAACTATTGGATCTTGCTATAAAGTAAAGGGAAAAAAAAATTCTCATAGTTACTTAAAAAAGGTTATTTCGATATTAGTCCCCCAAATATTTCATTATTTGAATTAGTCCCCCAAATATTCATCTTTTGAAATTAGTCTCCCAAATCCGTAAGTATTTTGAAATTAGTCCCTCAAGTTAGCACCAAGTTGAGATATTTGGGGGACTAATTTCAAAATATTTGGTAGATTTGGGGGACTATATTCAAAATATGAAGAGTTTAGGGATCAATTTCAAAAGAATTAAAGATTTGTGGGACTAATTTCAAATACAAAGATTTGGGGGTCTAATTTCAAAATATGAAAAATTTAGGGGGACTAATTTAGAAAAAAACCCTTAAAAATCTTAGTTAAGGTCCGGTATACCTTTTTCTTTCTACCATATAAAATTGTTCCAACTTAAATTTATTTCACTCATCTCCATCGTCTAAAAGTCTAAAACATGTTGTAGTATTTTTCTTAGCCGTTTTTTGCGAGTTCTCATTTTTGGTTCTTTTCCTCTAGCTTACGCGATATTATTAGGGACTTGTTCTTTAATTCTATTGAAAACAATTACTGAATAGTGGGTTAGTATTAAGTATCCTGAATTGTTACAGGGGTTGCTTTGATGTTTGTGAGGATGATGCAAATGCTACAAGCCCTACTTGGAAGAACTATAAGGATCCAAATTCAGGATCCATATTACCACAGCAGAAGCCATCACAAACTGAAGACCTCGATGCTAGCAAGTATAATGGTGATTTTATTGAAAGAAGTGCATCTGTACCCAAGAATATGCATGTAATTGGACGGCACAAGTTCTCAAGTGGTTCACTACTGCCAGAACATGTTCTTTCACCTTATAAGCACATTGCGGGTGATGGAGAGAGGTAAAGTTTGTTACTTGAAAGCTTGCTTTTAACAATATTGTTGACTATGTAGTATTTGGCGTTCTAGTGTATTTTATTTTGTTCTGCTCTCATTTTTAATTTATTTAAATCTGCACTTTAATGTTTTAAGTGCTTTTATGCACTATGTCTGCAAAGTATAGAACAAGTTTTCAATAGTTGTTGACTGACACCTCTTATTGCGCATGACATTCTGCAAGTTGTATGATTATATACGTATAAACTTTATGAACCTGTTAAATAGTATTTGGTAGTTATTTTCCACCATCTTACTCTGTTCTTATTATATTTAACTGCTTCTTGAGGATATGTATGTTGCAGTAACATTTTCATGGACAGAATGTCTCCAATTGTTTCTTTTTCTGTTGTACTATGGACTAGGTGGCAGAATGCAAGTAACACTGATGAGAATGTGTGGGATGATGGTGTCAATTTTATTGTTCTATCTATCTTTTCAATGAAATAACATCTTTTATCTCATGGACTGTTTGATGCATGGAAATTGAATCAAGTAGGATATCCAAAATTGTGTAAAGCCCATGATGATTTCAATTAAGACTATGCTTCCACATAGTAGATGGTCTTATGAATGGTGACTTGCGGAGCCATCCTAACTCAATCCTTATGAAGTTTACATCTCACATCCAAATGATATAAGAATATAAAGCAATTCTTTGTTTAGGTTGTGTTCTAATGTTACATGTCATGCCAAAAAATCGAGGCATAAAGCATTTGTATATTTTGTTGTTGTTGCCGTTTTCTTAGGAGCACTTCTATGGTAACTATTCCAACATTCATTTGCACTTCTATGGTAACTATTCCAACATTCATTTGACTCCCATTTTACTTGGTCCATGATGAGCTTTATTTAATGATAATTTCATTAAGGCTTGCACTTTACTTCCTAGTAGATCAGTATTCTAGCTAGTTAGGACATGCTTTTGACACTGTATAGCCCTGATAAACACACATAGTGCCTAAAATGGGGTGAGAGCTAGGCTTCATTATTGATATTTTAAAGATTAAGACAAGACTCTTTCTTGCTTACCAATTGAGTTGCATTCCACCTGTTTCTGAATAATTCAATGCTTATTTTTGTGCTATTTACATTTATTTTAGGGATGACCTCAATCAGAGGGGTCAAAATGAGAGGAATCCTAGTGGTCCCCTTTTCTATCGTCAAATGAGAGACTCCCATAATTCTGCATCAGGTATAATGTTTTAAGATATTCATCACCTCGCATGGTAAACATCAATTTCGTCGTTCTTACTGTCAGTCTTATCTCTAGTGAGGGTTGCTAAAACAAGATCATACATATGACTGGTTTCACAATTATAATTTTATGATTTTCAATTATATATATATATATATATATATATATATATATATATATATATATATATTGGCATTTAAGCAAGCACGCAAGAGGAGTCATCGGAAGGAAGAGTCGTCCAGCGCAAGGGACGGTTCAAGGTTACATCAGCAGATGCTGGCAACAAGGTATCTAAGTATTTTTTATTATTGTTATTAAATCAAACAAATAAATTTGTTAATATATTCATACATGTCAATGCTAATATGTATTGGTCTATGTAAGCATTTGGATGAATGGCAGATCATAATTCATAGTTTAAGGGTGCGGCCCACAACTTAATAAACCAGAAACTGTTTATGTCAAAATTTTGCATGGGCTACACAAACCGTGTTCTTCTGTCCATCTCTCTTAAGGCAATCTTCTTGGTTGAATTAGCCATGAGCATATTCTTTTTAGTTGCCTCTGGTACAAGTTGTTTTAGGCATATTTCTTTTCCTTGTTGCTCCATCAACTATGATCTTATGACCTATTCGTATTTGTTGGATATGCCCACATCTTCTAAACAAATGTGTTTGGACAGGCTGATGCATCTAAGAATTACAGCATAAGATCTCGAATAGAAAAAAATTGATCCCTTTTAACCCGTTAGGAATGCGGTTTAGTTTAACCTGGGAAAAATGTAATTTGGTCATCACATAAGATGAAATATATTAACATCATTATGTCTTGCAACTAACATCGGGGATTCGGAATATTTGGAATTTTTTGGCTTATAAATTGCCCGAGTGAAAGAAAGAGTTAAGAAACTGTAAAGTTCTTTCAGTAGCATAAAAATGTACCTTCTGCAAGATGGTAACTGTTTTCGCCTGTTGTTATTTAGGCAACACCTTCGGCAAATTGCATGGTAAACTCAGTCAGTGGAGCATCAACAAATCCATCTGTAAATGCTGCTATCGTTCTTCCGCTGTTGCAGTTTCTACTCCAGCAGAATGCTATGCAGAGGGTCAGACCTAGACCATTCCTTATAAATTGTTATTTCTGCCTTTTAGCATTTAGACTTACCTTCTTGCTATTTACAGGAAACACTTATTAATTTGATCAAGTGTTTGGAGCAAACATGTGGTATTTATCTGTGAATTCTATTTTTCGAGAGTCAGCACAAACTGAATTTTCAAAGTGTGGTGATATGGTTTACTATTTGGTTGGCAGGTCAGCAAGAACCCTCAGATGCTGGCAGTAGTGACTTATCACAGGTATAGGCAATTGCTTATAGTTTTCTATGTGCATTATTGACCCCATACACTTACAAAGTGCTCTCTGATACTTTTTGACAATACGTTTTAACCACAGCTTCCTCCAGCTTCCAGTAAGGAGAAGGAGCTGCAGAGCTATTTGGTTCATCTGCAACAAAGGTACTACAAGATATCAATTTCTTCTGAACCATAATAATTATTATATCTTTGGGCATCGGACTGAAAAAAAGTGTTTAATTCAGTGTTGGGAGCCTGGGTGATGATGTGCAGAGGTTGAAATATAAGAATGCTCAGGTACATTACATATGTCCAATTTCGCACAATCGATGAATGTAATGCCCTTATGGATATCATTGCTAGTCTTTGGTCATTAAATGCATGTACTGACATTCTGTTATTAATCTCATTCCACAAGATTAAATTAATTTTGATACGCAAGAAAGATCTTTGATGTTGAGCATGGGTCATTTGCACTTCCGTACCTCTAAATTTTCACCATTTTGAATTTTGATACCCCGAAGTTTTTTTCCGTCACTTTGATATCCCAAAAGTTTACAATGTTTTGACTTCGATACCCCAAAATTTTTTTCTAACACTTTGATACCCTTTTTCTAACACTTTGATACCTGAATGTTTACATCTTTGGGGACTCTGGTGCCCTAAAGTTTTGTTTTTGAGACTTTGATACAAAGTTTGGGGGAATAGAAGTTAAAAAATGTGTAACTTTGGGTATCAAAGATAAAATGTGTCAGTCTGTGGAGTCTTAGTTCTTCAGCTTGGCTTGAGGTGAGGTTGTGGTTGCAACCTGTGAAGGCTAGCATATCCTTCTCATATCCGCGCGTTTAGAAATTTGTATAAGAAAAAGACTAAGAACTAAAGTGTGAAAGAAAATAACAACCGACATGGAGCAGGGGAGGAGGCGATTCGACAGGCGATTCGATAGGCGACATGGAGCGACTTCTTCTCAGGCGGCTCGCACGGTCCCAAGACGGCGTGTCGTCTCCTTTGATAGTGGTAAAATCTTCGTCTCCCCACCTTCTTCTGTCTCCCAACCCTCCTTCCCCATTCCTAACCAATCAACCCTCCTTCCCCATTCCTAACCAATCTTCAGATCCCCCCTTCAAAACCCTCAAAACCCTAAAAAGACTTTCTCTTTCCAACCCCCACCGAATCACCTTCCCACCAAAAAACCTTCTTTCGCAGATCTGTTTAAGAGATCCAAGGATCTGTGTGATCTCTCTTCCAGAGACATTCTTCCTCTTCCTGAAGAAGGGTGGACACAAGTTTCCTACAAGAAAAGGCTCAAAAGGAGAAGACCTGCCTCCTCTTTCAACCCCAACCCCTCTTTCCACAAATCAATCAGGTGTTTCCTTTGTGATAAAAGGGATCACATGGCTAATCAGTGTTCTTTAGGGGATTTTAAGTGCTTTGCTTGCAATTTGGTAGGGCATACCTCTCTGATCCGCCCTAATAGAAACAAGCCCTCAGTTCATAGTATCCTTCCTCCTTCCTCTAAAGCGCCATCCAGCCATCCTCCTGCTCTTTTTATCCCTAACATTTCTCTTCCTGAGTCAGTCGTCAGCTGCATGGACGATTTTATCTTTTATGCCTTCTTTAACATTCAAGTTGGCAACCCCACATATGAGGAACTCATTGAAAACCTAGAATATCATCTGAAAGTTGATAAGTGGTCCACTGTTGTTAGAAAGTCCTCTCCTTCCTCCTATTTCATTCAATTCCCAGATGCAAAAACTATGGACTATGCATGCTCCAAATCCTTTTTCAGTATGGGGAATTTCGGAGGGGTTTTCTCCCCTTGGTCGGAAAAGTCAGGTTTGAAAGCTCTGCCCAAATTTGTTTATGTTTGGGTGGAAATCCTTGACCTCCCGATTCACCTTTGGGACTCCGAGTTTTTATCTTTGATGCTGAGTAATGTTGGTGAAGTTCTTTCAGTGTCAAATGATGTAGTTTTCAAAAGAGAGGTCAAGGACTGTAAAGCTATGATTCATGTTCGGGATCCGTCTGAAATCCCCCAAGTTATCACCTTTAGATATGCTTCTCCAGATGATATCCACATCATGGAAGGTTCAGTTCGTCTTAGGATAGTTGGCGAACCTTTATCATCGTCCCAAGGAAGATGCCAGGATAAGTACGAAGCATTTATTCGCAATGAGGGTGTTCCAAGAATCTCTTCAGAAACCTCTTCAAGTATCGTCAGATTCAGCCAAGTTAGAGTTAGCTACAGCAGCCAAAGATGTGTCCTCTCCCCAACCTGCTCCAATGGTTGATAAAGGAAAGAAACCCATGGTAGTAGAGGGTCCTCGACCCTCTGATCATTCCCCCCTCGCAGTGCCAGCTCTAGAAATGGTAGATGTTATCTTAAAAGGAGTTAACATTAAAATTGACAAGGCTTCTTGGGAATTGCTGAAGCCGGTTCTCTCTCAGTCAGATGAAGCCAGAACCATTCACTCCCCCATAGCAGGGGAAAAGGCGATTGGGGTTTCATCCTCTGACTCCATGGACATTGCATCTTCCTCCGATCTCCCTCCGGGTTTCGAGTTCAACAAGAAGCCCTCCAAGGCCGGCAAGAAGAAATCATCCAGAGGGATCCAGTTGAGTCATCCAGTTCAGAAGCATCTGGTCCTGATGAAAAGGAGTAAGCATCCAGGTAAATCTAAAAGTAAATCTGGTTCCTCAGCTTCTACTATGCCTCTCCAATCCCTCTCTATAGAGCGTCTGGGAGAAATTTCTGTTAACTGTGGTATAAGAGAACCGATAGACCCACAGGGTCTGAGAGATATCCAAGAGTTGGATAAATCTGGGGTTATTCTATCTTGAAGGCTCATCATCTTCTAAGTTGTCTCCCTCTCTGTCTTTATGAAGTTTGGTTCATGGAACGTTAGGGGTCTTAACCACCCAGCAAAGCGTAGATTGGTTAAGGATTGTCTGAAGCTAGCCAAAGTCGATCTTGTTGGCCTGCAAGAGACAAAACTCAATTCCTTTAGACCATCGGCTCTTAAATCTCTAGGAAGCGGGTCTATTTCCTCCTGGATTTCCTTAGACGCTGTAGAGTCAAGGGGAGGAGTCCTTCTTGGTTGGAACGATAACATCTTCTCCTGTAGTTCCTCCTCTATAGGAATCTTCTCAGTGACTGTGTTCCTTACTCTCCGTCAATCAAACTGGTCTTTTGCTGTTGCCTCAGTTTATGCTCCGTGTGACGCCGCAGATAGAGAAGTTTGTTGGTGGGAACTAAATAGAATTAGATCTTCTCACTCTCTCCCCTGGGTGGTTTTCGGAGATTTTAATATGACTCTCAATTTGGCTGAAAGAAGTGGTCGTTCAGGCTCTCTAAAAGATATCGAGTCTTTCAAGAATCTTATTGCTTCTCTTCATCTATCTGATCTTCCTATGAGTGGGAGAAAATTTACGTGGTCCAACTGTAGAACTCCTCCAGTTCTTGCCAGATTGGATAGATTTCTAGTGTCTACAGATTTTGAAGCTAAATTTCCCCTTCTGGTTCAGTTCGCATATCAAGCCCCTTGCTCAGACCACTGTCCCATTCTTTTAGATACTAGCTCCCTTTTATCTTTTCCTCTCTTTAGATTTGAAAAATTCTGGCTTTCGGACCCCTCTTTCATCCCCTTCATTTCCAATAATTGGAGTTCCTTTCTCTCATGACAACTCTCCTCTCTCATTTGCTTTTAAGCTAAAGCTCATTAAGAAAATGATCAAATGGTGGAAAAGAAATTGTCTTCGACCCTATCAGCTACTCTCTTCATCCCTTATGACCCAGCTGGACTCCCTTAACTTGCTTGAAGAAAGCAGAGCTTTATCTCCTTCAGAAATTCTCTCTAGAAGTGATCTGAAAGATCAACTTCTTTCATTAGCAAATGCAGAAGAAATCAAATGGAAACAAAGGTCTAGAATTCAATGGTTAAAAGAGGGAGACAATAATACCCGTTTCTTTCATAATGTGGCTTCTCAAAGAAGAAGGAAAAATTTCATTCCTTATCTCATGGAGAATAATTCTATCATTTCATCAGAATCAGAATTGAATAGGGCTTTCTTTGACTTATTTTCTAACCTCTTTCGTCAACCACCAGTGGCTAGGCTTTCAGTTGACTGGAACATTCTGTACCCTGATGCCCCTCCTGATCTCTCCTCTTTAGATCTTCCCTTCTCCTCTGAAGAAATTAAAGCCACAGTTTTTGATCTTCACCCAGATAAATCGCCAGGCCCTGACGGTTTTCCTCTGCTTTTTTACCAAACCTTCTGGAATTCCTTAGAGGAAGATGTCATAGCCTTCACCCAAAATTTTTTCTCTCATCCTCAATCCCTTCATAACATTAACTATTCATACAACTGTCTCATTCCTAAGAAGGAGGGTGCTAGCTCCCCTAAGGATTTTAGACCTATCAGTCTCATTAACAGTTCTTGCAAAATCATCTCGAAGATCTTGGCTAATAGACTTAGTAGGGTCATCCATCTCTTAGTAGACCCATCCCAGCCAGCCTTCCAAAAAGGCAATCATCTCTTGACTCTATTCTGTTAGCCCACGAAATGATTAATTTCTGCTCATCTAGAAAGAAGGAAATATGTGCTATAAAAGTTGATTTCTTCAAAGCCTTCGATTGTGTTAATTGAGACTTCCTTCTCTCCCTCCTTGAAGCCAGAGGCTTTAGTCAGAAATGGTGTCTTTGGATCAAACATATTCTTTCCTCCTCCAAATCAGCTGTCTTGGTTAATGGCTCTCCAACAAAGTTCTTTAACTGTCATAGGGGATTGAAACAAGGGGACCCCCTTTCCCCTATGCTCTTTCTCCTGGTGGTAGATGTTCTTAACAAAATGTTACTATCAAGCCATGATTCTGGAGACCTGTCTGAGCTTCAGCTGAAAGGGGAACTCAACAATATCAAATCTCTCCAATTCGCTGACGACACAATCATTTTTGCCAAAGCTTCCTCTGCAGATATGTCCACTCTAAAAGCTATTCTCCTCATTTTTGCTCTCATCTCTGGCCTGGCAGTAAATCCAAACAAAACTCATCTTTATTACCTTGGGAGATCTCCCAGAAAGGCTTCTCATCTTGCTAGTCTTCTAAATTGTTCCGTGGGATCCTTACATTTTTCCTATCTGGGACTTCCTCTCAAAAAAGGCTCTCTATCTAGAAGAGATTGGCTCCCTCTTCTTGATTCTTTTTCAAAAAAACTATCTCTATGGAAAAATAAATCCCTATCTATAGGAGGGCGTCTAACTTTGGTAAACTCAGTCCTCTCCTCACTCCCTCTCTACTATATTTCATTCTTCAAATTCCCTCAGTGGTTGATTCATGAAATTGACAAAATCAGAAGGAATTTCCTTTGGAATGAGAGCAATGTTCCATCCAAACTCAAATGTTTGGTAGCTTGGAACTCAGTTTGCAGACCGAAACAAGGAGGATTGGGTGTTATCAATCTTCAAGTCTTCAATCTCTCTCCTCTCTAAATGGATTTGGAAAATTTTTGAGAGGGACTCTCTAATCAGTAGAGTGATCTTCTCATTGTATTCTAAGGATGATTCCAATCCAGTTGTGATCAAACTCAGACCAAAATCATCAAACCTGCTCAAAGAATTAAGCTCTATTATTCCAGTCTTCCTCTTTTTTGTCAGATGGACTGTAGGAAATGGCAAGACGTGTAGCTTCTGGTATGATAAATGGTCTGGACCAAACTCTCTGAGCAACCTCTTTCCTTTGGCCTTTTCTCTTGCATTCTCTAAAGATAGTAATATCAGATCTCAGGGCTTCCTCTTAAATCAATCTTGGCATTGGAGACCAATTCTCAGAAGATGTATTTCTCCAGAATCGCATAGAGAGGTACAGAACCTCCTAGCCTATATAGAACCTTTTGGTTGTGATTCTACCGTATCCAAGGATCTAGTATGTTGGCCCCTTAACTCATCAGGAATGTTTTCTGTCAAATCTCTATATTCTACTCTTATTTCTGGAGGATGCATATCTAGACTCTACAATTTCAATTGGAAATCTCCAATCCCATTGAAAGTCAAAGTCTTCTTCTGGATTGTGAGTAATCAAAAGCTTAATACAAGGGCCAATCTAGTCTCCAAGGGCTGGATCGGAGACCCTAGGTGTCCTTTTTGTTATTCAGAAGTTGAGAGTCAGGATCACTTACTCATTGCATGCTCCTTTGCATCTTCAATTTGGTCCACCCTCTTCCCCAGTGTTATTGCTGCCTCCTGGCCTCCTTCGATGAAAGATTTGATTCTAATCAAAGATTCAACAGCAGTCAACAGAGATATTAGATGCATTTGGAAGGTTGTGCTTCCATGCTGTTGCTGGTGGATCTGGAACAGCCGTAACTTACTCATTTTTAGAGATAAGCATCAAAATTCTGATCTCATTGCTGCTAATGTGGCTAGATACACTCTTCTTTGGGCAGGTGCTCAAGATGACAGGCTAGCAAAAAGGATTCGTAGGGCTACTATTAAGTTGCAGTTTGATGAAATCGCTAAGAAGAAAGCAGTTGTTGAGGTGGGAGATAATTTTTTGTCAGACTAGTGCCTGTGAATGCATGGCCTCAGTTCAGACTATCTTATGGATTTACTTTTGGGAAGTTACTCATATGCGAAGCCCCTACTTTCATCTTCTATCTGGTTCCTGGTGTAGTGTTTTGTATGTTATTACAGTCTATGCTGGTGACTCTTAAGATTTTCTTTTCTTTCATATGATGTGGTTAGGTATGTAAATTCTTTTTTGTTTTTCCGGTATAAATACAAATATATAACATGAGCAGGAAGTTTTTCCTGCTCCTTCAGTTAAAAAAAAAGATAAAATGCGTGAACTTTGGGGTATCATAGCGTCGGAAAATAAACTATGGGGTGTCACAGTCAAAAAAGTTGTAAACTTCAGGTATCAAAGTGTCAAATAAAAACTTGGGTATCAAAGTTAAAAAAGATGTAAACTTTAGGGTACCAAAGTGCAAATAACTCTTTTGAGCATTGATGTTTCAACTCTATAATACAAATAAACCTTGTACACCCTTAGCGTACACTGTCTGCTGATAAACATGATTGGAATTCCATGCTTCATAGAAAACCAATTTGAGCATTGATGTTCCAGCTCTATCATATGACTGCAGGGAGTCTGTAGATAAGGCTTGTATTCCTTGATTTTGAGATTCTTTGTTTTGAACGGAGAAAGAAGAGGATATACATGCTCGCGCGCGTCACATGCTAGCACAAATCTCAATACAAAATTAATGGATAAAAAAGTTGGTGGACAAATGGCTCCTATCCACTTAAAGTTTATAGGAGCTCCCCCCCCCTCTCTATATATATATAATATATAGAGAGAGAGAGAAGAGAGAGAGAAGAGAGAGAGAAAAACTTATGTCAATTTAAGTGGACGTCCACTAAGTTTCTTAGTCATCGATGATCACTTGATTGAGTTATATTGTGGATGATCCGCTCCGTTGAACTTGATCTACATATTCTAAAACCCCAACACACCAAATTTGGGGTGAACCCGTCGTGGTTTGACCCTTCATCCACTCGTATCAATTTTAACGGTTTCGAATGAATAGAACTTTTTACATGACTCGACGGAGGGTCAAACCACGACGGATTCACCCTAAATTTGGTGTGTTGGGGTTTTAGAATATGTAGATCAAGTTCAACGGAGCAGATCATCCACAATGTAGCTCAATCAAGTGATCATCGATGACTAAGAAACTTAGTGGACGTCCACTTAAATTGACATAAGTTTTTTTCAGAGAGAAAAATTTATGTCAACTTAAGTGGACGTCCACTAAGTTTCTTAGTCATCGATATATATATATAAAAAAGCTGCAAAGAGATAGACTTCTAGTTAGGTCCCATCTGCTAGTCAAGTCTATCTATTGAAGAGCTCATTTTACCAAATGAGGTGACAAATTATAATCAGTATCTCATACACACATGCATGCATGTATGTCCTTAACCTGAACTGCTCTCTGAATCTTTCCTTTTCTCGTGAGTTTGCAGCTAGAAAGGCAGATTAGTAATCTGTCAATCAAGGAGGGGAAAAGGAAAGAAAAAGAATGACAGAGCTAACACACAATTATGGAGGAAATCAGAAGGGCATAATTTGTTTTGGCCGAGTATCTTGCTTCCGACTTGTTGTAAAGTTTACTGTACATGTATTTCATCTCATAAAAAGTTTATTGTACATGTGCATGGAGAACTGGGGGGCTTGGATGCTCCCACAATTTTTGAGAAGTTGTGACTTGAATGCAGTAAACATGTAATGATTTGTACATTCATTTATTGTAGACTTCTTTACAGTTTGCTTCCACGCTCTAGTCCTATTTGCTGTAGGCCTAATTTCACCCCTCCCCACTTTCATCAAAGTTGAAATCGTCGCAATCTTAATTAGAGTTACCGGTGTTACCATCTATTGCATTAGCGCGCAGGAGATTAGTGGATTTGGAGATCTGTACTTATCCAAGGAATTGGTGCTTTTATTAGCGTTGTATATCAGGAGCATTGCCTTTTTTGACTACGGAGTCGGTACCCAATGATCCTAGTTAGGACTTAGGACAGAAAGTATCCAGTGAGATTGGTTCATCGTACGTTATATTAGCGGTAGGCTAGAAGTATGTCCATCCTTGGATTAAGGAATATTTGCAATTTATTCAATAATGCTCTAGATTGATGCCATTCGATACTATGCTATAATAAAAAGGAAGCATTGGCTATCTTAATGCTCTGGATTGCTGACATTCGATGCTCTGCTATGATCAAGATCGTCTTCACCAGAAGGATATCTATCCTTGGATTGATGAATTTTAGAATCCTAGCATTGATCTGAAATTTGAATCCGTATGATTCACAAAGATTCTTCTATTCATTAAATGTTGGAATCATCTTTGATTATGAGACATGGGGAGGAAATAATCGTACATGCGTCAAACTCTGCTTTTGAGAAGCTACCGTTGTAAACTTTCACATACCTGTGATATGGAAAATTTTATACATTACCTATTTTGGTACAATTGCCGTTTCGTTCGAGAAAATTTACATTAAACGCTCAGCTTTTGAATTTGTTATGATAAGTAGGGGGGTTAGTCACCTAGAACTTTTTAAGTAGAACTGGGATAATTGGTAAAGTGAGATAATTTTTTAACACTGGGATAATTTAGTGGAACAATGATGGGTAATTCTTAAAGTGTGATAATTTGGTAGGATAATTTGGTGGGATAATGATGGATAATATTATGAAGTTGCATAATTTGGTAGGATAATTTGGTGGGGGTAATGGTGGGTATAAATTACTATTGTTAATAATTGTATATTAAAAATAATATAATATTGATAAGCAAATTCTAGTAATAACTATAAAATATAATACAATAAAGCATCACTATTCATCTCAAATAATAAAATAATTTACAAATAAATAAAAATCTAAATCCCTAGAGTGACTTGACTTCCATCATCCCACATGGCTTCTATCATCCCACACGGCATCTGCCATAGAATTTCTCCAAGCTCCTACAGCTGCTCGTTGAGTCTGTAACTCGTCTTCTTTATCGGAGTCATTGTCTGCATCAGCAACATTTCGTGGAGCTTCTAGTGGAGGATCATAAATGTCGAAGTTCAAATCTCATAACATCATAAAGAAAGAAAAATAAGCATTTTTCAGCCATTAACCCTTTGGACCAATCTCATCATGATCGCTGAAACCAAATCAGCAAATAAATAAAATGTACACAGGAATCATCCATGGCCGCTAAACAGATGATCGACAGATGAATTATAAATATCCCAATCAATTTACTGAGCCGATTTAATAATAATAGATATCACCATTAACCATTCAACATCTAATCATCAATGTGATCGCAAAGTTGCTTTCTAACTTATAAAAAAAACATAAATAGCCCGCATATCTTTAGCACTAACCCACCAACACTATATTCTTAACCTAAACCACTGTTGTGGAGAGAAAACTTAGATCAAACAAATAATAATAAAGTAATTTAACGTCAAAAAGCTATCAATAAAGTAATACATCTTGAAGATAATAATAGAAGATCTAATCATCACAAAAACAAAGTAAAGACAGAAAAATGAACGGATGATTGACTTCATGGCAGAGAAATTTTCTAGGCAGAGAAACTAACCAAGAGGGAGGGAGGTGACGTTTCACTTTTTTTCCCCAATTGTATTCTTTCCAATGTGTGGGATAATTTAAGAGAGAAAAACTTATGGTTATATATATAGGTAGTATAATTTGTGGGATAATTATGACCAATTATCCCAATTCTAATTCTAGTAGAATTCTACTTGACTAACGCACCAAAAAAATAATACAGTTCTAGTTCTACAAAAGTTCTACTTGACTAACACTATAAAAAAATATCCCATTTTCTAGTTCTATTTGACTAACACCTTAAAAATTTATCCCATAAATTATCCCAGTTCTAATTTTAAGTTCTAGATGACTAACCCCCGTAGAGAACTACCTCGTTCATTTTTTTATTATCAATCAGGACCAATTTCCCTGCAATTTGCTTGGTGAAATCATCTTCAGCCGACAATGCACATCGACCAAAATAATGTTGAACTCATGACGTTGGGATTGTGATGCATGGATCAAACAAAGCAATCTGGAAAGAAGTCAAAGCAACAGAAAATTTAAATGATATCTTTCATTCTCAGACATTACCATATTCGTGTTCCATCATAGCTTGATTCAAAATAGAACATACACGTAATAGTGATTTAATTACAACTTCTAATCCTCCTTAGGCCACCCTCCTTAGGCCAAATACAGTTCTAGAAAGATGCATGAAATTGTAAATGCTTTGAACTCCAAAATCTAGTGGCCATATTTCTGGAACTCCCACTCGCTGTTGTCTGCATGTTTAAAGGTCCGGTAAAAATATATACGAAAACATTCGGAGAGTAAAAATACTTCATAAAATAAAAACGATTTAGATGTGTTACTGACCTAAAGGGCACACTTGTCTGGTCTTGAGCCACCTACTGATGCAGTGAAAGTGGAAGGCGTGATTGCAAACTCCTGGTACAAAAGTTCAGAATCAAATATTAATTTAACTCGCATACAATAAATTGGATTCAATTAAACATTCAGCAAGTAAACAGCAACGTCTAACAAACATTAAAGAAAAACTCAGTTCCTCGTTCATCAAGCTTGCCTATAACGTGATTTCATTCCATCAAACATATGATCTTCATATTCATGCAGAGCATTGTATTCTGACACAAAGCAGAATGTCGGCAACTGCCTAAAAATTCAGGCACAACGACAAAGCTGTAATTTGTATTTGTTAATCATGTATAACAACCTGATTTTAATATCTAACAAATGAGCTAAAATCAAATGAGTAGAAATGTTTTATCTTAGATTACATTTACATGGGATCTGATCCAGGATGATGTGGACGAACAATCATACCATGAATTCAATAGCATTTCTATGAAACAAAGGGTGCTGACTCTTTTTCATTCTAATTATATTTCTAATGCGATAATAATTCTCCTTGGGTGAAACCAGCGCAAAGAGATTATATTACCCAAAATATACAGTCTTCATAGGTGTGCATAAGATTAGGTGTGCAAATTATTAAGATAACACATCAAATACTAAGTGTATTCTGGCATCATAACAACATCAGGCAGCACAAAATCGCCTAAAAAGGAATACTTCAACCTAAAAGGCTCAATACTGACCCTAAGGAAAGAAGATTAATGCATGACAAAAAAATTCCCCCGGCCAGCACCCACGATCTGAATTTGACCAAGAAGCATGAGCAACAAAACCATACTCATGTATCTATTTATGTACCCATATGCAAACACGTAATGGTACGTATATTTTTGGGAGTCATTAAAAACAAAACAGATTGTACATTGTACTTTAAAGTACATATATCATATATGCACCAGTCATGTGGTGATAAAGTAAACTCCTCACATCTCTGCTTCCACATATGAAGAACAAAGGAAGCAAGTTTGCAAAAGTTATTCAATTTTTGGAGCCATCAGTTGAAAAAAATAGTTTACTAGAATATACAGGAATTTTTTCTGCAAGGAAAATATGCCAATGAATTTTTGAAGGAAACCATGTAATAGCCTACCTATAAACATATCATAAAAGTTCTCGTCATGGCTAAAAGCATTGACAGTTGTAGACATGCACAGGACCACAACTTCCACGTATGTTACATATGTAATAGGATTATTATTATTATTTTCGCAAAGTGCATGCAGGAAAGATAATGGGGACACAAGCTTAGCCAAAAAATGGAGAAGAAGATAGCAAGGATACTGCATAGCTTTATAGAGTTGCAAAAACTTAGCAGATTTCTAAAAAATAACAATCGTGAAAAGAAGTATTACCTCCTAATAATTTTAGCAAAAATCTGGTTAGTAATTTGTATTTGGATATGCAAGTGTTAAATATTCCTAAAGCTACAGATTGTTGGTAGCAGCACAGAAAGTTTTTCTTAGCATTTGAAACAATACATCTAATCGTCATTCACAAAGAGACAAATCAGCTATATTAATATTCAACTACACTTTCCATTAGGCTTTAGCAGTTTTCCCAAATTAAAATGATCCACTGAAATTATATTCATACATTTGACTCTGAATTATCATGAACATCATTAAGCCAAAATCAACTACCATGATGAACATGCATGCTGATGGTTCACCTCTTGTGATACAGGGATACTTTTGTAACATTTCCCCCTAGTTTTACACACCTTCACAGCAGAATTGTCATTTTTATCATTTACTAAAAGATTTATAGTTGATAGGCCTACATGAGAGTCAAACAATAATGGTCAAAAGTACCAGACCTATGCTATCTAGCATAAGAGAAAATATACTTGCATAAATAATAGTATATCTATATGGTAGGCAGGCAGATGTAAGGTACATCACCTAGAAAAAAAGGGGGCTCCCATGAACATATCATGAACCACATAATTCAGTTTTTCACATTCATGGTAGTTGCGTGGTACTCCAGAAAGGACTTAAAAAGAGACATAATGGCGTTAAGGGCATGTGAGAATCGTAATGTATCTTCTTAAATATTGCTATTATTGCAATCATATGTCCAATATAAGCTCATCCTAACCCCTTTTACTCAGCTCAAGCTTGTTCTTAATACTACCATGATGACATGAAATTTCATTGATTGTTATGATTTCACATTTAAAATCAACATCTAGATGAATCTTGAATATTTTTCTAATTTGACAACCACAATTAAGGCACAAATACCCTCACATGCAATCATACATTTTAATGAGGCATCCTCCACCATCTCAATACATTTTATATAGCTAGAGTAATGTTCCAACAAAAACCATTTATAATTATTTATCTTGTTCAATATTGCCATTAGTTGCAGGCATATGTTCACTATAAGGTCACTCCAACCATTCTAATACATTTTGCAGAAGTCAAGTTTGCTCTCAATACTACGACAGCCATGGCAAATATATCAGTGTTCACTATAAGGTCACTCCAACCATTCTAATACATTTTACAGAAGTCAAGTTTGCTCTCAATACGACGACGGCCATGGCAAATATATCAGTGTTCATGTTAGCATGATTTAGAATTAGGCTCGACATCTAGATGAAGCTAGGATATTTCTTTGTGATTTGACAACTGCAACTAATTACAAGATGCCCTCATATGCCTTAGTGATACTTCCTGCAACCATCTCATACATTTTACATAGCTAAGGCATGTTCCGTATGCAACCACATCATGCCTAAATTAAAAAGCGAATCCAGAAACAACAAATGAAGATCGGGAAGATAGTATAGAATAAACAAATGAAAAAAAACACTTAGAAAACAATGATAGGCTTTGCAACGTAAACTTGGCCTTCAGATGTTACACTTTCAGAAAGGAAGAAACAGTAAGATAAAACCCCTCTTTCATTTTTGGAGAGATTATGTTTGATAGAGAAGCTTAGCATCCACCAAATTTGTAGAGCCATATTATGAAGGTATGAAAAACTGGAATCAAGTTATGAACTACTCACCTTACATTCACTTTTTGGTATATTTAAATTTTCTGACACCAAATCCTCATTATAAATGAATAAGCAATTGATTGACTTCTTTAGAGAAGTCAGCATACGAGCAAACAATACAAATTTCCGTATACTACACTGTAATACATACCAGACACAGTTTTCTATTTTCTCATAGTTTTCACATTCAGGTTTGAAGTTTACATAGTTGTAGTTTCACCTTTGTTTGGATCTTCTGTAAAGCAAGGCATAAAAACAGGACCCAAAGTTCAAGCATGATTTGCAAAAGACCCGACGCTTGTGATTAATAAAAGTGAAATCTGGAGTCGGGTTGGAACAGCATCACTTTAAACGTGTTCTATTCCTTACTAAACTACATGCTCATGAAACATCATGAGGGGCCTACACCAAAGGAATACTACTTACAAAGATAAGACAAACGTACAAAGAGAATAGATTCAAACAAGCAGATTCCAAAGTAGAGATTGTCCCCTAGAATCTGGCATAAGACTGTTTTCTTTATAATCTCAAATAGAACATACTTCCCTAACATGTCAAACCATTAACTTAAACTAGGCCACCAACAAGAAACAGGAAATTAATTATTATAACTACTTTACTCAAACTAAATTAAACCTGATCAATTCAAAAAATAAGAACGAGTTCCGGAATCTTTCACTACCATCTTAAGTGTAAACTAGACAATTAACTAAGGGCTTATTAACACCACAGTCATCACAATTATACTAGCTTAAGTTTATAATTCATTGATTAGCAATTTTTCAGGTTCAAAAATCAACATCCACTCGCGCAAACCATCTATTATATCGCTCTATTCTTTCTTAAATTTGTCTTTAAGCCCCAAATCTTAACCCCATAAATCTATTGAGTTGTTTTAACTAACACGCGCTACAGTTAACTTTTTACTGTTATTCAAAACAGCTTATAGAGTAGGAGTGTAAATTAGAAATATAAAGATTCAGGTGCCTAATAAAAAAAATAAAAAAGTAATTGAGGGTTCTTAGAGCATCTCCAACCCAACGCCAAAATCCCAAATTGACGCAAATCTTTCGCCAAACCTTCCTCCAACCGAGCGGCAAAGTTAGCGCTATTTTAATGTTACAGTGTTGCGCTAGGAATGACGCAACACTATAGATATGGAGTTTTTTCCCCAAATTTGCCCTTAAAATTTATTATAACAAATCAAATATTCCAACCATATCCCAATTTTATCCATCATATTCACATTTTGTTCTATTTAGTTCTTTTATTTTTTTTGCTTTTGTTTTTTATATTTGTATTAATAATATATATTATTTTATATTAACTATTCTAATGAGATTAGAGTATAAAATAATTATTAAAATAAAATTCAAAAAGAAAAAAGGATAATTTAATCCAAACATTTAAAATTTCATAACACTAGAACCAAATGAAGAAATAAGAAAAACTTACATTTAGATAAGAAAAACTTACACTTAAAATTTCATAATTATATAATTTGTTAAATATTTTAAATCATACTCCTTTTAAAAGTACGAGTTCGGAAAAATCTTTCCATGGTCAATATTACCCTTATTTTTTTTGAATATTACATTGTTATCCTAATTTATTCTAATTATCATATCTTCTTTGAATTGGTAATTAAATGATTTATCCTATTCATAATGAGACTTAACATGTTATTGGATAAAGGAGATACGTTTGATATAATTCAAATCATTTACTTATTTCAGTTTGCAGATAAATGTAAAGGACCAAATGGCTGTTCATGTACCTTTATCTTTGGAAGCTCAAGCGGAGGCCCGTTTACTTATGTTTTCTCATATGAATCTCTTGTCTCCAGCTATTGGTGATGAGTAGGGGAAGACCCACTATCTCCCAAGGAGATAGAACATATGCTAGCCAGCTCAAGTTTTTGGACTTTGTAAAAAATATCCTCCAAGTTTTTTAAATTGTAAAAACAACCTTACAAATTCAAAATTTTATTAAAATATCTTAAAAATTATAAATTTTACTTATTTCAATTCAATGAGAAATCTAAAAAAACATATGCTAGCTAGAATTGTAAGTTTTTTGACTTTGGAGAAAATATCTTATAAGTTTTGGAAACTAAAAAAACACCCCTAAAAATTCAAAAAATATAAAAAACACCTTGAAAATTTCAAACCTATAAACACACTAATACCTATAAACAACACCCGAAAATTTATGGAATTTATAATAAGCACTCTGAACTTTTTATAAATTGCAAAGTAAAACCCTTAAAATTATAAAATTTAATAAAATCCTGATAATTTTTAACCTAAAAGTACATTAAAAATATAGAAATTACAAATATCCCCTATATAATTTATAATTTATAGAAAATGCTCTTAAAGTTTCAAAAATTACAAACAAACACTCAAAATTCAAATTTTAAAAAACACCTTGAGAATTTCAAACTCATTAGTAAATTGAAAACATAAAGATTATAAATATTCTATAAATAATTTACAATATATAGAAAAGGCCTATAAGTTTAAAAGTTATAAAAAATGACTAAATTATTAATTTACAAAAAAATCATGAGAATTTCTAACTTATAGATACTAAAATGAATATACAAAATTACTAACCCCCCTAAAAAATTAAAAATTTGCAAAACATATCATACTCCCTTTAAAAGTATAGGTTTAGGAAGAAAACTTTCATGGTCAATATTACCCGTAACTTTTTTAAAAAGAACATAACTAATTAAAAATCTATTAAATTTGAAATGTATAAAAAATACCCTTAAAGTTTAGTATTTCAAATTACCCCTCTAAAATTTGAAAATTTTTAATGGTTTTTTTGTAATTCCTTGATTTCAATGTAATGTTTAATAGTTTTGTATATTTGTAAATTATAAAATTTTAGGGGGGTTTTTATAATTTTAAATTTTTTTAGGGTTTCTTTTATAATTTTCTAAATTTTTATTGTGTTTTTACTGTAATACATAGATATGTTAATTAATGATGATATTGAAGAGTAAATCGTTCTCAAGATGTATTAGGCCATAATTAAGTATGCACATCACTATTTCTAGGAAAGATAGTTTGTACATGCAAAATTTTTTAGACAATCTATATAGTGGTTAAAAAGTTTTACTTTAATGTACTATTTTTTATAAATTATATTTAATGTGAACTCACCATATAATTTTGACTATTGTCATCATAATATTAATATGTTTGATTGATTAACTATATAGGTATATAGACTATAATTATTTTTACTTCTCACATGAAATAATATTTGGTGCTTAATAATTTAAATTATTACTTTTAAATTTAATTTAAAGAGGAGCTCTAATAATATTTATTTATTTTCCTACAGGATAATACAATCTCAATTCCTATTTTTACATGAGATTTATTCCATAGTTATGCGTATCAAATTAATAACTAAAATAATAATTATTTACGATTAAATTAAGATGATTGTAGTTAGTCACTCACTATGAAATTTTCATAAAGATATATGTCTTACTTTCTATAGCTATATGTATTGCTCATGTATATTTTATAAATTAGTTATTAATTTGACATTTTAAATTATTTTTCCTTACAGAAATTTCTACTTTGACTTTTGGATTATGTAATCACTATGTGTCACCATCCTAGCGTAGAAAGAACCTTACTCTAATTGACTCTAAGCTAATGTTTGAGTTGAACTAAAGTATATACTATTGCTACTATGTGTATATATTTTTAAAAAAAAATCATATCAACACTTTTTAAACAGAAGAGAATATTCTAACATCTGATATTATAAAAATTAATTATATCAAATTGAGTGATTAGCAAAAGAGAACTCACATTAGAAAAGCATGAATAATAAGATAAAGAGAATGTAATGACATTGCCAACAATACTAACAATAGCAAACTATAATATAAAGTTAACTTATTTTGTGAAGCCTAACTACTAGCTATAAGTATCAAAGTTTTATATATATACTTTATAATTTATTAAAAAGGGTCATATAATCTTATATGATAAAATTGATTTACTACTAAATAGTAACATCATTGTAATAATATCATTATTAGAAAAAATTCTTCATGAACCAGTATGTTCTTTACGATATATAAGCTATGCACTCCAAATTCTTGTGTCTTTTATAAAGCCAAAAAGTTTGAATATGAGCCTCTAACATTTTGCTCTCACAACAGCAAAATCCATTTAACAAATATGGATATTCTAGATATATTCATATATACAATAAAATTTTCCTAGGCAAGTAAATTATGATAGCATTTTTTATTCACATTGATCGGGGCAAGATTAGATAGGGACCTTGCATCAAAGAAAAAATATTTTTTATATTTAGAGCACATGACACAATATATTATAATCTTCCTGCTCTAATTTCGCAAGAAAATATTTTTTTTATACTTTCAGTTTTACTTCTATGATACGAAGAATGAGCTATAAAATTAAATGAGAACATTAGAAAATATAAATATGAGTGAAACCAAAACTAAAAGTTAATATGAATATGACCACTAGTAAAAGTTTAATGGATATGTTGCAAATAAATTCATATGCAAAATTCATTTGCGAATTGAATGATTACCCATCTTTTGAAGACTTCAAGATGATAACAAAAAAAGATGTTGTACTAGATCAATATGTTTATAACTCACAAATAGTAGATCACGTGGTCACAGTCTGTGTTGAAGAAAACAATGACAATATTTTATTTGAGAGAGATTATTGAGTTGATCAAACCCACAAAAACCTTTGTTTTTTTATTTTTATTCTATTTTTATCAATTTAAATAATCATGATATTCAACCACGTGTATTGCACGTGCATCTCAACTAGTAGATAAAAATGTTAAAAGATAAGAAATAATAAAAGAAATATTTTTTTTGGTGTAAAATTTGGTGTAAATGGGTTGGAGATGGAATAGTGATTTGATGTAAAAACTACACAATTTTGGGTTTTTTGGTTGGAGATGCTCTTATATGACAAAACCCCAACAAAATAACTAAATTGCTTATCAAGATTTGAAGCATACCCCAGGCCACGGTGCACTCCTCACTCGTGGCACTCGCCTGATTCGCCTGACACTCGATGCCTGCCATTATCCCC
This sequence comes from Asparagus officinalis, assembly GCF_001876935.1. NCBI lineage: Eukaryota > Viridiplantae > Streptophyta > Magnoliopsida > Asparagales > Asparagaceae > Asparagus > Asparagus officinalis. The sequence continues at coordinate 111,518,357 of NC_033794.1, read as the reverse complement.
AAAAACCACCATCAAAATCTAAAACAAAACCCTAACCCTAACAAAACATAGTTGCAACACCGCTAAACTCACAGAGATCCATGATGTGGTTCCTGCAAATAGCGCAGTTGTCCACCACGATATCTGCAAAAAACAAAAAACCAAAAACAAAAGATCAGATCGGTATCAGATCCGTGAATCAAACCCCTAGCCCTAGACCTAGGGTTTGTAGAGAGGAATCGGAGGCTTACCCCAAGCCCAGAGGGCGACAGCGTTCCACTTCTTGATCTCGAACCTCTTTGGCTTCTTCGTCAACACAGACG